>NC_052962.1:22185121-22555121 GCF_013358895.1 Oreochromis aureus
AACCAATCAGAGAGCTCCTTACATCCCACGGTGTGGCTAATTTGAATAGCCTCCAGCAAGTTGTTAATCGAAGAGCTAATCCAGCAGCTAATCCAGGAGCGAACAGGAAAGGAAATGGATTTTCAACTGCAGTTTATTAAATTGCAGGTGGAAAAGGATTTTGACCTGCAGTTTATTAAATTGCAAGTGGAAAAAGGATTTTGAACTGCAGTTTATTAAATTGCAAGTGGAAAAAGGATTTTGACCTGCAGTTTATTAAATTGCAAGTGGAAAAAGGATTTTGAACTGCAGTTTATTAAATTGCAAGTGGAAAAGGATTTTGACCTGCAGTTTATTAAATTGCAGGTGGAAAAGGATTTTGAACTGCAGTTTATTAAATTGCAAGTGGAAAAGGATTTTGAACTGCAGTTTATTAAATTGCAACTGAAAAAGGATTTTAAAATGTAGTTTATTAAAGTGCAATTGGAAAAAGTTTTTGAAAAATGCAAGTGGAAAAAGGATTTTGAAATGCAGTTTATTAAATTGGAATTCAAAAATGAATTTACAATTGCAGAATTTATTCTACAATTCATTATTAAAGCACAGAAATTTTTATTTCGATGCGCGTGGCTCTTGTGGTCCTCCATAGATTTAGGGCGTGTGAACTGGTGAGATAGCGAAGGCTTCAAAATAATCTTTAAATGACGCCAGGGTTGCATGTGTTATTTAATAAACATCCGAACAAATCTGACAAAAATACCCAGTTTATAGTGCAGTCCCAGCTGTGGGTGAAACATATCTACACTTGCTTAACCAGAGAAAAACATGTTTCTGAATAAGGCAAAAATCACACTTTCCATTAAATATTAAAGGTGCCTTTTATCTTGTCTGGGAGGAAGGCTAAAAGTGAATTCTCATTTCTGATTGGCCAATGAGTCCAAGCGCTTTAGTGGCTCTACTTAATGATCGTTAGATGGTACAATTTGTACCAGACCGTGCACCAGCATCCTAACATGTATAATTAACTACATATCCATTATTAACACAGTTTCAATCCAACATTCATCTTTTTGATTGAAGTTTTTCGTTATTCAAAGGATACCAGATTAGACGACATGGGTCAAACTGTTGTTTCTGGATGTACTGTACAAATAAAACACTAATTTGTGACTCTACCAGAAATCAAAAGTAAGTGATCGCCAGCTCAGCTTCTTTAATGTTAACACAGGTAAAGGAGCAGCGCCTTGCTTGCTTGCATTTTCCATGAACATGTGAAGGAGGGAAGTTGTTAGCGATACCTCTTTAGAAGAACTATAAGCACAGATCAACATGTTTAATACACACTAAAATATAGATGATCTAACCCAGTAACAAAACGCCACAGGGGGCTTGTTAGTTCATGCCAACATGTGCACGCAGAATACACAAACAGGCAGAGAACACTTACACAAATACACACCAACACCTACACGAAGCCACGTGGCCTGCATTGGGAACTATGTTGGGATGCACACGTGTATTCAAACACAAACCATCAATTTGACGCACATATCTAACACGTACTGCCTTCCACACACACACACACACACACACACACACACACACACACACACACACACACAGTTGAAGTTGAAGCCTCCTACATACAAAAAAAACCACACACTTAGGTGGATAAGAGAGAAGATTATTTAATGAATAGGGTTTCGAATAGGACTGCACAAAGATAGCAATCATCATCAATCTTCCACTCAAAAATAATACCCTGAAATATTTTGTTTTGTTCAAATCTGTGTGTGTGTGTGTGTGTGTGTGTGTGTGTGTGTGTGTGTGTGTGTGTGTGTGTGTGTCACAGTTGAGTATCTGAAACCAAACAAATGCTCATGATTTTGTTGAACAATTTGAGCAATTAATCTGATTAATTGAACTAAACTAATTGCCTCAGCTCGACTGTAAATAAGTAAGCATGTGTATTCACAGGTTTTCCGCCCTCTTCCTCCTGCTCATCGTCATTTAGTAGTGCACTAGTACTTATATAACACTTTTCAAACCAGTTTCCATGCCACATTCACACAGCACTTTATTCTGAACACTGTGTATATCTATTACAAACACACCAGCGTATGCACTGGGGGAGCATGTCCACATGCAGACCAGTGGAACCAGGGATTGAACCACTAACCTTCACATTAGTAGAACCTGCTCCAGAGCCAAAACCAATATCAACCATTAAAGCGTTCTTTACAGCCCCTCTTCTGCTCGTCTTTATCATCATATTTATTATAACCAGCAGAAAACCGCACTTACCAACAATAATTTTTAGTTTATAATAGTTATTCAAAGTAATGACAGCAGGAAACCAAAAGAACTAAACCTCTCTGACACTGTGTGTTTGAATGTGATAGTGACCACACACGCACACAAATCCACAACTACTTCAACTTTTTAGGCAGTCAATGCCTTAAAAGTTCTTACATATGGATAAACATGCATGCATATAATGGTTTAACACAGAAAGAAAAAAAGAATTTGCATACAACAGCATGTTAAAAGCCTTACCATGGTATAGTCCTTCCATTTAATATCCAGAAGAGAAGAGAAGAGAAGAGAAGAGAAGAGAAGAGAAGAGAAGAGAAGAGTAGAGTAGAGTAGAGTAGAGAAGAGAAGAGAAGAGAAGAGCTCCAATCTTCCTCTAAAGGACAGCTAAATTGGGAAAAGCCAATATCCCCAGCTTCTGTGGTCTTTGGGCTAGCGCTGTGCTAGCCAGCTAACTCTGTAATGATGGATAATGCCGACTTAAGCTCACAGCCTCCGCCTCCCCCCCTCTACTACAAACCTCTACTACACTGACACACACAGATACACAGCAAGCAGCACGAGGAGTGGGACTCGAGTGGAGGGAAGAACCAAAGGAGGGAGGGAAAGCGGAGCAGCAGGCAGCCTATGGATGTGAAAGGGGGGAGGGAGACGGAAGAGAGAAAAGAAGGAAGGAGGAGGAGACGTGGGTGTCTTTGTCCCCAGGAGAGTGAAGGAGGGGGGAGAGAGGGAGCCAGATGTACAGGAGATAGAGGCAAAACAAGTGAGGAGGGAAAGATATAAGAAATGATGTAATAACTGCAAGACAACATGAACAAAAAAAAGGAGTAAAATGAGAGAAAACCGTGCAGAAATATCAATAAGAACAAACTGAAAAAAGATAACTGCAAAAAGACACAGCTGAGAATGACATAAGAGAAATGAATATGAATGTGTGCGCATTGTTTTCCCTTTGGCTATTCTGCCTCTGTCACACACATGCCCCCCCCCCGTGGTGTTACTCAATTAGTCATAATGTAATGTTTTCAACTCGACACCGTCCTGCAGAAATCATCCATCTTTGGAGCAGAAAAAAAGAGACATGGGGACTTGCAGTCAGTTGTTCCACCGACTTTACCCATTTAATCCAATTATACTGTAATCAACTTCCACGCAGAGACATAGAGGAGTATGAAGCCACCTCCTCATCCAAATGGGCTTAAACCAACTGATTACTTCATAAATCAAACTGGCATAATAGCAAAGGAGAACAAGCACTAATATGTTAAATGGGATATTAAAGTTTTGCGATTATAAGTTGAAAAGATGCACTTATTTTTTTGGTAGTTCCTTGAGATTTTCTATCAGGTTATTTGTATCCCGACATCACTGATCCCACGTCGCCCTTACGCCCAAAAACATGGACAAGAGACATGCGGCATTGTGTTTAAACTTTGATACAGTACGTGTCTGCAAAAGCCTGCGCTCGCATATTTGTTGGCACAAGCAAACCCTCACAGATCTTGGCAGACGATAAAATTTTAATCATGTAGAGCAGAAAGTGTAATTGGGGCTTTAGGCTTTACAACTAATAATCATGGAAATCTGCCTTAATTTTAAGATTTTACGCATTTGCACTTGATTTTCTGCCAGATACGCAGCGTGATGAAGCACCCCAAAACATCTGAATCAGTAATAACAATGTCAAGTGCTATAATCAAACAGTCACGCTTGCAATAGTCTGCTGTCTCGGGACATGCCATTTATTTCCAGACTCAAAGAGACATTGCTTGAAGTTAAACTACTCAGGGCTATAAAAGATGTCAAGCTTAGTAAGTATGTGCAAGCATGAACATCAGAAGTGAAGCAGAAATCTGGACCCTGGAACTTCTCTATATATGGCTGTTTTCCAGAAAATGCGCTCCAAGTGCCATGAAATCAAAAGGGATTATCACTGATCCTTAATATTAAATCCACTATGTCACAGTATATTGTCACACTGGACACTCAGCAAAGTCTATGAACCGTGGCAGAGTCAAGCTCTCACACACGCACGCACACAAAATCAAGCAAACAGGCGGGCAGACAGGACGAGAGTTGCTCAGGAGTAAAGCAGATTAATGGGCCACTGGATTAGTGGGCCAAGATGTCACACAAAGACACACACACACATATACAGCCCTGCTCTGACTCTCATTTAGAAGGTGGCTCTAAGCTCGGTCCTTAAATCTTCCTGGCTTGCTCAGTGCAGGCATCCTTTCTTTGAGAGGAGGTGTGCTAACATCACCCTCTAGTGGCAATGCATTTTCAAGTGACCTGTCATATAAACACATAGACGCCTGGACATTAAAACCACCTGACTAGCGTGTGGGCCACATGCTGCCAAAAAACAGAGATCTTGAAATTCTTGGTTTGCACTGTGGGATCAAACTTGCTTTGCAGGATCATCTGGGTAATTTGGAAATCAAGTCAAACCACTCCGGAACAATTTTTGGCAAAGCAACAAGGCACATTTATCCTGCTGAAAGAGGTCGCTATCGTTGTGGGACGCCACTGCCATAAACATGTGATAGGTGTCAAAGTAACAATCATAAAAACGTCAGGACCTGATATTTCCACCCAATATTGTCCAGGGGATCGTCATTTCTTTGCCGTGCTCTCTCTCACCAAGGTGACCAACATTTTCGCAGCCATCCACGTAAAAATAAAACACGGGTTCTCACAGCAGGCCACCTTTTTCCACTGCCACTGTGGTTCCACTTTTCCAAAATAACAAACAACAACAAAGGAAGCTCGATCTTCAATAGAAAGATAAGCAACAGACAACAAAACGGCCTCTCACGGTTTGGATAAATGTTAGTGTGACTGGTGTGCTACAGATTTTATCTTGCAGGTGTAACACATAACTGCAAGATACCAGAGTTTTAAAAAGCCCAGAGCGTTATTTTTCCAGTTATATAGTTTCAAACTATAATATGGAGACCACTTGTTGTAGGCTGTTTTTACTCTACAGGGTGGGCCATTTATATGGATACACCATAATAAAATGGGAATGGTTGGTGATATTAAAGTCCTGTTTGTGGCACATTAGTATATGTGAGGGGGCAAACTCCTCAAGATGGGTGGTGACCATGGTGGCCATTTAGAAGTCGGCCATCTTGGATACAACTTTTGTTTTTTCAATAGGAAGAGGGCCATGTGACACATCAAACTTATTGGTAATGTCACAAGAAAAACAATGGTGTGCTTGGTTTCAACGTAACTTTATTCTTTCATGAGTTATTTAGAAGTTTCTCTTTGTTCACAGCCATTGACATGTCGAAGAGGTTAACACGTGAGGAGCGGATCGAAATTGTGTTGATATCTGGTGAACGCAGTAACCGGGTCATTGCAGCAGATTTCAATGCAAGACACCCTACGAGACCACCCATCTCCCATGCTACAGTTAGCAAACTGCTTGCTAAGTTTTGTGAAACTGGTTCAGTGTTGGATTTGCCAAAATGTGGACGCAAGAAAACTGTCACTAATGAAGAAA
Organism: Oreochromis aureus; assembly: GCF_013358895.1. Lineage (NCBI taxonomy): Eukaryota > Metazoa > Chordata > Actinopteri > Cichliformes > Cichlidae > Oreochromis > Oreochromis aureus. The sequence continues at coordinate 22,190,928 of NC_052962.1, forward strand.
CATCAGTGGCTGTCCTAGCTTCATTCAGCAAGAGCCCACAACGTAGCACTCGCTGCATGTCACTGGAGAGTGGCATTAGTCGAACATCCCTTCGGCGGATATTAGCTACTCACAAATGGCACCCTTACAAACTTCAGCTACTGCAGCATCTCAACGAGGATGACCCAGATTGGCGCACAGAATATGCAGAATGGGCAAAACAAAAATTGGAACAGGACCCTCAGTTCACGCAGAAGAGTTTGTTCAGTGATGAGGCAAACTTTTATGTGAATGGTGAAGTTAACAAACAAAACCACCGCTATTGGTCTGACACTAACCCACATTGGATGGATCTCTCCAAGACTGTTGGAACAACAAAAGTGATGGTTTGGTGTGGTATATGGGGTACAACGATAGTGGGTCCATTCTTCATCAATGGAAACCTCAAGGCCACTGGATATTTGAAATTGCTACATGATGATGTGTTTCCCTTTTTATGCACTGAAGCTGGCACGTTCCCTGAGTTTTTCCAGCAAGATGGTGCACCACCACATTATTGGTGCCAGGTCCGAGCATTCCTAGATGAACAGTTTCCTGGAAAGTGGATTGGTCGTCGTGGGCCAGTTGAATGGCCCCCAAGGTCTCCCGATCTGACCCCCTTAGACTTTTATCTTTGGGGTCATCTGAAGGCAATTGTCTATGGTGTGAAGATACGAGATGTGCAGCACCTGAAACTACGGATACTGGATGCTTGTGCTGGCATTTCTCCTGTGGTGTTGCTATCAGTGTGTGAAGAGTGGGAGAAGAGGGTTGCATTGACAATCCAACACAATGGGCAGCACATTGAACACGTTTTATAAGTGGTCAGAAACTTGTAAATAACTCATGAAAGAATAAATTTATGTTGAAACCAAGCACACCATTGTTTTTCTTGTGACATTACCAATAAGTTTGATGTGTCACATGGCCCTCTTCCTATTGAAAAAACAAAAGTTGTATCCAAGATTGCCGACTTCTAAATGGCCACCATGGTCACCACCCATCTTGAGGAGTTTGCCCCCTCACATATACTAATGTGCCACAAACAGGACTTTAATATCACCAACCAATCCCATGTTATTACGGTGTATCCATATAAATGGCCCACCCTGTAGTTCGGCTCATAGCTAGCTAGCCTTTATGGTGTGGTCTACCTAAACTGGTGATACAACGCATTAATTTGTCCTGTGTGTAAAAGTTCAGGCAATTAAAATGTTTTCATTAAATCGCAAGTTGTTATTTGATGAAGTGAGCAGAGTGTAGATGTTATCCAATACATAATGCTATTCAGCTAACTGTGGCAGTACTCACGTGTTGGCATTTCAGGCTTCAACCTTCTCACCTCTCATGTATTTTATATTTTTATTATATGAATTATTTCGTTTACTGAATTAATGGGTTTGCATCATGTGTTTGACACTATATTTTAGATTTGTGATTTGCTTGTAGTCCAGTGCTGAAATGTTACGAGAACTTTTAAAGATCCAATGCAACTGTCAGCCACTCGAAACATGTTTAATGCTACAACGTTACTGTTATATAATCAAATCACATTATGATTTGATTGGCAACCTTTAAAATTATATAGTCACACCAATTTTAATTTTTTTAGAATATATAAGAATTTCAGTAGAATTATTTCTTTTTAAATCTATTAATTATAAATGACCAGGCATAGCCCACCCGCAGTACCTTCATGTCCCACTAGGGGCATGAAGCTCACAATTTGAGAATCACTACTCGTGTTTTTTTCCCTGCTTATTTTACCCTCTGGGTTTATAAGTGAAGAAATGATACCCTATTTAACAGTCAAAACCCTTCAAATACATGTATCACCTCCAAATTTTTCCATATGACGACACAAAAGGAGCAGCTTTAGTGGTCTAATAAAGCGTGCTTTGTACCCATTTAATGTCTATGATGCTGGATTTTATTCAGCAAAATGATCCCATCTGCTACAAGAAGAAAAAAAAAGGCTTTCCAAGTATTTTGTGCAATGCTACTGCTGATATAATGACAAAAACATTTTTCCAGACAAAGAAAGAGGGAGAGGCAGACAGCCTCCAAACAAGTCTTCAATGAACCTTTGTTACCGGAGTGCGTCTGCTGGTGACTAATCTCACAGACAGACACATATACATTGACCCACAAGCAGACATTGTGGGATCACACCCACATCTGACCTCAGCCACACTAGTTTATGGTAGCATACCAGCCCCTGAGTGTGATGTCATACCTATGGCTTTCATCCAGGTGTTTCTTTGCTCATCACTGTGTGTTTCCCCTTATAATCCATCATGGCTGTGTTCTTTTTTTTATGTTTGTGTGCGGCTGTGCACGGATCTAGTGAACAAATGAGATCATATGATTGGCCAAACAGACACTGAAGACTGCTTTGGTCCTGTTCTCAGTGCGTGTGTGGCTTTCACTGTAAATGAAACTGAAGTTCTTTCTGAGCAGTCGGAACCTGAAAAGCAGACGTTCAATGCTTTGGTATCTGACCTAAAGCCTGAGAAGCTTTTCAGTAAATTTTCTGCCACCACACACTGACATTTCGAGTGACATGCTGTATTCAGATCTGATGGATAAATGTCAGGTTCAAATTCTTTAAAAATCGTGATTTACAGTTTCTACGTGCTCAGTTAATGTTACGGTTGTTCTCAGAACCATTTTGGAGATTTTAAAGGTTTGTTGAGAGAAACAGCCAACATATAGTCATTAAACCCTGCTAGCTTGCTGGTTTCTGTTGCAAATTTTGTAAGTTCCTGCGTCTCACTTTCCAAATGTCTCACTTTCCCCGTATCTGTGCAAGAGAACCCAATTACACTAATGACATAATAATATTTACTGTTATAGAATAATGTTGAGATACTTGAGCTTTAGGGATGTTGTTATGCATGTGTCAATATGAAGAGGAAAGTAAAGGGAGAATCATTTAAAAATAATAACCACACTACAGCAAACGTGTCTTGTAACACACACACGATGAAGACATTATTTAATTGTTTAGCCATCTCGTGCACATGCATTCTGTTAGCCAAAAATCAGACATATAAAAGTTTAAAAATATTCATTACATCTGGATCTGTTAGTATTTAGGGCTTTTCCTGGATAGAAAACAAATGTTTTAGCCTGGGACCAAAAGAAAACCTCCAGCACTGTGATACAGATACAGCACTGTGCAAAAGTCTAGAGCCACCCCTCATTTCTTTATATTTTTATGTCTAAGCAGACATTTAGTAGGCTTTCTTATAGTTTTTGTTGTTGTTGTTGTTGTTGTTTTTTAAGGTGGATTTGAACAATAGCTCTCCAGGATTTCTGAAGGTATTTCACTTTTTTTCCTTTGGAAATTGAGTGCTTCATTTTTTAGTCCACTCCGTGTACCTGATCATTTTCAGAGGAATGTTTTTTGCTTGTTTTTTGTTATGCCACCAACAATTCAAGCATAACAAAGGTTCCTGACTCAAAGGATAAACTAGTTTTGGGCAATTTGTTACTAACAGCCCAAAACACATAATTTGTTCCATTTCTTTAGCTGATTCTATGAAAAATGCCAATTATTCCACATTTTGTCAGACATAAAAACTGTATTTTTGCACAAATAAAGGGCTAAAAATTGCCTCGGGAAACAACACGCTTGTTTGGGACCTTCACATTCGCTTTCTAGAGAATTTTAAGACACTCTGCATGCCAGTATACTTAAAGACGGTTTTTGATGTTTAAACCAAACAGGTTTTTGTTTCCTTCCTGTAGCCACATTAGCTGTTCTCCCGGTTTCCAGTCAATCTGGTAATCCAAACCGCTTGCCAGAAACCCCATTTGTATTTAAAACAGCAGAGATGAGTATTATTAGTATTGATTTTCTCATGTAACTATCGACAACAATTTGCTTGAACGAAGAGGAAGTGGCGTCTGAAACATATCCCGAGATACCAGAGCAATGAGCAACTGGACAAATAAACCCACACAGCAGGAGGTAAGAGAAACCCACCAATGTGAAGATAAACATCCTGCATATGAACATAAAAGAAGATATTTTGGTTGATGTTTAGTAGAAAAAAGGTCACATTTTCTGCATATATGCACAAACACAGAAAATGTTCTGTCTTCTCCGCCCAGCTTTCTCCTCCTCCCACATCTTTTCTCTCCATCTATATGACAAAGCCCAACAATTACTTCTTTCTCTCTCCCCCCTCTGACTCACTGCAGTGTAATTACACTGTTCGCTCAAACACCACACATACGCACACAAAGTGGGAGAGGGGCAACTGATTCACAATATCTGTGGTTTTAATTGTTATTTTCAACACTTCAGTTACAGCACAGAGGAAAATTAAAGGAATGTGAGAACAGTTATTAGTTTTTCTCGAGTCGTTTTGGTTCAACTGTGCACACGCAGGCACACAAATACACACACACACACACACACACATACATACACTCGCATCTCTACGCCAGAGGGAATCACTGCATTTCAGTTCCATTCATCACTAGCTGACATGCTGCACCAGTGACCTGCATGACCGAAGGTACCTCACTCCAAGTGTGTGTGTGTGTGTGTTTGTATGTGTGTGTGTGAGACTGTCCTTGTGTGTGCATGCCCCAAGGAGGGACAAGTCATTAACTATGATGTCATTTCCTGCCATTGTAGCAAGTTTCAGCTGCAGCAAGCAAACTACACTTAGAGTGCAGTGCAAACGTAGACATACTAAAGCAAACGTACTGAGCTTCAGTTCTGTCAATAAACCAGTTCACTTGTACTATGTAACATACACAATGTTATTTATAATGGAGCATCCACACAAGAAATGACTAGCATGTGTAGTAGCCAGCAGCAAAGCAAAGGGGAAGGATCCCGCATTAAACTTTTCCAATTTAAGCAATTACAAATGGCAGTGACGCTGACAGACACAGGAGCAGTCGTTAGCTACATTAGGATATCCACTAGTCACCAACTACCAGCTATAAAGTGACGCACAGCGAGAACATTTTATAGATGTGGACGGTGCTAAACGGTTCTAAAACTCAGTCCAGATGATGATAAATCTGTCGACTGTCTTATGTTGTGGCTCCCTGTCTAAGTGTTGCCATGTCACGATCTGTTCACAGGATGATTATGTGACAGCAGTCATTTTCACACATGACTACTGGAAAATGTGAAGGCAGGACACTGTTGGAAGCTCTCCTCTCTCACATGTAACACACAGCAGAAGACAGTCCAGTTCTCACTACTGGAAATATGCATGTTCTTATGGGGGGCAAAGCTGATTTGATAGAGCACACAGATGGCAGGGCACTGGACGCCCAGTCAGTACCTTGAATGACCATTATGCTTAATTTATGCCACTGCGGTTGTGTAAGTTGTTTTTTTTTTTTTACAAAGATTTAAAAAACACAGAATGCAAAGCACAGACTGTGGCTACAGTTGACACTTCATTGTTTTTAACACTCGCCATCATGTGACAATAAACACTCTTTGTATGTAGACGGGGAGTTCGAGGCTGCCCATGGATGCTACCACTGCTGCACCCTAATTTCCCCCCCATTACCTGCACTACCAAAGAAAACAGCCACATTCAGACACCAGAGAGATGCTATGTTTGAGAGCAGGTAGGTTAAATACTGTTTACTGATACCTTTGGCTGTTTCAGACATTGGCATTCTCATATCAACCTCTGTCAGAGAATTTGTAGAAAGGTTCAGGGCCACAGTATCTGTTAGCTGTTGGGGTTTTCATAAGAAAATACCCACAGTCTTAAACAGATGGAATAATCAAGGCACTATTCCAATATTTGCTTCCTCAAGATCAGTATTCATAAATTTATAAAAAACTTCCTCAATTTCAAAGTATTGTGTTTTAATAACTAAAGAAATACAGAACAATAGGGGAAATAATTAATCTTATAAGCAGACTGATGAGGAAAACATGACCAGAAGTCAGTCACATCATCGCCGCTAGCCAATAGTTGTTAACAGTGATTATATGAGCGTGTAAATCTACGCAGGCAGCAATTTACACGCTCGCATTCTGCTAAGACAATACACAAACCCATCCAGATGCCTTCACATGCAGGTGGAAGAAGGTGTCCCCCATCTGGGCATTATAAGCTTAGCAAACATACATTTTTAACCATGAGAATGTCCACACACTTTCTCAAACCCAACTTTTTAAGGGACTACAGAGACATTTCTAACTGACAAACCCACGACAGTTATCTGCATTTTCTTGAGCAATCTTAATCACGATCAAAGCGAAAAGCAACCCACAAACAAGGACGCACAACGACACACACATAAACACCAGCTGGAGTCTGAGTGGTGCTCCTGCTTCTGAGAGGAAGAGGGCGTTTTCCTTTGAGCTCCTGAGGGACACAGCATGCTTTAGGATGTACAGTAAGTGCTCTTAGTGTGTGTGTGGAGGGGTGTGGGGTCTGCTTCCTGAATGCAGCCAATCCACAAGTAAAGGGAATGACTGTTCTTTTCGTCTCCTGTGCAAACACTCAACACACACACTTAGTTTCCTTCACAGCTAAAACCACATGCAGGATGCAAGGGAATAAGTTCAGCGAGAAGACAGAAGCTGAATTTACAGATTCGGGACACTTAAACACACACGTTTTTGTTTATGTTCTTTCCTGAGGTGACCTTGCAAATAGGAATCGTTGATTTGCGCAGGTTTTGTGGAAAAGGAGTTTAGACCTGCCACAGCTGCATATATTTACACAGCAGGTACAAAGCAGCCAAACATTGGGAGGAAAACAAGAAAAAAAGAGGGCCACCCTGTCTGCTAGGAAAACAGTACAACTTATTCAAAAAGGACCAAACTAAGCAATGAAACAAGCACAGTCGCCAACGCCCCCCTTCTCCTCAGATTACTTCATTAAGTCTTACTGATTCCTCGTGACACACGCACACTCTTATTCAGGAACCCTGCATACCTCAACATGCACAATGTGTGTCTGCAATGACTGCTATCGCTTATGAGTCGCACCACGTACTACAATTTAAAAGACGCGAGACTGACAGCTTTGTTACTGTCTTGTCTGCCTGTTTTTGCAGTCGGCCTAGACTAAAACTGATTTTAGTGCAACACAAAGAAGGTATCAAGAACCTTTTCAAAACTCAGTCAGTACACACCCCACCACAACTAAAAAGAGTGCGCAAACCTTGCAGGAGAGGAAAAGACAGTACAGCTCTCTGCAATGTGGTACACTGCTGCTGTAAGGTCTCTGAGTGTAGTCAAGTGTTTCTATAAATACAGGCCTCCTGCACTGCTCCGCAATTTACACACACAGAAACATACACACACACACACACACCGCTGCCACGCCTGTATTAGCCTGCTGTAGACCAGGCTGTAGAAGGTTCAAGCCAGAAAAGGTGTAGCCATTTATTGGACTCTGTAAAAGTGCATTCATTCATTTAAAAAAAAAAAAAAAATTGAAAGCAGTAACTTTTTAACAGCAGTCAAAGGTATAAATGCCGAGAGCCAACCTAAAGTGCCATATCAAGGAATTTCCCAGAGCCAGAGGAGGTTCAATATGTCAGATATTTTGAGAAAAACAGCGTTGTTTTCCACTCGTTTCACATACTGAGTGTAATGACATGTTTCTACTTGAGATAATGGATTTGGTCTTATGATGCCAAATTAGTAGACAGCAGCTAGACTCTATCGCCGCATGGCTCAAGCAAGCATGACTGGAAAGAATTTTAATGTAATCAAATCGGACCGATTTCACATCTGACCCACTCGCGTGTTATCTGCCTCCCAAATATCCACAAAAACTGATTGTGGTAGATACTGATTTGCAGCTTAAGACCACTATTCAAGTGGTTAAGCACTTAGGTCATGGTGAGGGAGCTGAATGAATGCAGCTGGAGTCTAAGTGAATACAAGCCCACTGGGTGGATAAGCTGCTTGGCAAAGAGGTCTCATTCACAATCAAACCTGAGGAAATCTATTTTACAGCCAATTGCGTATGATATTATGAACTAAATGTGCATCTGACAAGCCTTAAAACTATCCTGTTGCGGCGTAGGAGGTAGTGCCTGCAGGATGTCGTCCCGGCAACGACTTTTATCTCATCAGAAGAGCCATTATTCAAATACCAGGAATGCACAATGTGAATAAGTAAATTGGTTTGTCAGTAAAAGAGGACAGAAATGAATTTAAAGAATCAAAATATTCAATAATTAAGAAGTAAACCAAAAGTATTTGTAATGTAACTGCAATTCAGAGCCCTGGATCTTATTAGTACACAATTCAGAGCTTCAGATTGAAAAATATTCATATGCAGGACTGCACGCTTATTAGTATACTGTTGGTTTAAAGCTTCAGTGGCCTCAGGATACTTTAATTCATTAGCATTTTCTTGCATGTGAAATATGAAGGATTGGCAAGCTCAGCACTGCAGCTCTTTCACACTTGGGAACATAAAGAACGGAGTATGCTGTTTTTGAGGTGATTCACTTGCATTTGACAGTTTGTCCAACTTTACACTGACTCCTTATGCCCCTATTATATATACACATAGCGTCCATATATAATGACTGTTCATAATATAGGGACAAAATTAATCTTTGTGAATTTTCCATGGATTTAACTGGTCATTTCTTTATGAACTCTCTGAGAAGTCCCCAGAAGCCCAAAAAAGGTTACAAGTCAATACAATGCTCTCAAATATCTTATTTTCTCTGACTAACAACCCCCAAACCGAACACTTTTCAATTTAAAGCTACATAAAGTTAAAAGAAAACGAGCAAATCCCATATGTAAGATAAAAATCAGACACAACTTGGCACTTAGATTGAGGGAAAAGCCTGAAACTGTTTATCAAAAAGAAATTGTCATTCAGTAAAGTAATCAATGAATGGCTGTATATTCCTGTATAGCTCTTGGCCTTCAGCCCTTGATATGCTGCATTAGCTTATTGGTTAACAGGGGGGGGGGAAACGAATTGCAGTCGTGTCACATGAGATCTTAAATCTTATAAAATAAGACTCGTGTGGCCAATAAACATTGAGAAAAACTTATTATTATGAATTTCTCCACTATTACAGGAGGAAACGAAACATAAGTGTTCTTTTAAGGTGGAAAGTATGTGAGTTCAGTTAAGTTCGGTCAATCAAGGTAAAGCAGCAGCTGAATCCGGGAGAATGAGGACAAACAAATGCGTAAAGTAATTCTGGAGATAAATGTAGGTTAATCCGGTTCAACTATTTACCGTAACTTACACTCTGCATTCACTCCATGTGACCGAGGCGACGAGTTTGGTGGCAGTAGGTCACCTTATTTTCCAACTTAGCGAAAGGTAAACTATGTCCTAGTTACGGTGCCCTAAAGCTAAGCTAACTTATCCGGTACTTCCCAAATAATAAGTGAGTAAATTAGTCCAAATACTTGGGGCAGGGAAACAGCTAGCGCCAGCCAGGACTGAACGGTAACCCAACTGCATCTCCCGTAATATCTTTTAGCTGTTGAAATAATCCCCCCAAAACACAACATCACTCACGCTGACTTATTCCAGGTGACGTCCAAGAGGTTTGAGTTGACTTTACCGGCGACAGAAGCTGTGAAGGGTCGGTAAATAATCCGTTATTTTCACTTGTAGAGCTGGAAGGACTTTCAGATAGCGTTTTTTTTCGCTCCAGCCCGTTTCCCCCTTCTCGCTCTCCCTCTCGTCGCCTGTTCCTGCTTCCCCTCTCCACATCCAGCATTCCAATATGGCTGCTTCTGGGAGAGAAAAAGAGAGAGAGGGGGGAGAGCGAGGAGAGGAAAAGCCTGCCCGCAGGCACACAAAACACAAACCAGCAACCCATGAATGAATGAATGTGTAGATACTTAAAATGTTACAAATGTAGCCGCTTTGTTGTATCCAGGTTTAGAACATTTAGAACATCCCTTAACTTAATTGCGTAGTAACTCTTAGTAACAATGTAACAAATTCTACTTTGGATGTCCTACATTTAAAAAAGTGTACTAATGACAAAAACATCAGAATGGAAATGTTGCCTCCTTAAACAGGGATTGTTATGCTGTTCCTTATTTCTTTCATAGGATTGAAGTATTTGAACTTTTTTTGGTGGGGGGGGAGCAAAATGAAAATTTTGTAAATACCTCACATAAACAGCAACACCTGTATTTTACACTGTGTCCTTATCTATTTAACAAAAATCTCACCAGTTTCAAGTAGTAGAAAGGCGATGGTGTTTAAATGCACTTTAATAAATGTTAATAAGCCCCTATGAAAGCAGAAGTTTTGGCAGTTTGTTGGTCTGTGTGTATACACAATCAGCATTGATATTAAAGAAGCCACAATTGGCGCTCATCAGTCTGGGAAGGGTTATAATGCCATTTCTAAACCATTTGAAGTCAACAACTTTCTGTCACAGACAGATGATGACCTGATCCAAGATCAGTATAAGATAAATAACATCAATATTGAGTTGTGAGTTTCCCGCAGGTATTCTTCTAAAGTCCATGAAAAAAAAAATGCAGTTGAACAATAGCACAGCACATCCACTTTAAGGTAGCAAATGTCATTATAATTATAAAGAATGGGGCCTTCCACATGTACATGCATTTGTGCTACTGTAGATAGCCTGTAGATAAGGTTCCCTAAACAGCACCCACTTTACATAATAATGCAGTATTTCCACAGACACCTCAAAACCAACAACTTCTCCTGTGAAAGAATGCCAAGCAGGGTATTTGAGACCATTTGTTTGAGAAAGACAAACAAAAAGAAAAAAAGAACCCTTGGTACAGGAATACAAGCACAATATAAACCAGACTAGTCATCCCCTCTTTAAACTCCGAGACTAGAGACTTTTGTAAACTGTTACAAATTTACAGTGAAATCTACAGCTGATGTGGAGGAATCTGGAGCCTTTTATTCCTCGGAGATCTGGGCTATAATCCCGGTGTCCACCTTGCCTCTGCAATAGGTGTTGGCTCTTGACTGTATACGCATGTGTCTGCTTGGCAAATAATACAGTGTCAGAGCCTACTGATTCATTAATCAAACCTAACAAGGTTTGGCCCATTAATCTTTCTTATCATGCCAGTACTTCACTGAGTTTACACTGTGCGTCTTGCTTTTATACACAGGGTCACACACGACATCTGCTGGTCAGTGATTGTTATTACACTTTATTTAGGATTTTAAATAGGTTTTGAATTTCAGTACAGTATATTTAGCTTTAATGGATATTTCATATGTTTTATGTTCTCTCACTTGTGGTTTACAGTGACCTCTGGATCTGAAAGGAAAAAAAAATCTGTTGTTTCTATGGTCATAAAAGGGAATCTATGATTGAAAGGTGGTCCAATATAAAGTCATGGACGATTCACGCAAAATAAACCACGGAGCTCTAAAGTGGAATGAATAGAGGTTCTGGTAATTCCATATAATAGTAAGCGGTCTTTATGTATGCAAGTAATTCAGAAAGCTTCTTGTTATGTGAAATGAACGACCAACGTGGTGGCACAATGAAATACGCAAGGTATTTACACACAAACACGTGCATAGTAAGAGGCTTGTCTCAGTTTTGCTTTGCTAAATGTACAATTTGTACTTTGCTCATATGAAAGCCGTCTCTCCGCCGTTACTGATTTACAGTGTTTGATAATATTCGCTTCAAAAGTGTATGCCGTGACCCGGATTCGAACCGGGGTTGCTGCGGCCACAACGCAGAGTACTAACCACTATACGATCACGGCTGGCCACCCAAGAGGGCTGATTGCAGGTGTTGTGCCCAAAAGTGATTGTCTGCCAGAAACTGATTGCCGTCCGCGGGAGCGCGCGCAGCTGCTTAAAGCTGCAGCGCTCGGATTACTTGCGTTGCCAGCTACTTCCGTGCAACTGATATAACGTGGGGGGGGGGGAACCCAAACACATTTATGCCTTTGTTATTAGGCAAAGGTATGCATTTATGGAACTTTAACGTTTCTTGTAACCGAATTATGACGCTTATCAGAAGGTTGCTTTCAGTGTGTAGCGCAGTCACGAATGACTACACGCATGACGATGGAATAATTAATGCCTACAGGTTTACTCTCGTTGTTCATATTTGTTATAAGACTGTCGAATAGTAGTTAAAACAATAAAGACCTATTGTGCCAGTATCACCATGACTCTTTCTTGTTTGTTCATAATAGCGACTGAGAACATGGCATTTTAGCGCTACCAAAAAGTGATTGTGGCCTATAACTTGTCACTGAAACAATATTTCGGTTTCAAACTTGGTGGATGTCACTCAGAAGGGTCCTGTGTGACATATTATATCTCAAACAGTCCATTAGAACTGCTGAAAAACTTTTAAAATAACATTAATACCCATAATATGCCATTTTCAACCTGCCAAAAAGTGATTGTGGCCTATATCTTGTCACTGAAACAATATTTCTGCATCAAACTTTTTGGGTATCATCCAAAAGGGTTATATGTGACACACTGTATCTCAAACAGTCTCTAAGGACTGTTGAATAACTTTTAAAGGACCATTAATACCCATTTTCGACCTGCCAAAAAGTGATTGTGACCTATATCTTGTCACTGAAACAATATTTCTGCTTCAAACTTGCTGGAAGTCATTCGAAAGGGTCATATGTGACATGTTATAACTCAAACAGTCCCATAGAATTGCTGAATAACCTTTAAGGGAACAATAAAACTGATAAAATGCCATTTTCAGCCTGCCAAAAAGTGATTGCTGCCTATATCTTGTCACTGAAACAATATTTCTGCTTCAAACTAGACTGATATCATTCAGAAGGATCATATGTGACACATTATATCCCAATCAGTCTCTAAGAAATGCTGAATAACTTTTAAAGGAACATTAATACCCATAATATGCCATTTTCGACCTGCCAAAAAGTGATTGTGGCCTATATCTTGTCACTGAAACAATATTTCTGCTTCAAACTTGGTGGGTATCATCCAAAAGGGTTATATGTGACACATCATATCCCAAACAGTCTCTAAGAAATGCTGAATAACTTTTAAAGGAACATTAACATTGATAATATGCCATTTTCAGCCTGCCAAAAAGTGATTGCCGCCTATATCTTGTCACTGAAATACTATTTCTGCTTCAAACTTGACTGATATCATTCAGAAGAATCATATGTGACATATTATATCTCCATCAGTCCCTTAGAACTGTTGAATAACTTTTAAAGGAACATTAATACCCATAATATGCCATTTTCGACCTGCCAAAAAAAAAGTGATTGTGGACTATATCTTGTCACTGAAACAATATTTCTGCTTCAAACTTGCTGGAAGTCATTCGAAAGGGTCATATGTGACATGTTATAACTCAAACAGTCCCATAGAATTGCTGAATAACCTTTAAGGGAACAATAAAACTGATAAAATGCCATTTTCAGCCTGCCAAAAAGTGATTGCCGCCTATATCTTGTCACTGAAACAATATTTCTGCTTCAAACTAGACTGATATCATTCAGAAGGATCATATGTGACACATTATATCCCAATCAGTCTCTAAGAAATGCTGAATAACTTTTAAAGGAACATTAATACCCATAATATGCCATTTTCGACCTGCCAAAAAGTGATTGTGGCCTATATCTTGTCACTGAAACAATATTTCTGCTTCAAACTTGGTGGGTATCATCCAAAAGGGTTATATGTGACACATCATATCCCAAACAGTCTCTAAGAAATGCTGAATAACTTTTAAAGGAACATTAACATTGATAATATGCCATTTTCAGCCTGCCAAAAAGTGATTGCCGCCTATATCTTGTCACTGAAATACTATTTCTGCTTCAAACTTGACTGATATCATTCAGAAGGATCATATGTGACATATTATATCTCCATCAGTCCCTTAGAACTGTTGAATAACTTTTAAAGGAACATTAATACCCATAATATGCCATTTTCGACCTGCCAAAAAGTGATTGTGGACTATATCTTGTCACTGAAACAATATTTCTGCTTCAAACTTGCTGGAAGTCATTCGAAAGGGTCATATGTGACATGTTATAACTCAAACAGTCCCATAGAATTGCTGAATAACCTTTAAGGGAACAATAAAACTGATAAAATGCCATTTTCAGCCTGCCAAAAAGTGATTGCCGCCTATATCTTGTCACTGAAACAATATTTCTGCTTCAAACTAGACTGATATCATTCAGAAGGATCATATGTGACACATTATAACCCAATCAGTCTCTAAGAAATGCTGAATAACTTTTAAAGGAACATTACTACCCATAATATGCCATTTTCGACCTGCCAAAAAGTGATTGTGGACTATAACTTGTCACTGAAACAATATTTATGCTTCAAACTTGTTGGGTATCATCCAAAAGGATCATATGTGGCACATCATATCCCAAACAGTGATAAGGTGTGATTGCAATTTGTTTGTAGGATTATTCAATTATTTTGTGTTTCCTAACATGTTAGCATTATAGTTACTGTAGACAAAGAATTAATATATATGTTGTTCCATGGTTTACTCGTGTTCAGCTTCCGCTGTACCCCCTGTTTCTGGTCTATTTGTTAGTTTATTTTAACTGGTGGTTTCTTCTTTAATTGGATGTAATTGTTATTCGTTTTTGGTTTTCGTTTCAATTAATAAGTGCTGTAATGGAATGGAATTTTTATTACCTTTTGTTTTCTCTTTCCTATGACTTAGTGTTCCTAATGTGTTTAAGCAGATCTCCTCCCACCTGTTTCCATTTGGCCATTATCCTTGTTTTGTATTATTTTTGAATTACAACATTTTTGAAATTTGACGTTTTATGCACTGTCCAATAAAGGCTTGATTTAAATTTGCAGCAAAATGTGTCACATAAAACTTTTGGGAATGATGTCCATAAAATTTGAAGCAGAAATATTGTTTCAGTGACAAGATATAGGCGGCAATCACTTTTTGGCAGCTTGAACATGACTATTATCGGTATTGATGTTCTTTTAAAAGTTATTCAGCAGTTCTAATGGACTGTTTGGGATGTAATATGTCACATATAGCCCTTCTGGATGATATCAAACAAGTTTGAAGGAGAAATATTATTTCAGTGACAAGATATAGGCCACAATCACTTTTTGGCAGGTTGAAAATTGCATATTTTCAGTTTTATTGTTCCCTTAAAGGTTATTCAGGATTTCCTAGAGACTGTTTGGGATATGATGTGCCACATATGATCCTTTTGGATGATACCCAACAAGTTTGAAGCATAAATATTGTTTCAGTGACAAGTTATAGTCCACAATCACTTTTTGGCAGGTCGAAAATGGCATATTATGGGTAGTAATGTTCCTTTAACAGTTATTCAGCATTTCTTAGAGACTGATTGGGATATAATGTGTCACATATGATCCTTCTGAATGATATCAGTCTAGTTTGAAGCAGAAATATTGTTTCAGTGACAAGATATAGGCGGCAATCACTTTTTGGCAGGCTGAAAATGGCATTTTATCAGTTTTATTGTTCCCTTAAAGGTTATTCAGCAATTCTATGGGACTGTTTGAGTTATAACATGTCACATATGACCCTTTCGAATGACTTCCAGCAAGTTTGAAGCAGAAATATTGTTTCAGTGACAAGATATAGTCCACAATCACTTTTTGGCAGGTCGAAAATGGCATATTATGGGTATTAATGTTCCTTTAAACGTTATTCAGCATTTCTTAGAGACTGATTGGGATATAATGTGTCACATATGATCCTTCTGAATGATATCAGTCTAGTTTGAAGCAGAAATATTGTTTCAGTGACAAGATATAGGCAGCAATCACTTTTTGGCAGGTCAAAAATGGCATATTATCGGTATTATTGTTCCTTTAAAAGTTATTCTGCATTTCTTAGAGACTGTTTGGGATATGATGTGCCACATATGATCCTTTCGGATGATACCCAACAATTGTGAAGCAGAAATATTGTTTCAGTGACAAGATATAGGCCACAATCACTTTTTGGCAGGTCGAAAATGGCACATTATGAGTATTATTGTTCCTTTAAAAGTTATTCTGCATTTCTTAGAGACTGATTGGGATATAATGTGTCACATATGATCCTTTTGGATTATATCCAACAGGTTTGAAGCAGAAATATTGTTTCAGTGACAAGTTATAGGCCACAATCACTTTTTGGCAGGTTGAAAATTACATATTATTGGTATTAATGTTCTTTTAAAAGGTATTCAGCAGTTCTTGGAGAGTTTTTGGGATATAATATATCACGTGTAACCATTCGGGAATATATCCAACAAGTTTGAAGCTGAAATATTGTTTCAGTGACAAGTTATAGGCCACAATGACTTTTCGGTAGCGCTAAAATGCCATGTTCTCAGTCGTTATTCTGAACAAACAAGACAGAGTCATGGTGATACTGGCACAATAGGTCTTTATTGTTTTAACTACTATTCGACAGTCTTATATCAAATATGAACAACGAGAGTAGAGATGTCTTTGGGTTGTTTCCCCCACGTTATGTCAGTTGCACGGAAGTAGCTGGCAACGCACTTAATCCGGGCGCTGCAGCTTTAAGCAGCTGTGCGCGCTCCCGCGGACGGCAATCAGTTTCTGGCAGACAATCACTTTTGGGCACAACACCTGTATGGTAGTGAGGCATCGTCACCCCGACATTAAAAATAAGTTTAGGAGCCGTTTTACACCCTTCAAACTGAAGTGTGCGGTTTCGGGTGGAAGTTTATTAGTGTGTAACTTGCTTTCATGCTCCAATGGATTGTAAACGTGTTTTGGTTTGTGATTTATTTTTTCTTTATTTATTTCTATTATGAATTTAACAAAGATGTTCCTCAAATTTCCTCAAGAAAACGCCTATTGATTATGGATAAAATGCCGTGACCCGGATTCGAACCGGGGTTGCTGCGGCCACAACGCAGAGTACTAACCACTATACGATCACGGCGCGCCACCTCTGAGGGTGAGGAGTAGTCGTCACCGCAGTGTTCAGAACCTGAAGATTGATTTCTGGAACGCATCTTGACGTATCTCACCGCTTTGTCGTCTCGAATTTCTACAAGTTTGGCTCAGCACTTTGTTTCCATGTGTCATTAAGTCTTCTTCTCATTACGCTGTCACTGGTTAATCTATGACTATGGTGCAATCTATGACTCTTAATGAAAATGAAAGTAAGAAACATTCTACACAAGTTACTGTGCAGAAAGTTCTGTAGCTGTAAAGATAAATTCACGTTTGCAAGTTCAGTGGTAAAACAAACAAACAAACAAAACCCAACAATAAATATTTTCTTGACAAGCAGGTGATTCCATGGCATACAGCGATGCTGTTGCTCTGTCTCGAGTTTGGGGTATGTTAGCATACGTGCGTCATGGATAACAACCACAAGACTGTTTCCAATAATTACCTTTATCGCTCCGGTGGGCTCACCAGTCAGACTCACAGGCCCTTTCACCGTTTTAAGTTCTGCTTTCAGTTTCAGTTTCTGTTTTTTTACAGATAAATAGCCACTCTGTGACACGAAGGAAAAGCAGACTTGATAGAAGATAAATGATAAATAGTGGGTTTAATTTTTAAAATAGCATTCAAAATGCCACGTGGCCTCAAAATTTGAGTCCAGCATTGGTCCAAGAGGCCTCTTCTACATGAAAATGGGGAGGAGATCAGTGCAGCCCAGTTCCTCTGTTAGATGGTCATGTCTATACTTGGGCCACAGTGAATGCACTTTCCTGGAAAGCACTTTGTGTGGACTTCTGTGTTTTTAAATGTGCTTTAAAAAAATTTGACCTTTCAGCACTACCTACTTCTGCCACCAGAGTGCTCCAGACACGCATTATGGAAATCACTATTCCCATTTTTACAGTGACAGTGGTCTGGCGGTCAATAATGTCTGCTGTTCTTTTGTAGGTGTAGCACTGAGGCCTGCCCAGGAAAACTACCCCCCAAAAATCAGTGGCCTTTCCTGCTAAAACTTGCAGCTGCGAGCAGGGGCGATTTTAGCCCATTTTTGGGGGTGCTTCAGCACCCCCAAAATGAATCAAAGCACCCCCAAAGATTTCTTACTTTTTTGACAATATTTGCTGTTTTTGTGACACACTACTAAAAATATAAAAAGCATACAGTACTTGTCAAAGGAGTTTGCAAAGAAAAGCGTCTGGACTTCTTTAAGTTGCTTGAAGACGTTTCACCTCTCATCCGAGAAGCTTCTTCAGTTCTAAGGTCAAATGGCCGAGAGTCCCAGATTTAAACCCAGTGGGAGTGTCCCCCCAAAGAGGGACAAAGGACCCCCTGGTGATCCTCTAATCACATGAGCCAAGGTGTGAAAGCGGGTGTCATACCTTGACTCAGGGCCTTCAAGTTAAACACTATGAAAGGTAGAAACAAGTTTAATATTCAGAAACCTAAAGTATGTATCAGCAGCAGAATGGCATCTGCCGCCCCTTACTGGCCCACAGTCTCCACTGATCCATGTCTCAGTTCACAGGTTTGAGGGATGAACCTCTGTAAGCAGGCTCGCTCATTCAACCTGAACTAAACTGAGAGTGAATTTGGGCTTTTAGGAAGGGGTGAAAAAGACAAATGTAAAGAAAAGGGGAGAGGTTGATTGACAGCAGAGAAATAAGAATAAATGAGATCTTCAAAGTGAAAGAAATGCAAGTTAAATTAAAATGGAATTTTATCCCAATGATCTTGTTTGATTAATTGTTAAAAGCCAGAATTGTGATTTAAATCATAATTCATCTCCCAGCCCTGTTATTAATTACTACTATAGGATTATTAAAATCATACTCCTCAGTTCTAATATGACAACAGTAAACTGTGGAAGAAAATCTGTGTGTCTCAAAGAATCTGTCATGGTCCGGAGTCTGGTGACTGCATCTTGGTGTTTTTTGATTATTAATATGCTTCGTTTCAATTAGTTTCTGTTTATATCATGGTGATTTCTAGTTCTTTGGTTTTGTTCCTGTGCCTCCCATGTTTAGTGTGTCATGTCTCCAGTGTTTCTTTCTTTCTTTGCTTCCTCACAGTGTCAAGTCTGCATCTTTGAATGTCTCTCGGTTGCTGTGAGCACCTGTGGACACAGGTGCTCTGAAGCTTGGCCTCAGATTGTATTAGTCATGAACGTGATTTTCATGAAATTAGAAGCATAGGTTCTAAGTAAACGGCAGCATATATTGCATTAGAAAGTCATTAGCTCTTTCAAATTCACCCTGAAAGGGTCAGGGAATGTTAAAGGTTGTTCCAGAGATTTTTTTCCAGAGCAACCCCGGTTTGAATCCGGGTCACAGCACTAAGTCGCTGCTTGTCATGCCAGCACTACAGAAGTAAATTGTATCTCGGTTTTTCTTCTCTGGAAAACAAACATGAAAGGGAACAATTTGTGTTTTCTTTAACAAATCTTATTAGGGATAATAATAACTATATAATAATCTCTCCTAATTTACAGCTCTCCAGCATAGTAGATATGGAGTCGATTCATTAGTCTACTCTTGTATTTGCTTTAAAATCCAAGGTCACGCTGCCGTGACCTGAATTCGAGTGAGAGTCGCTGCGGCCACAATGCAGAATACCAACCGCTATATGATCACGGCTCTCCTCACCTTTGACCCCTCGATTTTAATATTGCAAACCATGCCAACCTTAAAAATATAACACTTTGCAGACATGGGTCAATATTGTGCTTAGATGAATAGATTTTTAAATTTTGTGCATGATTGATTAGATGTGCGCATCCCAATTTTTTCCAACTGTTTTTCATAATAAAGTTACAAGACTATTTTGTTTTACATTGATTGGAACCTTACATTAAAATAAAAATGCAAATAAAATATATGTTAAAATTATTGTCGGAAGTAAAGAATTAGTATTTTTGCGGCTTTAACATTTTTATTTATATTATTAAGTACTGGCAAATATACCTTGAACAATCCCTTTGATATCAGTTTTCAAACAAAGTCAAATGAAACTAAAATATTCATCCTGAAACCTGCATTGGAATTGAAATGGGTTTTAATCTGGTTAGTTTACTGAAAGCGCTCAGCAACTGCAACAGCCAAAGGCATTGTGTAAAATATATCCAGAGCAGTACACACTAATCCAAAAATGCTTTTTTTTTTTTTACATGAAATATAATCTACTATTACAAAATAAATTGTGTCTAAAATAAAAATACATTTTCCAATGGGCCTCCTGCAATTAAACACATTGAAGTCAACTACTTCTTCAGATATCAGTGGGGCTGCTTCAGTGTCTCGATTTCTCTGGCTTAGCATCAAGTTGGAAATCTCTCTTTTTGTCTTCTCTGTATTTATTTGGCAAGATGTGCTTCAGTTAGATTACCCAAAAAAAATTACATTGAGTTTGTGCTGAGCCATTAAATAACAAACCAGATGATGCAATAAGACTGCACCAATAAACTTTAAGTCAGTTCTCAAAATTAGACATGAGCCACGCTTATCAGCAAATACTCTTGGATGACGAATCGAAAAAGTTCTTGACAGTAAGCACATCCAGGGGGGTGTTCACGTATAACAGATTGCCTTTTGGAGTGGCCTCTGCTCCAGCAATATTCCAGAGGACGATGGAAAGCCTTTTGAAGGGGATATCTCAGGTAGCCGTGTATTTAGATGACATCTTAGTGACTGGGGTGGATGAGGTAAGCCATCTACAGAACCTGGATGAAGTGCTGACCCGGTTGGAGGAGGCTGGATTGAGGTTAAAGAGGTGCAAGTGTGCCTTCATGCAAGAGAAAGTGGAGTACTTGGGGCACATAGTGGACGCCCAGGGGCTCCACCTAGTGGAAAAGAAAGTTAAAGCAATCATGGACGCACCTACCCCCACAAATGTCACCCTTCTTCCACCCTTCTTCAAATGGGCTGGCTGAGAGGGCAGTCCAGACCTTTAAGGAGGGGATGAAGAAAGTAAAAGGTTGCAAACCAGACTGTCCAGATTTCTGTTCAGTTATCGCATCACACCGCATGCCCCTACCGGTTTATCACCTGCAGAGTTGATGATGTCACGGAGACTCAGATCACTTTTGGACTTGCTCATGTCTGATGTGAAAACAAAAGTGCAGCACAAACAATGGAAACACAAAGAAAATCATGACACCAAGAAAAGACTGAGAAGTTTCACACCAGGAGACAAGGTGTTCATCAGAAACTACTCCTATGGCCCGAAGTGGATTCCAGCAGTCATTGTGAGAGCATCGGGTCCAGTGTCTTACATTGTTATCATTGGATCAGGTCAAACTGTGAAGCGGCACATGGATCAGGTGAGAACACGAGTGGCTGCCACTGTTCCCAGGACACTGGACAGGGAGGTGGAGCCATTGCATGACAAAGAAGCAGTTCCTGAGCGCTGCTTGCCATCAGAGTTGGACACATCGTCACAACCTCCATCATCGGAGTTGCCTTATGCTCCGGAGACTCCGGCTCCCGGAGAATCCTCAGTGGCACCAGTGTTGCAACGTTCTCAGAGAGAGAGATGTCCACCAGAGACTTTAAAGGACTTTGTTAGATAGAGTGAGATCTTCCAGGAATAGAGCAACAATGCGCTCTGATCTCAAGGATGTTACGGAGCCCCGCAAGTGACATGGGAGAATGAAAAATTAAGATGAAGTTTTGCGAGATCCCGAGTTTGTTTTGCGAGATCTCGCAAAAGTTCATCATAATTTTTTTTCTCTCCCATGTCCCTTGCAGGGCTCCGTAGGATGTACTTTTCTAGTTAGTAAAAAAAGAAAAAAAAGAAACATTGAAACATATGTACAGTTGTATGGTTACCCTAATTATGTGGTGATTGCTTGTTGAGCATTCTTTAGATAAACAGTTATTTTATAAGAGTTGTTGACTTAAGGGGGGAGGAGATGTGGTATCGCAAGAAATTAGTTGTTTATATAAATATATGGGTATGCATAATAGTTATTAGTCATAGATACATACATCCTAAGTTCCTGTTATTCATCTGAAAGAAACAGAATGAGTGTGTTGTTACAATGCCAGGAGAGGCAGTATTGGTTCTGTGTTACCTTAATGTTTGTAAGAAAGTGGAAGAAGAGTGTCCTGTAGGAGGCAGTGAAACGGACGTTGTGTTCTGAAGATGTACTGAAAAAAGGTTCAGTAAACATGTGGCAACGATACTCCTGTGTAAGGCTAAGTTATTTCATTTTTATTTTTTGAAGATGCAACAACAGTCATGACAGTTTGCATATTAATGATCATTAAACTGACCTCATGGCCTATTGTTAGTCAGTGTTGCTAGTTTCAGTCACTATGGGAATGTACTGTTTATAAGGTTGGGGAAACCTGCAGTCAGCTGAGACTGAAGAAGTCACTTGGACGAGTGACAAAACGTTTCTCCCACTGAAAACGCTACATTCAGATGAACAAAACCTGCTTTTTATGGTTTTACAGATCTTATTAAAGAGCATAATCTCCTTATTTGCACCTCTACAGAGCAGCCAAGATGCCAATTCATTGACCTGCTCTCCTGTTGGCCTGTTCTATATTTTCTCTCTTTCTCTCTCATCTATGCTGGATTCTTTCTCCAAGGTGCTTTAGTTGGAGTGTTAACTATTCTAAAATCACAAGTGATGCTTAAATTCTGCTAAACAAATACAAAACGGAGTTATACAGTTTGGAGATGATTCACTACACGGACGTTTGACATGGAGCTGACCAGCCATAATCATATAGTAGTTAGTACTCTGTGTTGTGGCCGCAGTTTCATCAGTGTGTGTTTATGACTTGTATTTTTTTTAGTCTTGGATCTGTGGTAATAGCAGAATCGTTCACTGTGCATAGTTACCCAATAGGTTAAATTTCATAAGAGTTAAACTGGCACAGAGTTTCAAACAGATGATGAAATGTACTACTACTATTACTATTAATAATCCTTCTAGTACTAAAGAAAGTAATAACTAATGAAATGTCAGAAATATCCCCCAACGCACATGGACCAGTATCTAAGGTTTGACGCTCATCATCGACTGGAGCACAAACGGGGTGTCATCAGGATGCTACAACAGAGAACGGCGGCCAGGGAAGCAGAAGAACATTATATCAAGAAGGTCCTTAGTAAATGTGGTTATCCCAGCTGGACATTTGTCAAAGCAGGAAGGCACCTAAAGAAAGCTCCACGCAAACCAGGAGCGAATAAGAACAACTGCTGTCTAAGTGAAAACCCTTAGTGGTCCCTTATGTGTCAGGAATATCGAAACATCTGATGTTCTGACGGTAAATAATGTCTGCTGTTCTTTTGTGCATCGTACAGGTCACTGTTAAGGTTTATATAGTGGAGTGAGAAAAATGCAAGACTGCAACTGGCAGCGCAATCCAGCGCGCCAGCCGTGATCGTATAGTGGTTAGTACTCTGCGTTGTGGCCGCATCAACCCCGGTTCGAATCCGGGTCACGGCAGCGTGGTTGTGATTCTACTGCAAGTAATTGGTGTCACACGGGCTGCAGGGCATCTTGAATGTTTGCGGGCCTTTCTAGGGCACTTAATTCACTCCTTTACATTACTGTCAGTGTGTTGCTCAATCAAATTTCTTAACGTAACCGGCTTTTCCTTACATTACCTGTGCGCTCATCAACCAGTTTTTTCATTTTTTACAACAGAGTTTAATGTGGAAAAAGTGGTTGGGACAGATGTTCAAACAGAAGCGACACGCGGCTGCAATTACGTCTGTATTATGCGTTTTTTCTTCATATGAATCTGATGTGTGAACGATGTGCACATTTATGCACGTGGCACAGTAACAGTATCTGCATTAACACCGAGACATCTGGTGTTCTGACGGTAAATAATGTCTGCTGTTCTTTTGTACATCGTACAGGTCACTGTTCAGGTTTATATAGTGGAGTGAGAAAAATGCAAGATACAGACTGCAACTGGCAGCATAATCCAGCGCCCCAGCCGTGATCGTATAGTGGTTAGTACTCTGCGTTGTGGCCGCAGCAACCCCGGTTCGAATCCGGGTCACGGCAGTGTGGTTGTGATTCTAGTGCAAGTAATTGGAGTCACACGGGCTGCAGGTCAGCTTGAATGTTTACGGGCCTTTCTAGGGCACCTAATTCGTTCCTTTACATTACTGTCAGTGTGTTGCTCAATCAAATTTCTTAAGGTAACCGGCTTTTCCTTACCTTACCTGTGCGTTCATCAACCATTTTTTAATTTTTTTGCAACAGAGTTTAATGTGGAAAAAGTGGTTGGGACAGATGTTCAAACAGAAGCGACACGCGGCTGCAGTTACAGTCTGTATTATGCGTGTTTTCTTCATATGAATCTGTGTGAACGATGTGCACATTTATGCACGTGGCACAGTAACAGTATCTGCATTAACACCGAGACATCTGGTGTTCTGACGGTAAATAATGTCTGCTGTTCTTTTGCGCATCGTACAGGTCACTGTTCAGGTTTATATAGTGGAGTGAGAAAAATGCAAGATACAGACTGGAACTGGCAGCATAATCCAGCGCCCCAGCCGTGATCGTATAGTGGTTAGTACTCTGCGTTGTGGCCGCAGCAACCCCGGTTCGAATCCGGGTCACGGCAGGTTGGTTGTGATTCTAGTGCAAGTAATTGGAGTCACACGGGCTGCAGCTCAGCTTGACTGGTTGCAGGCCTTTCTAGGGCACCTAATTCATTCCTTTACATTACTGTCAGTGTGTTGCTCAATCAAATTTCTTAAGGTAACCGGCTTTTCCTTACCTTACCTGTGCGTTCATCAACCAGTTTTTTCATTTTTACAACAGAGTTTAATGTGGAAAAAGTGGTTGGGACAGATGTTCAAACAGAAGCGACACGCGGCTGCAGTTACAGTCTGTATTATGCGTGTTTTCTTCATATGAATCTGATGTGTGAACAATGCGCACATTTATGCACGTGGCACAGTAACAGTATCTGCATTAACACCGAGACATCTGGTGTTCTGACGGTAAATAATGTCTGCTGTTCTTTTGCGCATCGTACAGGTCACTGTTCAGGTTTATATAGTGCAGTGAGAAAAATGCAAGATACAGACTGCAACTGGCAGCATAATCCAGCGCCCCAGCCGTGATCGTATAGTGGTTAGTACTCTGCGTTGTGGCCGCAGCAACCCCGGTTCGAATCCGGGTCACGGCAGTGTGGTTGTGACTCTAGTGCAAGTAATTGGAGTCACACGGGCTGCAGCTCAGCTTGAATGTTTACGGGCCTTTCTAGGGCACTTAATTCATTCCTTTACATTACTGTCAGTGTGTTGCTCAATCAAATTTCTTAAGGTAACCGGCTTTTCCTTACCTTACCTGTGCGTTCATCAACCATTTTTTAATTTTTTTGCAACAGAGTTTAATGTGGAAAAAGTGGTTGAGACAGATGTTCAAACAGAAGCGACACGCGGCTGCAGTTACAGTCTGTATTATGCGTGTTTTCTTCATATGAATCTGTGTGAACGATGTGCACATTTATGCACGTGGCACAGTAACAGTATCTGCATTAACACCGAGACATCTGGTGTTCTGACGGTAAATAATGTCTGCTGTTCTTTTGCGCATCGTACAGGTCACTGTTCAGGTTTGTACAGTGGAGTGAGAAAAATGCAAGATACAGACTGCAACTGGCAGCATAATCCAGCGCCCCAGCCGTGATCGTCTAGTGGTTAGTACTCTGCGTTGTGGCCGCAGCAACCCCGGTTCGAATCCGGGTCACGGCAGTGTGGTTGTGATTGCAGAGCAAGTAATTGGAGTCACACGGGCTGCAGCTCAGCTTGAATGTTTGCAGGCCTTTCTAGGGCACTTAATTCGTTCCTTTACATTACTGTCAGTGTGTTGCTCAATCAAATTTCTTAAGGTAACCGGCTTTTCCTTACCTTACCTGTGCGCTCATCAACCATTTTTTAATTTTTTTACAACAGAGTTTAATGTGGAAAAAGTGGTTGGGACAGATGTTCAAACAGAAGCGACCCGCGGCTGCAGTTACAGTCTGTATTATGCGTGTTTTCTTCATATGAATCTGATGTGTGAACAATGCGCACATTTATGCACGTGGCACAGTAACAGTATCTGCATTAACACCGAGACATCTGGTGTTCTGACGGTAAATAATGTCTGCTGTTCTTTTGCGCATCGTACAGGTCACTGTTCAGGTTTATATAGTGGAGTGAGAAAAATGCAAGATACAGACTGCAACTGGCAGCATAATCCAGCGCCCCAGCCGTGATCGTATAGTGGTTAGTACTCTGCGTTGTGGCCGCAGCAACCCCGGTTCGAATCCGGGTCACGGCAGTGTGGTTGTGATTCTAGTGCAAGTAATTGGAGTCACACGGGCTGCAGCTCAGCTTGACTGGTTGCAGGCCTTTCTAGGGCACCTAATTCATTCCTTTACATTACTGTCAGTGGGTTGCTCAATCAAATTTCTTAAGGTAACCGGCTTTTCCTTACCTTACCTGTGCGTTCATCAACCAGTTTTTTCATTTTTACAGCAGAGTTTAATGTGGAAAAAGTGGTTGGGACAGATGTTCAAACAGAAGCGACACGCGGCTGCAGTTACAGTCTGTATTATGCGTGTTTTCTTCATATGAATCTGATGTGTGAACAATGCCCACATTTATGCACGTGGCACAGTAACAGTATCTGCATTAACACCGAGACATCTGGTGTTCTGACGGTAAATAATGTCTGCTGTTCTTTTGCGCATCGTACAGGTCACTGTTCAGGTTTATATAGTGGAGTGAGAAAATGCAAGATACAGACTGCAACTGGCAGCATAATCCAGCGCGCCAGCCGTGATCGTATAGTGGTTAGTACTCTGCGTTGTGGCCGCAGCAACCCCGGTTCGAATCCGGGTGACGGCAGTGTGGTTGTGATTGCACAGCAAGTAATTGGAGTCACACGAGCTGCAGCTCAGCTTGACTGGTTGCAGGCCTTTCTAGGGCACTTAATTCATTCCTTTACATTACTGTCAGTGGGTTGCTCAATCAAATTTCTTAAGCTAACCGACTTTTCCTTACCTTACCTGTGCGTTCATCAACCAGTTTTTTCATTTTTACAACAGAGTTTAATGTGGAAAAAGTGGTTGGGACAGATGTTCAAACAGAAGCGACACGCGGCTGCAGTTACAGTCTGTATTATGCGTGTTTTCTTCATATGAATCTGTGTGAACGATGTGCACATTTATGCACGTGGCACAGTAACAGTATCTGCATTAACACCGAGACATCTGGTGTTCTGACGGTAAATAATGTCTGCTGTTCTTTTGCGCATCGTACAGGTCACTGTTCAGGTTTATACAGTGGAGTGAGAAAAATGCAAGATACAGACTGCAACTGGCAGCATAATCCAGCGCCCCAGCCGTGATCGTATAGTGGTTAGTACTCTGCGTTGTGGCCGCAGCAACCCCGGTTCGAATCCGGGTCACGGCAGTGTGGTTGTGATTCTAGTGCAAGTAATTGGAGTCACACGGGCTGCAGCTCAGCTTGACTTGTTGCAGGCCTTTCTAGGGCACCTAATTCATTCCTTTACATTACTGTCAGTGGGTTGCTCAATCAAATTTCTTAAGGTAACCGCCTTTTCCTTACCTTACCTGTGCGTTCATCAACCAGTTTTTTCATTTTTACAACAGAGTTTAATGTGGAAAAAGTGGTTGGGACAGATGTTCAAACAGAAGCGACACGCGGCTGCAGTTACAGTCTGTATTATGCGTGTTTTCTTCATATGAATCTGATGTGTGAACAATGCCCACATTTATGCACGTGGCACAGTAACAGTATCTGCATTAACACCGAGACATCTGGTGTTCTGACGGTAAATAATGTCTGCTGTTCTTTTGCGCATCGTACAGGTCACTGTTCAGGTTTATACAGTGGAGTGAGAAAAATGCAAGATACAGACTGCAACTGGCAGCATAATCCAGTGCCCCAGCCGTGATCGTATAGTGGTTAGTACTTTGCGTTGTGGCCGCAGCAACCCCGGTTCGAATCCGGGTCACGGCAGTGTGGTTGTGATTCTAGTGCAAGTAATTGGAGTCACACGGGCTGCAGCTCAGCTTGACTGGTTGCAGGCCTTTCTAGGGCACTTAATACATTACTGTCAGTGTGTTGCTCAATCAAATTTCTTAAGGTAACCGGCTTTTCCTTACCTTACCTGTGCGTTCATCAACCAGTTTTTTCATTTTTACAACAGAGTTTAATGTGGAAAAAGTGGTTGGGACAGATGTTCAAACAGAAGCGACACGCGGCTGCAGTTACAGTATTATGCGTGTTTTCTTCATATGAATCTGATGTGTGAACAATGCGCACATTTATGCACGTGGCACAGTAACAGTATCTGCATTAACACCGAGACATCTGGTGTTCTGACGGTAAATAATGTCTGCTGTTCTTTTGCGCATCGTACAGGTCACTGTTCAGGTTTATATAGTGCAGTGAGAAAAATGCAAGATACAGACTGCAACTGGCAGCATAATCCAGCGCGCCAGCCGTGATCGTATAGTGGTTAGTACTCTGCGTTGTGGCCGCAGCAACCCCGGTTCGAATCCGAGTGACGGCAGCGTGGTTGTGATTGCACAGCAAGTAATTGGAGTCACACGGGCTGCAGCTCAGCTTGAATGTTTGCGGGCCTTTCTAGGGCACTTAATTCATTCCTTTACATTACTGTCAGTGTGTTGCTCAATCAAATTTCTTAAGGTAACCGGCTTTTCCTTACCTTACCTGTGCGTTCATCAACCATTTTTTAATTTTTTTGCAACAGAGTTTAATGTGGAAAAAGTGGTTGGGACAGATGTTCAAACAGAAGCGACACGCGGCTGCAGTTACAGTCTGTATTATGCGTGTTTTCTTCATATGAATCTGTGTGAACGATGTGCACATTTATGCACGTGGCACAGTAACAGTATCTGCATTAACACCGAGACATCTGGTGTTCTGACGGTAAATAATGTCTGCTGTTCTTTTGCGCATCGTACAGGTCACTGTTCAGGTTTATACAGTGGAGTGAGAAAAATGCAAGATACAGACTGGAACTGGCAGCATAATCCAGCGCCCCAGCCGTGATCGTATAGTGGTTAGTACTCTGCGTTGTGGCCGCAGCAACCCCGGTTCGAATCCGGGTCACGGCAGTGTGGTTGTGATTCTAGTGCAAGTAATTGAGTCACACGGGCTGCAGCTCAGCTTGACTTGTTGCAGGCCTTTCTAGGGCACCTAATTCATTCCTTTACATTACTGTCAGTGTGTTGCTCAATCAAATTTCTTAAGGTAACCGCCTTTTCCTTACCTTCCCTGTGCGTTCATCAACCAGTTTTTTCATTTTTACAACAGAGTTTAATGTGGAAAAAGTGGTTGGGACAGATGTTCAAACAGAAGCGACACGCGGCTGCAGTTACAGTCTGTATTATGCGTGTTTTCTTCATATGAATCTGATGTGTGAACAATGCGCACATTTATGCACGTGGCACAGTAACAGTATCTGCATTAACACCGAGACATCTGGTGTTCTGACGGTAAATAATGTCTGCTGTTCTTTTGCGCATCGTACAGGTCACTGTTCAGGTTTATATAGTGGAGTGAGAAAAATGCAAGATACAGACTGCAACTGGCAGCATAATCCAGCGCGCCAGCCGTGATCGTATAGTGGTTAGTACTCTGTGTTGTGGCCGCAGCAACCCCGGTTCGAATCCGGGTGACGGCAGCGTGGTTGTGATTGCACAGCAAGTAATTGGAGTCACACGAGCTGCAGCTCAGCTTGACTGGTTGCAGGCCTTTCTAGGGCACTTAATTCATTCCTTTACATTACTGTCAGTGTGTTGCTCAATCAAATTTCTTAAGGTAACCGGCTTTTCCTTACCTTACCTGTGCGTTCATCAACCAGTTTTTTCATTTTACAACAGAGTTTAATGTGGAAAAGTGGTTGGGACAGATGTTCAAACAGAAGCGACACGCGGCTGCAGTTACAGTCTGTATTATGCGTGTTTTCTTCATATGAATCTGTGTGAACGATGTGCACATTTATGCACGTGGCACAGTAACAGTATCTGCATTAACACCGAGACATCTGGTGTTCTGACGGTAAATAATGTCTGCTGTTCTTTTGCGCATCGTACAGGTCACTGTTCAGGTTTATATAGTGGAGTGAGAAAAATGCAAGATACAGACTGCAACTGGCAGCATAATCCAGCGCCCCAGCCGTGATCGTATAGTGGTTAGTACTCTGCGTTGTGGCCGCAGCAACCCCGGTTCGAATCCGGGTCACGGCAGTGTGGTTGTGATTCTAGTGCAAGTAATTGGAGTCACACGGGCTGCAGCTCAGCTTGACTGGTTGCAGGCCTTTCTAGGGCACCTAATTCATTCCTTTACATTACTGTCAGTGGGTTGCTCAATCAAATTTCTTAAGGTAACCGGCTTTTCCTTACCTTACCTGTGCGTTCATCAACCAGTTTTTTCATTTTTACAACAGAGTTTAATGTGGAAAAAGTGGTTGGGACAGATGTTCAAACAGAAGCGACACGCGGCTGCAGTTACAGTCTGTATTATGCGTGTTTTCTTCATATGAATCTGATGTGTGAACAATGCGCACATTTATGCACGTGGCACAGTAACAGTATCTGCATTAACACCGAGACATCTGGTGTTCTGACGGTAAATAATGTCTGCTGTTCTTTTGCGCATCGTACAGGTCACTGTTCAGGTTTATATAGTGGAGTGAGAAAAATGCAAGATACAGACTGCAACTGGCAGCATAATCCAGCGCCCCAGCCGTGATCGTATAGTGGTTAGTACTCTGCGTTGTGGCCGCAGCAACCCCGGTTCGAATCCGGGTGACGGCAGCGTGGTTGTGATTGCACAGCAAGTAATTGGAGTCACACGGGCTGCAGCTCAGCTTGAATGTTTACGGGCCTTTCTAGGGCACTTAATTCATTCCTTTACATTACTGTCAGTGTGTTGCTCAATCAAACTTCTTAAGGTAACCGGCTTTTCCTTACCTTACCTGTGCGCTCATCAACCATTTTTTAATTTTTTTGCAACAGAGTTTAATGTGGAAAAAGTGGTTGGGACAGATGTTCAAACAGAAGCGACACGCGGCTGCAGTTACAGTATTATGCGTGTTTTCTTCATATGAATCTGTGTGAACGATGTGCACATTTATGCACGTGGCACAGTAACAGTATCTGCATTAACACCGAGACATCTGGTGTTCTGAAGGTAAATAATGTCTGCTGTTCTTTTGCGCATCGTACAGGTCACTGTTCAGGTTTATATAGTGGAGTGAGAAAAATGCAAGATACAGACTGCAACTGGCAGCATAATCCAGCGCCCCAGCCGTGATCGTATAGTGGTTAGTACTCTGCGTTGTGGCCGCAGCAACCCCGGTTCGAATCCGGGTCACGGCAGTGTGGTTGTGATTCTAGTGCAAGTAATTGGAGACACACGGGCCTGAGGGATTCTTCTTTAAGTCAAAGTTTCTCCACTATACAAAAGTATGGATGCCAAAATTAGATCCCTCTTTCGAGTGGACCTAATCTCTGTTTCTCCCAGCGTCTCTTACTTGAGTAACTTTTTTACAGATTGTAATGAACCTGTTGGAGTTATCTCTGGGATGCTGGGATGATAGCTCCCTCAGAACTCAAACTCCGGCCAGAGAGTGGGGCACAGAGAGTGATGTCCGGATATACTTTAATGGAAGTTAACAGCAGCTCAACAGTACAGCAGTAGGCATACTTAACAAGTGTGGGAGGGGCGGACGTGCGTGTGGTTCTGAATAACAAGAAACAAGGAGAAACAATTATCACATGTAAATATAACAATCATCACTTCCCAACATCACGCCAATATAATGAACTGTAACACAAATAATCAGCACAGTAACAGTATCTGCATTAACACCGAGACATCTGGTGTTCTGACGGTAAATAATGTCTGCTGTTCTTTTGCGCATCGTACAGGTCACTGTTCAGGTTTATATAGTGGAGTGAGAAAAATGCAAGATACAGACTGCAACTGGCAGCATAATCCAGCGCGCCAGCCGTGATCGTATAGTGGTTAGTACTCTGCGTTGTGGCCGCAGCAACCCCGGTTCGAATCCGGGTGACGGCAGTGTGGTTGTGATTGCACAGCAAGTAATTGGAGTCACACGAGCTGCAGCTCAGCTTGACTGGTTGCAGGCCTTTCTAGGGCACTTAATTCATTCCTTTACATTACTGTCAGTGGGTTGCTCAATCAAATTTCTTAAGCTAACCGACTTTTCCTTACCTTACCTGTGCGTTCATCAACCAGTTTTTTCATTTTTACAACAGAGTTTAATGTGGAAAAAGTGGTTGGGACAGATGTTCAAACAGAAGCGACACGCGGCTGCAGTTACAGTCTGTATTATGCGTGTTTTCTTCATATGAATCTGTGTGAACGATGTGCACATTTATGCACGTGGCACAGTAACAGTATCTGCATTAACACCGAGACATCTGGTGTTCTGAAGGTAAATAATGTCTGCTGTTCTTTTGCGCATCGTACAGGTCACTGTTCAGGTTTATATAGTGGAGTGAGAAAAATGCAAGATACAGACTGCAACTGGCAGCATAATCCAGCGCCCCAGCCGTGATCGTATAGTGGTTAGTACTCTGCGTTGTGGCCGCAGCAACCCCGGTTCGAATCCGGGTCACGGCAGTGTGGTTGTGATTCTAGTGCAAGTAATTGAGTCACACGGGCTGCAGCTCAGCTTGACTGGTTGCAGGCCTTTCTAGGGCACCTAATTCATTCCTTTACATTACTGTCAGTGGGTTGCTCAATCAAATTTCTTAAGGTAACCGGCTTTTCCTTACCTTACCTGTGCGTTCATCAACCAGTTTTTTCATTTTACAACAGAGTTTAATGTGGAAAAAGTGGTTGGGACAGATGTTCAAACAGAAGCGACACGCGGCTGCAGTTACAGTCTGTATTATGCGTGTTTTCTTCATATGAATCTGATGTGTGAACAATGCGCACATTTATGCACGTGGCACAGTAACAGTATCTGCATTAACACCGAGACATCTGGTGTTCTGACGGTAAATAATGTCTGCTGTTCTTTTGCGCATCGTACAGGTCACTGTTCAGGTTTATATAGTGCAGTGAGAAAAATGCAAGATACAGACTGCAACTGGCAGCATAATCCAGCGCGCCAGCCGTGATCGTATAGTGGTTAGTACTCTGTGTTGTGGCCGCAGCAACCCCGGTTCGAATCCGGGTCACGGCAGTGTGGTTGTGATTGCAGAGCAAGTAATTGGAGTCACACGGGCTGCAGCTCAGCTTGAATGTTTGCGGGTCTTTCTAGGGCACTTAATTCGTTCCTTTACATTACTGTCAGTGTGTTGCTCAATCAAATTTCTTAAGGTAACCGGCTTTTCCTTACCTTACCTGTGCGCTCATCAACCATTTTTTAATTTTTTTACAACAGAGTTTAATGTGGAAAAAGTGGTTGGGACAGATGTTCAAACAGAAGCGACACGCGGCTGCAGTTACAGTCTGTATTATGCGTTTTTTCTTGTCCCAGCTGGACATTTGTCAAAGCTGGGAGGCCCCCGAAGAAAGGTATACAAGCAAACCAGGAGAGAATAAGAACAACTGCTGTCTAAGTGAAAGCCTTTAGTGATCCCTTATGTGTCAGGAGTATCGGAACAATATTTTTTTCTCCTGTGTTTTCTCCTTGACCTTGTAATAAAAGCAGAATCATCCACTACAACTTCAAACATATGATGAGATGTACTATTGTTAATATAAAAAATAATCCTTCCAGTGCAAAAAACAAAAGTAAGGATTAATGATCATGTCAAAACCGCAGTTAGTTTCTATTACAGAGATACAAAAAGACTACAGTTTGTCTAAATGGCAGCACTTCATCAGTAAATTGCATATTGGCTGTTTCTTCTGTGGAAAACCAACATGAAAGGAAGAAAAAACCCTTTCCTTTAACACATCTTATTAGGGAGGACCATCTCCTAACTTGCAGCTCTCCAGAAGAGTAGACACGAAGCCCATTCATTAGTCTGCTCTCTGTATTTGCTTTAAAAAGCACAGCCAGGCTGCTGTGATCCGGATTCTAACCGGGTTTGCTGCGGCCACAACGCAGCGTACTAACCACTATACGATCACGGCTGGTTTGCGCTGCCAGTTGCAGTTTGTATCTTGCATTTTTCCACTATATAAACTCCGCTTAGAGGACGGTTGGCGCCTCTGACACGAACTCATTTGTGGTTGTTCCGGTATTAGACCGATGAGCAATTAGGCTACTTGGAGATCCCAACCAACTACACCGCCTGGTCTGTCCATGTCGATCTGAGACACTGTAAACGAAAAAATGTTACTTTGGCCCCTTCACGTTAATATTGCAAACCATATTATATAACACTTTGCAGACATGGATCAGTATTATACTTAGATAAATAGATTTTTTCATTTATTGGACGATTGATTAAATATGCACATCCCCTTTTTTTCAACTGTTTCATGATAATTTCATCACATGATAAAGTCACAGGCATAGCTGGACTGGCCATGGGGCATTTGCCCGGTGGGCCGCTGGCGACTTTTTGTTTTTATGGGCCGATGGATTTTTTTATTTTTTTTAAAAAAAATTTTTTAGGAAGGGTATATATAATGAAAGGTGTTGGATTGGCCAATTGGTCATGATCGACTCTGGGATGGACCAATTACAGCCGAGGAGGCCGAATGCACCCTCCCCCTTGTTCAGCAATCTTATAGACAACTAAAGAAAATGGAGAACAAAAAAAGGAAAGGAGGTGTTTATGAAAATATCACTAAATCTGTAATTTATTAATTTTAATATTAATTAATGATCATGTCTCACCTCTAGTGTTCTTGGTCTTAATTTAAGGTTTCTACCATGTGTTGTAGATAGTTCAGGAGGTTAACTCGACCAAGCAGTCTTTTTGTTTCCGCTATGTACTGTTTAAAATCCAGAATAGGGAGGATGGTGTAGGTTTAAGTTTATTAGATTGATACATATATACCAACAAGGCAGTGTACATCAAAGCAGTTGTTTTCATGCAAAGGCTTTATGGTTTTTCCTATAGCGATTGACAGATGACGTGACTTTCGCGCATTGCATGCCAGGAACTCGTGGCAAAACAATCCAAATACCGCATCAAATGCAAGCATTTGCAGCACCGCAAAACGTTCATTCTCCGGTTCCAATACCTTCTTGGTTTTTCTTTGCCGCACAAAAAAGGAATGTACAAAACTAAGGAGAACAATGCCGGACCGTACAAAGACAGACTCGACGAAAAGGCAAAGAAAAGATACGAGGAAAAAATCAAAGGAGTGAAAGGGTCAGACCCTTACGAGCACACAGAGTGGACAAAAGACGTTAGCGTGCTGCCCAACTTTCACCACGCTCAGATTTATAATTATACGGATCTTTTTAGTAACTTCAGGTCACTGCAACAAGCCCAGGTACAGTTTACCGACGGATGGGTACAAGACCTTGAAATGCACTGTGTAGAACGAAAGACCATCGTACAAACAAAGGTAAGTTTACCAGTCTCACAAATCGTCTTCATAAATACACAATCGTTAACCGTTTATTAATATAACCTTTGAGCTCAACGGTAATTAATTAGTAGTGGAAATAATTTCTGGTGACAATAATATTGTATGTTGTAATCGCACTGGACAATTAGTGATACAAAACAACTGTTTTATCCTGTGAATAAAAGTACATGTTTTTGTCAATGTACCGTGGTAATAACAGAAGCGAAACACAATATTATATACAATAAATAAAGAAGCATAGCGTGACAATTTCTGTTCAGCGCCAGACTTGCTTGTAACCTATATCACCAATTATGTTAAGAAAAATGACGTATTAAGTACTACAAAACACTGACCTTTGTGGGAATGCTTGGAGCAGACTAACATGTGAGCTGGAGTGTTCTGAGACGTTATATTTGGTATATCTAGACCATCCGTCGGCTCTTACTTCGGAAACATGGCTTAAAAAATTTCTCTTCAAAGACATCCGATAAAAAACCCGTCGGCTTCCCGTGGCTGTCATGCGACCGGCTATTGCAGTTAATAATACAACAGCTTCTTGCCATTTTTTGGGTTTCTTTTTATCGCTGTGTAACTGAGTTCAATTGAAAGCCTGCGTGCGCTAGTACCCCTTGCCTCAAGTTCCCAGAATCCTTTGCGGTTTTACCCCTGAATGACGTCACATTTTCAATCTCTATCCTGGTGGGCCGGTCTCTAGTCAAAATGCCCGGGCCGATTTTCTGTCCCAGTCCAGCCCTGGTCACAGGTAGTGTGTAAAATATATCCAGAGCAATACAAACGTCTCTAAAAAAAAAAAAAAATGAAGCTTTGTCTCGATGCTTTTCTTGCGCTTCGATCACGATGCTGCGCCCCGGATTTGAATTAGGGTTGTTGCGGCCACAACGCAGAGTACTAACCACTACACGATCACAGCTGGATGCATGGAGCAGCTGTTGCTGGTTTCCATGACACGTTCAACAAACCAATAATCCTAAAAGCGTTCTCTATTGTTTTGATGCCATACGTCTGGTCTGTCCATGTAGTTTAGAAGTGTACAAAATTCCCATCCCCCATGCTCACCATGTCCGCTCCTGGCCTGAGGGATTCTTCTTTAAGTCAAAGTTTCTCCACTATACAAAAGTATGGATGCCAAAATTAGATCCCTCTTTCGAGTGGACCTAATCTCTGTTTCTCCCAGCGTCTCTTACTTGAGTAACTTTTTTACAGATTGTAATGAACCTGTTGGAGTTATCTCTGGGATGCTGGGATGATAGCTCCCTCAGAACTCAAACTCCGGCCAGAGAGTGGGGCACAGAGAGTGATGTCCGGATATACTTTAATGGAAGTTAACAGCAGCTCAACAGTACAGCAGTAGGCATACTTAACAAGTGTGGGAGGGGCGGACGTGCGTGTGGTTCTGAATAACAAGAAACAAGGAGAAACAATTATCACATGTAAATATAACAATCATCACTTCCCAACATCACGCCAATATAATGAACTGTAACACAAATAATCAGCTGAATGCCCTGACATAAGGAAGTCCCACAATCCCATTTTGAACAGGCAGGAAACAAGAATATCTGCATATCTCAGGCAACAGAAAAGACCTAATGCCCCAAAATTAGGAAAGGTCAGCAATTACATGGTCTTCAGCGCCCTCTAGTGGCTAAATAACCCAACTGCGGTGCACAGATCCAACCCGCAACAGAGGCTACGGTGGTAAGTCACATGCCTCTACCAATCTCGATAAATAAACCTAGCACAAACCCCCTGTAATTAACGTCAAAGTACAACCCGTGCTATAAGTGGAAATGGACTCGTAGAACTGGCAGGATTCCTTTAAAAAGTAGATTCAGAGTTACTGTTTTGAGAGTTTTGACTCTGTTTTCTGATAGTTTTATTTTTTGAACACAGAACATTCAAAGAGCATCGACTTGTGGAGTACTCTCTGCCCTTTGAATGTTCTGTGTTCAAAAAATAAAACTATCAGAAAACAGAGTCAAAACTCTCAAAACAGTAACTCTGAATCTACTTTTAAAAGGAATCCTGCCAGTCAGATACTTCGGTTAGTACAGAACCGCTGGTCTGCATAAGTTATCATGACGGGGGTTGTCGGAGCTTTATGCTCAGTAGCATGACGGATGCGCTCAGAGGCGTGCCCTGTAACCTGTATAGAGCAGTCTGTCGTGCACAGATGTCGTGCACACATGTTTAAGTGTTCACGGGAGTTTGCACCCCTGGCAAGTGGACTGAGGTATGTGATGCGATGTGATCTGTTGTTATATTTCATTCAACTGATATGTGAAACACCTTGTTGCCGTTTAAGGCAGCCCCTTTTTGTTTTATTTAATCAGTGACTGTAAATCTCAGAACTACTTGTTTTGAATTTACCTGATTTAATTTAAGCTCATTTGCTGTTATTGTTTATTGTTACGGTTCAAAAGGACTGTACGGGTATCATTTTTTTCTTATTTTATAGTTTTCACGGTGCTCAACGATGTCCAGTGAGAAAGAGCCGTGTTTGGTGAGGAAATAAATGGCTGCACCCGTTAGAGACTCTTCTGTCGTTCTTGATGCCAAGGGCTGCTACAGAGACGTCAACTGGAAAATAATTTGTTCTTTGCCATAAAAAAATGTTCATAAAGTGAAGGAAGTTCCATTTAAATGTATTTATTCATGTAGTAAATTATTAATTCGGGGCGTTGAAAGATGGAATAAAATTTACCCTCTTTGAATGTCAGTCAAGTTTATTAGGTTTGTTAGGTTTCTAAGAAAGGATACAATAAAATAAAAGGGGGGGGGGGGGCATTACATTAACTTTTTCATAGGAGGAAGAAGGAGAAGGAGAAGCTGTACATTGTGTGGACGTGTTTGAAGAAGTGATCTTTATTAAATTGTATATTAATAATTCTTCTAATTGTATTGTATCTAAAGTTCTCGCAATATAGATAGTGCACTGCGGTGAATATCCAGTAGATGGAGCCCTTGCGAAGCAAAAGGCCCCTCTCCGAACTGCCAAACTTTAAAAAACTCTTATTTTGAAATTTGGTTCACAGGAAGTTCAGCTAACGCGTCGCCGCTCGAGTTTGACAGACCAGCGGCAAACTCTGGACTGTCTGTGAGTGAGAAAGTAAGCTGTGAATCAGAGCACACAGTAAAAGTTGGTCTCAGTGCTGAAGTCCCTGCTGCGGCTGTTTCGCGGCTTTCTAACCGCAAGCTGGAGCCGTTGTTAGCTGGAGGCTAACCCCCTGTTTAAAGTGTATCCAGTGGAAATGATCGAGAAATATTAAAGGTCAGTCTGTAATTTTACCCTGCTACTGCTATGTGAGGAATCCTGCTCGGTTGGTCTCACAGCTCAGTCTCGCGTGTTTAATATTTTCAGCTGCTGGTATTAAAGATTTTAACCTTGTTGTAATGTGTGACAGCATGTTTAGATGACTGTTTTAGGCGTATTGTTGTTGTTAATGCCCTGTTTTGATTTGTTTGGGGTGTATACACGATGAACTCTGGGCGAGAGTCTTGGCACATTAAGCCACATGTTGCTCATATTTAGTGCTTTTTCCACCCGCCCGCCAAACGAGAGAGAGATCATAGGGCGTGTTAACAGCAGCCCTGCAAACCGAGTGAAGAAAGAGCTGTAAAATGTTTACTTTACTCCCTACTGCTTGCCTTCGTTTATTTATTTTACTGTGAGGGTTTTTAGGGGTCTTTCGTGCCCATTAAAGGGGCATGCCACCCTTTTTAACAGGTTACTCACTTCTTGTGTCCTCTTTAAAAAGTCCAGTGAATGTTCTAACCAGTCTTCCCATGATTTTGGATTTTCCTGGGATCTAAAACCTACTTTTATTTTCCACTGGTGGGTGTTAACAGCTTAAAGAGCAGATAAGAGAAAAATTGAGAGGCGCCTTCCAGCACAGTCACTACTAAAAGGAGGCTTTGTTTATCTAAATGACAAGTTATATTTCAGAAGTTTGTCTTTTAGGAAAGGAACTATCATATGGTGGAGAAATGAGACAGGAATTCCTAAAACTGCTTTCATTACTCTGTAAGAGCAACACTTGTTTTAACCACTTCCATTTTCCAAGCCGTCTTCTTCCATATTTCTTTTCAGTTCCATAAAATATGTTTAAAGCACGGCTGAAATCGCCACTGGCTGCATCAAAGCGGCTTCCTCTCAGACAGATATGAAGACAAACTTGTTTGTTACAGATGGTGGACAGCCTCTGGATGGCTGCCTCTCACAGCATGGCGTTACCTCCTTAAGCTACACACCCTAGTCAAGTTTAAATACTGTTACTTGTGGGTACACTAATGGTTAAGCTGTCCCAGTTTGTTTAAATGGTGGTTTCACTGCATCTGAATTTTATTGAGTCTTTGATGGGGCATGTATGCATGAAGCTCCTGAAATGTGTAACTTAGTTCAAAAACTGTTTAATAGTATACAAATAAACACAACCCCCCAACATGAGGTTGGCTAAATTAGGGGTTTTCAGGGGAATAAGTGAGTTAACTATGTGCTTTTTTTCCCGTGACACAGCAGAGTGGTTAGTCAGAGGCTGGAATGGCCTGAGAAAAGGATTGCAGGCAAGCGTGTCGAAGGTGAAGAAAGAATAGAAGATGACGAGACAAAAGGACAGAAATAAAAATAAAGGAAAGAGAAAAGCTAGGAGGGTGCAAGAGGTATGTTGGAGTACATAATGTAGGCAGGAGGTTGAGGAAAAAGAGGAAAATTTAATAGTCTATAGGTCACTGGGTTCAGCCTGGAGCTGCAACTAATGCAAGTCAG
Organism: Oreochromis aureus; assembly: GCF_013358895.1. Classification (NCBI taxonomy): domain Eukaryota; kingdom Metazoa; phylum Chordata; class Actinopteri; order Cichliformes; family Cichlidae; genus Oreochromis; species Oreochromis aureus. The sequence continues at coordinate 22,231,194 of NC_052962.1, forward strand.
ATGTTTATTCTGACACTGGTACATCGGCAGACTGATAGTAGCTTGGTAAGTTTACTCAAAAGGACTTTAATTGGCATTGTATTTTGATGATACCTGAACAAAGGTGTTGTTTCATCTCAAATCATCAAACTTTAAACACTTTTGCTCAGCAGTGTTTTTTTCTCTTGGAGCTCTGCCATGCAGGCCATTTCTGCCCAGTCTCTTTCATATGTTGGAGTCGTGAACACTGACCTTATCTAAGGCAAGTGAGGCCTGCAGTTCCTTGGATGTTGTTTTGGGGTCTCTTGTGACCTCTTAGATGAGTTATCGCTGTGCTCTTGGGGTAATTTTGGCGATTTTTGCCACTCCTGGAAAGGTTCTTCACTGTTCCATGTTTTTGCCATTTGTGGATAATGACTCTCACTGTGGTTCACTGGAGTGCCACAGCTTTCAAAATGGCTTTTTAACCTTTCCCAGGTTTAGAGATCTTAGTTTTTTTTTTGTTTCTCATTTGTTCCTGAATTTCCTTGTATTGCGACATGATGTCTGGGTTTTGATGATCTTTTGGTCTACTCCACTTTGTCAGGCAGATTTAAGTGATTTCCTTATTGAGACATGTGTGGCAGTAATCAGGCCTGGGTGTGGCTAGAGAAATTGAACTCAGCTTTCCAAAAATGTGATACACCACAGTTAATTTGTGTTATAACATGGGCAGCAATCACTTTTCACACGGGCTCATGTAGGTTTGATTCCCCCCCACTTTAATTAAAAAATCCCTTCATTTAGAAACTGCATTTTGTGTTTACTTGTGTTATTTTTTTGACTAAATTTGTTTGATGATCTATAACATTTGTTAATTAAATTAATTTGTTAATTTAAGTTGTGTTGTTTGTGTTGCGTTGTGATGTGTCGTGTTGTGTTATATATAGTGCCGACGTAGGACAGTTTTCCAATTTCATTGTACTACTGTACTATGTATGACTGTGCAATGACAATAAAGAGTTATCTATGTATCTATTTAAGTGTGACAAACATACCAAAAAAGAGAAAAGCAGGAAATGGTCAAACACTTTTTTACACCACTGTAATATATTCTGTGAAATTGTAGCTTCATATATCAAATGCTTTTTAGATATTTATGTATTTTTTTTAATAAGAGGACTGTCCTACTGCTTTTAGACTTTTCTTTCATACATTGAAATCCGACACAATAATTTTAATGTGAATGTTTCAACTCAAAAACCTTTAAGGATAACGGCTCGATATTCTCTCTCCTCTTTCTCACCGTGAAATCTAATCGGAATTTGCACTTTGAGACACATATACCAATAAATCTAAATCCCAGGATGTGCTAGTTTAATACAGTTTTACAGTTTTAGTTTTATACTAATTTAGTACATAAAAAAACAGTCCTGTAATGTTTCGTATTTAAGCACACACTAACAAGCAAAATATCACATCACAAAAGACAACTAGTGACAATTTGTGAATGACATATATTGGTGTTTTACAGTAAAGGAAAATAAAACGTGTGTAATACTTTTTTAACATGAAATTTTTAGTCATAAAAATGAATACATGCTGCTTTAATTCAACTTTAATGCAGGGCTCAGCAAATATGATAAGTTGTACCACAAAAATATCAGTAGATGATACTACAGCTATTGCTGCTACTGCCCATCACACCTCCCAGGGTATGGACCACCAAAAGTAGATCTCCAGAGATTTCAGTAGAAAGCTTAATCCCAATAGAACGAAATTGTAATTGAGAAAATAATTTTTAAAAAAAGTCAATTTCAAGTCCAAGACGAATGCGTGAAGTAACGATAACAACAGGAATGTTCAGAAGCATCATTCTGAAAAACTGAAAGAATAAAAAACCTCTAAAAGTAACCACAAATAATATAAATAACATAAATGTCCAGCTTCAGTTCAGTGTTTAATATCATGAATTTACCAAAGAAAGTCTAGGATCAGCATGTTTTGTGAAAAAAGAACTGTAAGAGCATCTATTTTTTCTTTTTTCTTTTTTTTTAATGTAACCAGAGTTGCTAAGAATCATCAAGTTTAAAAACTAATGCTGTGACTTTTCTTTAACCACTACAGATGGAATCAAAGGATCCATCTGATAAATGTGGCGATATGTCAGGCAAAAAAGTTTTTTAAAAAAAGGTTTGCTTACAGGAATTTTTGATGTTAATGACAAAACTGGTTTACTGCATCAGTGATTAAACTCGAACATCTGCTGTTTGTGTGATTTAGATTTTTTAAATATCCTTTTTGCATCACATAGTCCAGATGAATGCAATGCTGTGTGCATGTGTGACAGCATGCATCCTGAGGAAGTTGTGGTGAAGGATTTTGTCTATGCTTTGACAAATCTTGTGGTTTTTATTTAGCTGATGCTTAATTTTACAAATTTGATTAATCAAAACCTAGTTTCTTTACGTAAGGTGAAACTCAAACTCAGATATAAACAGCATTTGGTTTGAGAATTTTATTAGTCATGGTTAAAATTGTTGAACCGTCACCACAGCTGCTTCACCTCTTCACTGTAGTCAGATTTACAGTTGGGGTCAAAAGTTTACATTTACTCGTCATCTGCATGAATGTTGCAGGAATTTTGGACTCTTAATGATTGCTTTGAACTGTTGTTTTTCTAGGGTCGAATGATTGTAGAGGAATAAAAAAAACAAGAATTGAGTACGCAATCCACAAACAAGGTCAAAATTTTACATAAAGGCTCAAATAAACACATATACTCCCACCTCCTTTATTATTCCAACCACTTTGTCTAGCGTAACAGTATTGCTGTCAACAAAACAGCCCCAGAGCATGATACTACCACCACCATACTAGACAGCTGGTACAGTGTTACACTTTTACACCTCAGATCAAAGCTCTTATCACTGAATCCAAATAGCTCAATCTTTGTCTCATCTGACTATTAAACCTTTCTCCAGAAAGCATTTGGCCGTGTTCCAGGCAGTTTCCAGGTCATAGCAGGCTTGAGCCTAGGTGGTTTTTGGGTTGGTCATGAACATTCTAACCAGTTTCTTCTCATCTGAGGATCACATTTTGGGTCTTCTTCTGGAGTTTGGCAAAGTGTTCACATATCCAAATAACTTGCATACAGCTGTTTGGACTGATGACCTTGGAATCTGCAGGGGTTTTTTTTTAGAAATGGCTACACCTTCCCAGCTTGTGTAAACTCACAATTCTCCTTCTCAGGTCATCACTGAGTTTCTTGGACTTTCCCATTGTTCTGAGTATTGGTCAGTCCAATGAGTGCTGTCAAACAAATCCCTTTAGTAGTTGCTGAATTAGAGAAAATCCAAAATGAATTAAAAACATGTGCACCTTACTCTTTTTTTTTAAGTCATGAAAGATGTACACTGTACAATCATTCCAACCTGAAAAAAAGGTTCAAAGAAAGCCCAAAATTACCATTACATACATTCATCATGGGCATGAATGCAAACTTCTAAACAACTGCACCTGGTAGTTCTCTGTCACTACAGTAAGGGTTACTGATGCATTTACCTTCAATAAAATCATGTGTAATTTTGTGACATCATAACACGGAAGCTCATCTGCAGAATGAGTCCAGAATGAGTCATATCTACTGTAAGTGGAATACCTAAATAAGTATGGTTTTAAAATGTATATTTCACTGACTTGACACGTTGCCTGATGTGTCAATACTACTAGAAAAATTGCAGGGAAAGCTGTCTCAGTATAAATTTTAGTTGTAGAAAATAGCTCTTATCTCATCTAAATACACACTGTGTGTCCTTTTGGCAGTTTGAGTGCTTGGATGTGATGGCGGAGCTCCCATCTGGACTGCTGGAGGCATGTGTAGTGGTTGGAGCCCACAGTGATAAGCTTCGAGATATACACCAGGTATGTATGCAGACAGACAGATAACAAGTGTGACCATACTGTTGAAGCAAAAATAGGCATACAAAGAATAAAAACAAAAACATCTGACATACAGGGAGTGCAGAATTATTAGGCAAATGAGTATTTTGTCCACATCATCCTCTTCATGCATGTTGTCTTACTCCAAGCTGTATAGGCTCAAAAGCCTACTACCAATTAAGCATATTAGGTGATGTGCATCTCTGTAATGAGAAGGGGTGTGGTCTAATGACATCAACACACTATATCAGGTGTGCATAATTATTAGGCAACTTCCTTTCCTTTGGCAAAATGGGTCAAAAGAAGGACTTGACAGGCTCAGAAAAGTCAAAAATAGTGAGATATCTTGCAGAGGGATGCAGCAGTCTTAAAATTGCAAAGCTTCTGAAGCGTGATCATCGAACAATCAAGCGCTTTCATTCAAAATAGTCAACAGGGTCGCAAGAAGCGTGTGGAAAACCAAGGCGCAAAATAACTGCCCATGAACTGAGAAAAGTCAAGCGTGCAGCTGCCAAGATGCCACTTGCCACCAGTTTGGCCATATTTCAGAGCTGCAACATCACTGGAGTGCCCAAAAGCACAAGGTGTGCAATACTCAGAGACATGGCCAAGGTAAGAAAGGCTGAAAGATCGACCACCACTGAACAAGACACACAAGCTGAAACGTCAAGACTGGGCCAAGAAATATCTCAAGACTGATTTTTCTAAGGTTTTATGGACTGATGAAATGAGAGTGAGTCTTGATGGGCCAGATGGATGGGCCCGTGGCTGGATTGGTAAAGGGCAGAGAGCTCCAGTCCGACTCAGACGCCAGCAAGGTGGAGGTGGAGTACTGGTTTGGGCTGGTATCATCAAAGATGAGCTTGTGGGGCCTTTTCGGGTTGAGGATGGAGTCAAGCTCAACTCCCAGTCCTACTGCCAGTTTCTGGAAGACACCTTCTTCAAGCAGTGGTACAGGAAGAAGTCTGCATCCTTCAAGAAAAACATGATTTTCATGCAGGACAATGCTCCATCACACGCAGCGTCCAAGTACTCCACAGCGTGGCTGGCAAGAAAGGGTATAAAAGAAGAAAAACTAATGACATGGCCTCCTTGTTCACCTGATCTGAACCCCATTGAGAACCTGTGGTCCATCATCAAATGTGAGATTTACAAGGAGGGAAAACAGTACACCTCTCTGAACAGTGTCTGGGAGGCTGTGGTTGCTGCTGCACGCAATGTTGATGGTGAACAGATCAAAACACTGACAGAATCCATGGATGGCAGGCTTTTGAGTGTCCTTGCAAAGAAAGGTGGCTATATTGGTCGCTGATTTGTTTTTGTTTTGTTTTTGAATGTCAGAAATGTATATTTGTGAATGTGGAGATGTTATATTGGTTTCACTGGTAAAAATAAATAATTGAAATGGGTATATATTTGTTTTTTGTTGTTGCCTAATAATTATGCACAGTAATAGTCACCTGCACACACAGATATCCCCTAAAATAGCTAAAACTAAAACAAACTAAAAACTACTTCCAAAAACATTCAGCTTTGATATTAATTTGTTTTTTGGGTTCATTGAGAACATGGTTGTTGTTCAATAATAAAATTATTCCTCCAAAATACAACTTGCCTAATAATTCTGCACTCCCTGTATTTCTGGGCTATCTGAATCCTTCCTGCAAACAAAAGCTCTTTTCAATACATGTGGATTGTAATTCTAGAAGGAGCAGAGTTTTGCTTTTATGTAGGTCAGCCTTTAAATCACAATACCTGTGAACCCTTATGTCCACAACATGAAGAGCATGATTAATTTCAAGTAGAATTGGGTGTGTTATGTACTGTTTGGCTAATAAAAAGTCTGATGTATAGAAATAATATCATATGCCATAATGCTTCTTAATCAGTCATACTTATTAATTTCAAAGAGTTTACAACCGTAGGTTGGAGTAGCTGTTAAGGCAAAAGAAATGATCCTCTGTATTGTTTTATATGTACGGTCTCTAAAACATGACTGAAAATATAAACATGACAAACTTCATTGCAGCTCCATCAGCAGGGTAAGTTAAATGGACTCCCACTGTTGGAAGCTGAGGTACTGCAGGTCCATGCCCCGCCTTTTGTTTCCAAAGAGACCAATTCAAGCCAGGTGATTGCTCCAGCTTTCAGCCGTGTCCAGAGGAGGAGGAGCTTCATTAAAAAAGTATGCATTGTTAATATTATCATTATTATTATTATTATTATTATTATTATTATTATTATTATTATTATTATTATTGTTATTGTTATATTACACAGGATCACAGAAAAAAAAGTTGTCTGCTGCTTGCGGTATTTCATGTCTAATACTAAAGACACTTATAGTACCTATACTAAAGCATACTACTGTGCTAAGTCCAAATCTGTAGTTGGATTTAGCCTAGGACGTCAGGTTCTGAAGTTATACACGGTGTCATTAGCTATTCATGCAGACACAAGAAACTGATTTTATAGTCGTTATACAGCCACTGTACATAACTACATTTTGCTTCAAAACTGTGAGAGATTAAAAAAAACTTGTTCACATTAACAAACGTGTAAAAAAATAAGTTCACTTGAGTCTTTATGCAATGCACATGCACTGTTCTAAAGTGCTTTAGGCACTTGCGTTTGCGGTTGTGAGTGTCTGCTGTTGACCACTGCAGAAACCAGCAGTAATTGCCCATCATGTTGGGGTTGAAGCTGCCTTGATATCTTTTCTCCGTGGTGGGACTATACTTGTTGGCTTGTTCTCCATGTTCATCACTTACATCACCCAAAGTTGGAGTGAAAAAATCCAGACGAGAATGCAGAAAATGCATTTTGAGTGACACTCAACTCTGGATGGCCACTGCTTCACTTTGTAATGATTGTTAACGACTGTTCTATAGGCACAGAAAGGACATGTGTTCTGTGTACCCCGACTGTAGACTCAACAGCAGCGCCACAACCTTCAGGTCACCACAAATGTTCCAGTTATGATTTGAATAGTTGATCAGCTTCTAAATGAGTTCCACTGACTCGTGTGTCTCTTTCATTCCCACAGCATGAGCATGGATGGTTAATGCAGCTCCGCCTACTCATCTTTAGGATAAAACACACTTATAGACTTGCTAGCAAAAAAAAGAAAACAATTCTGTTAACTATAAGCTTGCGCTTGGCCGATCTCGAATTATATATAGAGGCTTAGCAACTGCTGACGCTGCAGGAACACGCTGCTGCCATGATGTGTTACAAACGCGGGCTCATCGACCACATAGTGGCCAAACTGTACTTGGCCTATAACTTAAGATTCAGATGTCCTAGGTGAATTTTGACTTTAGATTCGGAATCAGCGCACTAGATTTCATGTAAATAACATGTTTTATTTATTTATATTTTATTCCCAGTAGCAAAATCTTTGTTGTCCTGTGTTTTTATTAGTATGATTATAGAGTAAACGAAAAAAAAAAAGAGTTTCTGCAGAACAGTGGCTCAGTTCCTTCACGGCAAAAAGTCCTGGGTTCAGCCCTGGGCAGGGCCCTTCTTTGCAGTGCTTGCATGTTCTTCCAGGTTAATGCTGCATGTCTGGGCCCAGGGCACTCTTGCAAAAGAGTTTCTTGCTCATGTGTTTTTCTTTTTTGCAGAAGAGGAGAGATCGTGCTGCAGAGACTCTGTCTAATGGAGAAGCAGCCAATCGCGCTGAAGTGTCATCAACAACAGAGGACATCAGTGTTCCAAAGGATTTGGATCTTATTGCTTTACCAGAGCTATGTTTCCCAGGTATTCTGTGTAAATTTCCATTGTGACAAACCAAACATTACTGAGGCTTAAGCTGAATAGCACTGCTGCACGCACTCATAATAAATACAGAATTACATAATAATCCGGTCTGTTGCTTGAGTAATCTTTTCTTAGGCAATGACTGTATCTAGACTGATATGGTTTTACTAATGCCAGGTATTCTTCTTTCTTTCTCTAGTTAAGTGTTACTTAACTAGAGAAGTGTTAATTAATTGTTACTTAACTAGAGACCATGATGCTTAGATGCATTTTTCCAGTCTGAGATCAAGAATCTGAAAATGTATTATCATGTGTTGCACAGTCGAGCATTAGAAGTCCCATTTTCCTGCTCTTTAATCTAGGTTTAGAGGCATTATGAAATTGCATTTGCATACAGCCACTTCAACTGGCAGCCAGGACGTTTCCACTCTTATTGCTTTGTCTCTTGGAGACACTGACAGTAGGATTAAATTAACGAGCATCTGTGCATTTTCTTGTGTGGCATAATCTTAAAATATCTCTGTTTTTTTTCTTTTTTTCTCATCTAGGTGGTCTTGAGTTAGCCAGTGAGCAGAAACAAGACAGTTATCACTTCCTGGTTTTTACTGACATGTTTGGGAACCGAACCCATGGAGTCGTTGTGCAATACTACAGAGCTGTGCCGGTACAAACGCATACTCTCAAGTTAACAGAAGGACATGTTAGGACTAATCAGTGCAGACAATCAGTATTACTCATTTGCTTCCTTTTGTGTCAGTCCTGTCAGGAAGGTGTCCTCCAGAACGGTCACAGGGGAAGCTCAACTAAAGCACGTTTCTACGCACCCTTTGCTGTGTGTATCATCTCCAAGTTCCCCTACTACAATGCCCTGAAAGACTGCCTGTCATGGTAACTTCTTTCGAACATACAGTTGATAAATAACCTTGACCTTGGTTGTGTTTTACTTTGTGCATTTAAATTAATCTTTCATTTGGCCTCCTGCCTGCACATGCTCAGTCTCCTGGTCCAGCTGCATACTGCAAGACAAGCCGATTTTGAGGAGACAGTGAAGGAGTTTTCAGCCAAGCTGTCCCTCGTGCCGTTACCCCCTCCTGGACAGCTGCATGTGGTCAGAAAAAACTTTTCTTTCTCCATCAGATAACTCCACCTTATTGTCTTTGTCTCAGGCAGCTCTGATAGATCCTTATAGTAAAATTCTTCTCTTTGTTAGTCTTTCAGTCTTCGTCCTCTTCAAGTATATCTTCCATCAAGGGAAGATCAGGACAGTCCTGTTGTTGACATCGACCTGCATCTACCTTTCCTCTGTTTTACTCACACCGTATTGCTCCAGGTACTGCATATGGCAGCGTGGTATTGCATTTAGCATTTAAATATGACAGAAAATATGAGATCCTAGGTATTTTTTTCACTCTTCAGGTGTTGTCCTTCCTCCTCCAAGAGCAGCGACTGGTCTTGTTCTCCTGTGACTGGGCCAGGCTCACTCTCGTTGCAGAGTGTCTGCTGTTGTACCTCCAGGTTAGTGTAAAGAACATCATGTTAAAGTGCCCGTATTGACTTATTTTTCATTCCTAAATATTTTAGCCGTGTTTTCTCTTTCAGCCTCTGTCCTGGCAGCAGCCTTATGTTCCCGTCTTGGCGAGAGGAATGTTGGACTTCATAATGGCTCCCACTGCCTTCCTCATGGGCTGTCACATCAGTCATTTTGAAGAGGTTGCTGCAGTAAGTACAATACTGTCATTATCAGCGTTTAAACATTTGGCTTTTTGTGTGTACGTGTGCTTTTTTTAAAACCATAATGAGGGAGTACACTCTCGGTTTCCTTCCTTGCTGCCAGCAGATAGATCGTGGAAACCTTTCTTATCTAAGGAAGTGGTGTTGTAAATATTTGGGGATTTTAGCTTAAGCTTATAATAACCTTTACAGTAATTACTAGACGTGCATTGAATAAAATAAATAATAAATTTAAATTTTCTTTGTAAATTGTCTCAGTTGAGCTCACATACAGCATCCAACAATAGCTGTTTGTTCTCAACTGTATTCATCTTTATTCAAGCTGAGTCCACATATTCTACAGAGGCAGTCTGTTTGTCAGACTGAGATCTTCTGTTAGGCTGGATTGTACTCTACTGTACCCATTGTACCTACAATATATGCGTCTGTATGTGCTCATCTGTGGGAATAGGAGACAGAAGACCTCATTCTTGTGAACATCGATGATGGCAGCATTCAGACATCGTGGTGTGAAACAGTCGACCTGCCTGCTATCCCTCTGGTTGCAGCTGAGAGCTTTACATCAAGGTAACAAACATGTGCCTCACAGTAAAAGTAGACTGCTTAATTGATACTGTGACAATAAAAGGAACTATTATGCTTTTACTTATTTTGTGTACTCTTATAGTGTTGGTGCTCTTATTAGATTTCAGTAAGTTAGATCCGCAAATGTCAACACAATCCCAGTGAGCCAACATTTTGTTTCTGACAGTTGTGTCAAGCTGACATCAGTTTGGCACTGAACAGGAAGCGTTGGCCAGGGGGCAGCCAATCAGAAGAAAGTAGACGTGGAGAAAGAGGCCTTTAAGGAACAGTAGTTAAAACCATTTATTTCAGGCAGATGGACAATATAAGATGAAAAAGGGTCTGTTTAGAATGTTAAGCTGCTCTAAAATAAGAATATGGAGTTGGAAATGGAGTGACCAGATCCCAACAAACTAAATATGCAGGAATTTGTGTGGGACAATGTGGGAGACGTCAGTAATGCTAAGAAGTATATTTAACTTAAAAATAAAAATACAATAAATTCTACATGTTGGTGGCTTGTCATTTAGTAAGAACAGGACAAATATATTTTATTTTAAAGTCTCTTGCTAAGTAGATACAAGCTTTTTGTCCTAATGAGTATGCATTTGGCTGGCTAACATTTTTCTGATTATAACAAAAAGCCGTCCCTTTACAAAAGTGCTTGTTCTGCAGAACCAGTCAAAATGTGGGACAGGACAAGAAAAAAAAAATGCATAAAGAGCAACATCTGGTCACGCTAGCTAAAAATGAGCATAATATGTCTGTTTAGAGAGAGAAGCATTATATGTTCAAACTGAGGTTTGGCATGCAACCCGTTCAGCTCGAATCACATCAGCTTTTGAACTAAATGTTAAAACCGCAGCCCTAAAAACTGCATAAATCAAACTAAAAAGGCAATGAATTTTAAACGAAGTCCATTTTTTACATTTTGGGATGTATGTATGTCTGTGTCTGTGTGCAGGGCAGAGAGTCTGCAGCTTCATTTTGACCTGGAGCTGTGCCATCTCGCAGCTGGAACCGATGCTAATACTCTGCGATCCCAACGCAGAGACTGGCAGAGACGGCTCAACACACAGATACAAAATATCGCACTAGAATTGGTAGTCAACATCTTCAGGTACAGCTTTGCAAATGAAGAAATAAATGTTTAGTATTATACAAACTGAGTATATTTAAAATAATTTTATCACTCCCCCTCTCTTTCTTTGCTTCAATTTCATGTTTATGGATGGTTTTGTCAGTGGGGTGCAGGACTTCCTAAGCCATGAACACAGGGTTTTTAACAGCGAGGAGTTTCTGAGAACGAGGGAGCCAGCAGACCAGTTGTTTTACAAGAAGGTACACTCCCACATCTACAAACTAAAAAAAGCGGCCACTGGTAAAAACAAAAACGCTGACTGCTCTCTTTGTTGCTATCTCAGGTATTAGAAACTCACATCTTCCACTCATTCCTGCGCGACCGGCTAAACAGGAAATGGGACACCTTCAGCCGGATGGAGCAGAACACACGTAATCTCATGCACAGGTATGATAAGAGCATGACGTCATCACTGGTTTCAGTGTGAATGTTAATCAGTTCCAACATTATACGTTTCGTCAAACAATCTCAGGTGGTAGCTCTCAAACAGGTACAGCAGGTGTCCACTGTCTTAGTGTAATTTACTTGTGAGTCATTACTCAGCATTTTCCTGTCTGTACTCCTTGCATTATACTGAGGCTGAATCCAGGATTACCTCAGAGCTGCTCTACTTGTTAAACAAGGTAGAGCTGCAGCTGTTTTGGCAGTACATTATTAATATCATTAATTGTGTTTTGGGGGGAAGAGTGACTCTGGGTGAGTTTGTAAAATATAGATTGTTGCAGTTTTTATCTGCTATAGTGACCCACAGGCTGTGAAATTGTGTGCAGATACCAGTGTATGAATAGCCTTTGTATGTAGTGCTTTTTAGTAATTTATTTAGCTTTTTGTGAAAGAGGGGAAAAAGAAATCATTATAAATAAAGACTGTTCACCACTCTCTTTGAATGAGGACCAGTCAAATCATACAAACTTTTGAAACTGGTCAAAAGGACCACAAAATTGATATAAAACAATAGTGAATGTCATCTTACATCCTAATACTGATCTTTTATTTCAGTAAATTACACTTATCTGACTTCTTGTCTTGTCAGACAGTGTAAGTCTTATATAAACCTGCTTGGGGTTTTTGACTATAAGGTGTGCATTTGGGGTTATAATATATAATAAAATAAAAAAAGAGATTAAATGGTTTTTACTTGCTGCCCTAAAAATATAATCATTTAACAAAACAAGCACAGACAGGGTAGGATTGAGAAGGTAGAGCTAAGGTGCTCATGACTCATGAAACTCATAATGAAAAACTAGGTTGAATGACTTTTGTTGCAGTCATGCATTTGTTCCAGTGCTGGTTGCAGTTGACATTAAATCAGGATTTTCATTAGAATAGTTTGCTTTGGAGATGTTTTTACTGTCATCACATAACATGTCAACTAGTTTAATGACTTGGCCTCTGGGGATAACAAGCTTCCAGTGCAGGCAACAGATTTCTTGGCCAAAAATTCCTCTTCTGTCCTTGGTCATAGTTTACAAATTTAAATAAACAGAAAATAAAAGACAAATAAATAGAACATGATTAACAGCTATGTCAGAGTAGATTTTTAGCACATGCAGTCCTTTTTTGCTGTTTTGCACAGAGTATGCAACTAAAGCCAGCTGAAGCATGATTGGTCAGTAAAACTCAGACTACAGGCTTTTTTTTCTCAATTAGATATTTGTTTATAGAGATTTTACAGTCGTTAATAATGTAAATGACATGTTAAAAATGCATATTATCCTCGGTAAATAAATAGATTTGTCTGATTCAATTACTTTCACCAGCTTGCTGTCATCACCAACCATAAAGAAAACACAATCTGTGCCTCAATCAATTTTCTATTCAGGAATCGTGGAATGACAGAGTCTCCCCGGCGTCCTCCAATGTCTGAGCTCTCCAGGTCTGGCTACAAAACATACGCCAGCCCTGACAACAAGCTGAGCAAAAGGCTGGGAGCCAGCCTGCCAAATCTGGTGCAGTCGGTCAGTGAAACTTTACCCATCATCAGTCCCAGAACAGTCTCCAGGAAGATGACACCTGATATTGGTCAGTCCCAGTTAAGGAAAAGTGAAAGTGATTTAGTCAAGTAGCAATCAGTTTGTAATTTCGTTTGTCTCCCTTCAGGTTTAAAGTCCCCCAAGAAAGCAGTGAAAGTTTTCCGTCTTCCAGAATTCCCTCCTCCGCTGGCCTACCACTATGTCCAGAACTATTATTCTGACATGATTGCTTCACTGGGGAAAGCTATTAATGCTACACCACCGGAAGAGTCCGCTCTACTGGCCAGGTACGAGAACGAAGAAAGCTGAAATCTCATATAAAGTAGAAATTTATAAAAATGTACAAGGAAATAGGTTCATGTTTCTTCAATAAATTGTGTTAATTTTTGGATGGATGGATGGATGGATGTCTCTATTTTAAGTCATTTTAACAATACCTGAACCTTATATAGTGTCAGATCCCTAACCATCTCATCTATCTCTCTGTTCAGGTACCATTATCTGCGTGGTTTGGTAAACACTGTGTCCAACAGGCGTCTTGATGCATTAGAGGACTTCCAGAGTCTGTACAAGACAGACTCTGATATTTTTCCCTCTCAGATGGTTAAGTCCTTGGTGGACTCCCTGCCAGAGTCTGAACGTTTACAGGTCAGTTCAGGTTGTCATGACTGGGAACTGTTGTATTCTCTATGCAGATATAAACCCTGTTGCCTAGAACCACCTTAGTTAATTACATCTTTAGCCACTTAAACACAATATACTTGTGTTTAAGTAACCATAGTTTTCTTCTTTCTTTACAAACTGCCCTCAGTAAGATTGTGAGGTGTTAACAGCATCAAATTTCATGTCAGCAACTCAGTTTATCATCACAGGATAAGTAGGTGATTGCAGATTATTTTAACAATAATAAATATAATAATAATAAATAAAAAGGGCAAGTCCACTGCTTCCACCTCACCTTCTAGTCTAAATGAAGTCCATCTTAGCGGTTTGTGTGTAATCTTACTGACAGTTAAATAAACAAACAAAGGCCTCCGCCATAATGTTGAAATCTCCCGACAGGCGGATAGGAAGGCCGAACTCAAACGGCTTATCAGTCGGGTCAAAAGGGACCAGGAGCGGGAACGTGCGGGCCGTGGAAACGGGCACGAGGAAGGTGCCATAAAGAGATTCCAGCTGCCGACAAAATACATGCAGCTTGAGGAGTTTGTGAAATGTGTCCAGGAGTCTGGCATTGTTAAAGACCAAGGAACTATTCAGAGACTCTTTGACGCTCTAACTGTAGGTAGGTACTTATTTATTTATGTGACCAATTAACCTAAAAGTCGTGAGAAGTCTCAGGTTTTTAATTTGAATTACACATAATTTCCAGTCATTTTTTCCCCTTCCAAAGTTTTTCTACTGTCCTGGAGTAAATGTAGAAATTTAGGCGATTTGTTGCCTTCTTATTAAAGTTTACACATAGAACTTTTTGTGGGGGGGGGACGCACAAGACTTTACGCATATAAGTGGGAGACTGCTTTGTACTCTCTCACTAACGCGTGTCAGAATTGGTAAAGCACGCAGGCACACACTCACAGGATATTTCCTGTGTTATGCCCGTCTTCCTCTCTTTTTCCAAGCAAATATTTATTCTTCGGGTTAAACATTACCTCACTCTTTCTTGAAGGGTTTGCTGTGCAGCTTTGAAGGCATGACCAGAGCTTCGCTGGGCATTCGTTGCTCTATGACCTCTTTTTATTTCCTGTTTACTTTTTGCACATACTTGAGGTGTTCTCAGTCGGAACAGAGGTGACTTTTTCAGTAAAAGAAGTTCACAAGGTGCAAGTAGTTCCACAGTTCCTGATCTGACAACGTTCATGTCAGCACAGATTTCTTGTGTTGGTTTTAGATATTAAAGCTTTGGCATGTGTAGTAAAGAATTTCAGTTCCAGTAGTAAGAATAATTTGGGAAAGAGTGTCAGTAGGAAACGGGGAGTAAAAACTGATGCTTTTGCAAAACATATGTGATTGAAAAGAAGGAAGGAAGCTTACAGTGAGAACTTATCTTTGCCTGCACACTGGGATTTTGGAAAAAGCCTTCTTTCTTTTTTCTGCCATAACATCCTGTTGGATGTTATGGCAGGCTAAAGTCAGATTTTCCTTTCTACTTTTGCTGCAGAGGATAAGATTCAGAGTCACATCAACAGGATTTGGATCTCCTTTTGCATTGTAAATTTATTATAATTGCTGTTTCCTATTATAAGTTCCTGTTTTTTTTTTTTTTTTGTATAGTCAGTTAAAAAAGTGGTGTTTATATAAAAATTCCTACAACATAACACATGGTTATGTGGTAATTTTAGAACGTGTTACGTAAGCGTTGATGTTAAATGAATAAGGCAGTCAGGCGGTGACTGTGTGGGATTCAGTGGGTGAGAACATAGTTTCGTATCTCTCTGGGTGGTTGGTTGGGTGTGGGGGTGCACAGAGACGATGTACTGTATGTGGCCATTGTTGGAGTACAGTAAGGATTGCAGCTTCCAGTCGCTCACTCTGCAGGCATGCTTGGAAAGAGAAACAGAGCTGACTCAGAGAGTAAGCAGATGCCTGTTTATGAGAGTTTGTGAGGCAATTCTAGGTTTATGACAACTTAAAGACTTATTCCTATCTGAAGGCTTTAGTATGAACTTTTATTCTTAAATGTTAAGTTTCTTTTTATTTTACTCTTAATTGTTTTAATTGCAACATATTTACTTAAAGGTGCAAATTGCCAGCTTTGATGAAATTGTAATGTTTTGCCAGTAAATCATGACTGACTGACTCTTTAAAATTATTAAAAAAAACATAATTAATTGCATTAGAACATTTTTAGAATATCTGCTATAGATAGAGGAAATATTATAGATATGAACTCTATGATGAGCTACTAGCTTGTTTGCTTGAGAATGAAACACACATTTTTGGATTTGATCCTGAGTGTTTTATGAATTTTAACCAACTATTGTTGTTCATTGTACCTTCCTGTTTATTCATATTTTAATATGTATCTTAGGTATTTGTTTGATATGTTTATAACAGTGATTTTGATAAATTCTGCACAAATCAAGTTGATTATTTTTATTAAATGATAGGTTTTAGACTGTTGCAGACCAAGTAGGTCTGATACAGGATATCCACAAACTCTCTTCAGTTGTTTTGAAAGTGTGTGTTTGTTTGATGCAGGTCATCAGAAGCAGGTCAGTCCAGATTTGTTCAGGGTTTTTTACACCATCTGGAAGGAGACTGAGGCTGAGGCACAAGAGGTCTGTACTGTACTTTACACTACTTTAAACAAATTGCGATGGGAGAATAAACAGTGATTTGCGGTTCTGTGTAGATTATAATTTAAATTATAAACCTACTATTAAGTGTTGTTTCTGCAAATGGGAAAAGTTGCCATTTTTTTTAAGTTAAAATTTCAGTTTATTTTCTTGAAATTCAAATAATTACAATTATTTTAAATTATTTTCTCAGATCTGTGAAGTGGTAACTCAATATTCTGAGATTAAAAACCTGAAATTTTGGACTTATGGATGGCAAAAGATGCTTTCGGTTTTTCAGTGGCAGAAACCAGCTTCAATAGTTTACACTGTAGTTGAACAAATTGGCACCTTATTCAGCTTTTTGTGTTCGTTTGATCTGAAGGTTTGTCTGCCAACATCTGTTTTGGAGCACATTGAGGCCAACGAGTGCGTCTTCAAGGTGTCGTCTTCAGTAAAAACGAGCCGCGGAGTGGGGAAAATCGCCATGACTCAGCGACGGCTCTTCCTGCTCACGGATGGACGGCCAGGTTATGTGGAGGTGGCACAGTACCGAGATTTAGAGGTGAGATTAAAAGAAGAGAAAACCGGAGATACAAATACAGCTCTGCCCAGTTAGATAAGACTTGAAACGGCAATCTATAGTAGATGTCGTCTTTGTGTATTTTTGTTTTTCCTTTTAGGAAGTAAAGGTGTCCTCAGCTCCCTTCATGCTCCTGCGAATCCCAGGCCTGAAGCTTCGTGTCCGGGGAAGGAAGGAAGCTTTTGAAGCTAATTTAAAAACGGAGACTGAGCTTTGGAACCTGATGGTCAAAGAGATGTGGGCCGGGCGCTTCACAGCTGACCAGCACAAGGTAAATCTGTGATGAAGAGGCTGTGTGAGTGTTGCTGTGAGGGAGCATAGAGGAAAATGAGACGATACATCAGGAAAAAGGCTAATTTATTGAGTTACCTTGCTCGTTTATTATTCATACCTCGTGTTTATTCAGGCATCAGTTTGAGTGTGTGTCAGTTTCTGTGAGGGAGTGGCTGAAATTCCCTCAGTTGTACATGAACACAAATAGGCACACTTGAACAAACACAGGGGGTTTCCTTTGTGAAACCAAAAGATGTAACTGTAAAATATCTGTCTGTCACATTTACCCCCCTCACTGTTCTCTTCTCTTTATTTAAAATGTTATCATTTCTCACTTCCTTTGATTGTCAGTTTCTCTAGTTAGGCGGACTGTGATGACTGTCCAGCTTGTCTGACAGGATAAACATCTACAGCACTGCTTAGTCACATGTAAATCTTCTCTGATCGTTGATTATTTCAGTTTTAATTGCCTATATTCACGTCTTCAGATGTGAATATTTACAGCTTGTCTTATTTGTATATCATGTCAATATAAGTATCTTTGGGTGTGATAAGTTTATTGAGACCATAAATCTAAAAAATTTAGTAAACTAAGATATGGTTATTCTGGAAAAGAGTGGCCTTATATCTTTAATTTGACTTGATTTGATTGGTCAATCCATTATGAAGACTTAAATATATGTATGACCTCTGAGATGGATTGCCATGCTATTTTACACCTTTTAAGTCTGAGAGTATGACTCATGATGACTATTGATCCTGGTATGTTTTTTTTCCCCCTTTGTGACATCAGCATTTTTTTTCATTCATTTTTATTATAAAAAAATCACGTAACTGCTGTTGTATGTATGTGTGTCTGGTCTGGTGATGGCACCTGGCTTATTGGGGTTGAACTTGAACATCAGTCAAAAGTACATTAGTGAGCGTTTACACCAGCCGAAATTGTATTCTACAAACTTTGTAAAAGTATAAGGATGGTAACCATAAGCGTTGTCTTCTAAGCCTTTTTTTTTTTTTTTAAACAATTCTGTCTCTCTATAAATCTTTCTCTCAGGACCCCCAGTACATGCAGCAAGCTCTGACCAATGCCTTATTAATGGACGCCGTAGTGGGAAGTCTTCAGAGCAGCAAGGCTATCTACGCTGCTTCTAAGCTGGCTTACTTTGACCGCATCAAGACGGAAGGTAGAGGAAGATGTGTTTTGTTATGGTTATGGACCTATTTGCATAATAAAACTGTGCTCGTTTGGAAACTTTATGACTCATCTAGACTACAGTAATCTTTCAATTTGAGTTCGTGCTTTCATCACCTGGTTAAGGTTAATTGCTGCTCTTTGCTTTGTCTCCAGTCCCGATGATGGTTCCCAAGACAACTGCAGAGACACTAAAGCACAAAATTAACCCTTCGCTGGAACTTGCTTCACCTCAGGCTGTGGATGTTCTTCTCTACACATCAGGTACACACACACGCACACACACACGCACACACACACACACACAGAGCTTTTAAATGTGTCCCGTAAACGAGCAGTTTCTCCACCATTTCTCATCAACACTGTTACAACAAGTTTCAGCCTCTTCCCCTTTTTTATTGGTCAGTGTGGGAGTTGATGATGTGATTGGCTCTTTGCAGCAGCAGAGCAATTTCCCAATTTAACTGTAACACTAACGCACATTCACTGACATATATGTTGACTAATGCACAAAAAGAAACAACCTGGTGTTTATCTGTCATCACTGTGGCACACACTGACATAAAAAGCGTGCAGATGCAATAAAGTTTCTCAACCACACTTCCTCCCCGGTCTCATATTACAGTATACGCCAAAAGGAAATGCAAGATATTTAAAAACATGCTTGGAAGGAAACCTCTCCTCAGTCACTGGAATAAATGGTCATAAATATGTGGACTCTCTTCTTTTTATTGTGAGCTGTGAAATCATAGGAAAGCACAGGATAAGTGCTTTACATAGTGATTACAAAACTGCAGTTGGAATGGCTGTATGGGCTGTCTGGGTCCTGGGGAGGCCAATCCATGACTGAGGGTGTGCAAATGTGTTTTTCTTATCAAGGTTTGCTTGAATTGCGTTTGCAGTGTGTCTGGGATCGTTGTCATGCTGAAAAAGTAAGCTGTTAATATTTCAGGGTATCTCATGGTACTTCTCTTCCCTCAAAATTCTGTCAATTTTGAAAAAAAAGATTGCAGACTCTACTTCTTTCTAAAAGGAAGTATAAAGAACAGACACTGACATAAGTTGTGAAGAAATGTAAGGACTGCAGAAAGTTTGTTTTTTTTTTTTTTTAAGTAATTACTTTAGGGCGTTTTTTTTTCTGTCCTAATTAGTTGTTGACTATAAACAAGGGGAAGAGAGAGTTTGTGTAATAAAAGCCTCTGTCTGGACGTGACCTGTGGACTGTTGTTGGCTGGCAGCTTGGTCCTGACAGGCCAAAGGGATGAGTGATTTGATGAGGATGCAGATCATTTTATGGCCTTCAGTCACCTGATTTAAACACCTAAGAAGACAGAGTAGACTGTACGTTCCACCACACCGGAAAGACATTAAATAACATAGAATATATATATATATATATATTTTTTTTTTAAATGACATTCATTCTTATATTAGTGTAAAGCAATAGAAGAGTAACTGCCAAGGAAGTGAAACTATCTTCTTGTAGTTTGTGGTTTATTTCTTTTCTTCCTTTTATATGTCACCTATGAATTGTGGTCATTATTTGTGGCCTTTGTTGTTTACTGCATCCTTGATTTTTATCCTGGGCCACCGACAGCCTGGCACATTACGTGGCCGGAAGACCGTGAATGAAAAGCTTTAAAAAAAGATCCACAGAGCCATTCAGTGGCCGTCAGCAGACAGCCATCTGGGTCCACTTAAATACATGCTGGTGGCAGACTAACCCCCGCCTCTAGCACACTCATGCACAGTCACACTCAGTGATCCACACATTAACAAACACATTTCAGTTCTTCTGTAGCAGTTTGCTGCTCTTTGGGATTTCTGCTGGTGAAAAAGAACAAATCTGGCCATTCAGGTCCTCCCTCCCCGGCCCTCTCGGACTCTTTCTCCCTCTCCGGTTTGAATATAGGTCACTGAATTGAGTTCCTGGCACAGATCCAGTTCACCCAACCCTCTCCTCTCCCCTCTGTTCTCACACTTTTTTCCTTTTCTAACTTTTTCACTTCATAAGTCCTCTTTCCTCCTGTTCCACTGGCCTTTTCTGCTCCTTGAAGTAAAAACACAGGATGTTACCTTTTTTTTCCTTCCCTATGAGCTGGGGCATTTTTTAAAAGTGCTGAATACGTTGGGAGAAATCTGACCGTTGGGTTGGTTGGGTGGAGTCGAGCTGCAAAATAACACTGACATGAAGTGTTTCCCTTTACACTGCTGGAAGAAAACGCCTAAGTAGCCACTGGAGTAGAAGACATGGAAATCTGTAAAAGTAATATTCAGTGCAGGCCAAGTGTAATGATAGGGTGTTGAGAAATAACTGATAAACTCTGTGTGTGTGTTCTTCTCTATTTCAGGTCAATTATGGGTATCGGTAAATAAGGGGAAGGTGATGGTGTTTGATGCCTCCAGCTGGTCCCTCACACACACCTGCCATGTTGGGAATGCCAGACTGGTGAGAAGAACACATGAAACGAACAGTCAGGCTCTGACTGGTCTAAATGATTGGTTCCAGACATTTTTACTTAACGTCTGGTGCATGACTTGGGTTATCAGTGCAAAAACTCCACCCATCTGCCGTTCAAAACTTTATTTTGAAGGGGCAACCAATCAGAAGAAAGCTAAAACATCTTGTTTAAGACAAGGGATGAAATTTTTTAAACTGTAAACTTTAGAGCTACTACAGTTAAGCTCAATGTAAATTGTTACAATATGGAGCTGGAAATGAGCATTGTAGGTCCACTCTTAACACAGTTACATTTTTATTTTTATTCATGAAAACTATCAGTCCATTTTCTTCCACTTATTCAATTCAGTTATATGGGTTGGCTTACACCTGTCCCAGATTTCACAAGGCAAAAAGGAGGGGTACGCTATGGACAGGTTGCTTGGCTAAGGGCTAAAACACACAGGTAGTCAAGCATTCATGACCAGATTCATACATGGAGTCACCAGTTAGCCTAACCTGCATGTCTTTGGATTATTGGAGGGAGAGGAAAAACTTGCCAACTCCACACAGTTGGTCAGTGGATTTGAACCTGGGACTGTCTTGCTGTGAGATAACAGTGCCATCGACTGCACTACTGTGCTATGCATCAAAATCAAAAGAAAAGACCCCAAAAAACAGCAGTAAATATTCAAATTTTATCCTTTCACACAGTTAACCCTATACATGTTAAACTGGCTTCTCTAAACCTCTGCTAGTAGTCTTTTTTTTTCCACCACTAAATAAAAACACTTGGCCAGATATTTGCTTGTCCCTGAACTAAATCAGCAGATAAGCACGCCACAGACATCAGGTACATATTAAGTGGTTTTTGTTTCTCCTTCTCTGGCTTCACTTCAAACATTATCTTTCAACATGAAATTGCATGTTTGTAGGGAGTCCACGGTGTGTTTTGAATAGTTTACATTCCCTCAAAGAACAAAGCATTTTCCAGTGGTAGCTGGCTGGAGGGTTGAAAGCACCAGCCAGTGGTCGAGGTCATAAACATTTTCTCCAGGAGAAAGGATTTGTGAGGTTTTAAGACACTTCTTAAGTCTAACCTTTACTTCAACTGTGCAGTTCAGTTACATGGAATATGTTGGAAGTGTGAGACAGAGATAAGTGGTGTATGTGTTTTCTCTTTCACCACCAGGTCACTTATAAAACACTGGGACTACGATTTCTAACTTTTACCACCAGCTTGAAAACAGCTGTCAACAAAATATCATGAAATTATTGTAGACAAAGTGATTTAAAACATTTTTTCTATTGATAATTTTTAGCTGTAATTTACAAATCTATTTGCACATTCTGTAAACACAGAGGTACTCGATATTAATGTTTGTCAGGTAGTGTTTCAGTAGTTTATTAGAACAATTTTGCCACCTAGTGGACATGCTGAGTATTGCATAACAATTTTGCCACCTAGTGGACATGCTGAGTATTGCATACTGCATGAAGCTCTTAGCAGCTCAACTGGAAGAGCTTCTGACATTAAATATGGTAAGACACCTGCTGTGGCGACCCCATTATGACTGTGGAAGCAGCTGAAAGGAGCTTTAGAATTAAATGATTGAGTTGTTGGGGATTTTTTTTGTTACCCAGGTAGAAAATGTTGAAGTTCTAGGTTAAAAAAATGTGTAAAGCTGAAATTGTTGTAATACTTGTGGACTCGTGCTCAGAAACATGTTTCTGGTTTCAGAACTGCATGTTGGAGGTTGACAAAGATCAGGTGTGGATGGGCTCTGAGGACTCTGTGATCTACATCATCAGCATGGTGGCCATGGTGTGTAACAGACAGCTGACTGAGCACAGGGCAGAGGTCACCGGACTGGCGGTCGAAAAAGACAAATACAGGTAACGCAGACAGACAGCCACAACAGAAATACACAATCCCCCCCCCCCAAAAAAACCCCCTATATTTTGGCACAATTTGTACAGCTTGCAGATGGGCCCTTCAGTTCAGACACTTTTAACATATTTCTGATCAGTGTTGTGTTCGCCAGTCAGTCAAGCTTTGCAGTAGTCCAGGAAACTCGGGCCGCGCTGCCCAGATTTTCTGCTAAAGCTGCAATTTTTCTCCTCTCTCCTTCTAGTATGATGTTCTCGCAGTCACTCTGGTGTTTCGACCCTTAAAGCCCCAGTATTCTCAATAAAGGCTTTATAAAGATGTTTATTCATCACTGCCAATATGATATGTATGAGTACCAATTTCTGAGCTGAGTTTTCTGATTGAAGGAACACCCAGTTTCTGTTTGTGTATTCTAATCAAACAGTTATTAATTTCAGTTATAAACTGCCAGATTAAAGAAATGAACTTTGAAACAGAAAGTTAAGAAAAGCAGCAAATAAGCATTCAGCAATATAAAAGTATTCAATTTGTTTGAATTTCTTGAACAGTTATTTACTTTTTGACAATTCGTATTCAGATGAATAACAATAAGTCGACTGGTTGTTTCAGCAGTATTATCAGTATTGTTAGGTAATTAAAGTTGTGTAATGTTTGTGCCTAATCCACTCTGTGTTGTTGAAATGTACATTAAAAAGAATCTTACCCGCCTGCTTTGTTTTTCAGCCAAAAGGTGGCGTACTCCTGCAGTGCAGAGGGGACAGTCATGGTGTGGGATGTCTCCACATTGCAGGTTAGTTTAATATCTACCGTTGTTCACACCTGTTTGCATTTCTCTTTCAGCTTTTTTGACTTTTCCTTTTCCTTCAGGTGAAGAAGCACTTCCGCCTCTCCTGCGACCGTCTGCAGTCCATTTACAGCTGCAGTGGCACGCTTTGGTGTTGTAAGTTTCCTTCACACTGGACAGTTGGAAAAATGGAAAATCTGAGATTTTGATGATGAAAACCAAATACCCTCTCTTTCCCTCTTTCTCTCTGGTCTGGTTTAAGGCTCCAGAGACAGGATAATGGAGGTGTGGAGGAATGGTTCATTAAAACGTTGCATGAATTTACCAGAACAACAAAAAGGCTCCACAACTACTTTCAGCTGTGCTCTGATCTTACCAGAGGTACAAACACACACTTTGCTCTTAATATTGTTTTTCTTTAATAAATGCATTTTTATTTTGTAAGAGTGACCCTGTTTCACCTGATGTGTTTGTGTCAGCGGGAGGAGATGTGGAGCGTGTGTGCAGATTCTGGAGAGGTGTCTATTTGGCACATTAAAGACTGCAGCAAACCGTTCCACCGCATCACTCTGCAGGACTGCACTGGATGCTACTGCATAATAAAAGTTAAAAACCAGGTTAATACACACACGCACATACACGTACAGAGCAATATGGAAAATATTCATATTTTTATGGTTGATGTTAATATGATAATCAGTGAGCCTCAGAAGTGCTAATTTTTCACATTTGTACATTGAAAATACAATTTTAGTTTTTTTGTTTTATTTTTATTTGTTTTAGTCCTTTAATTTGTTAGATTCTAAGAGAAGTTAACTGGTTGCAACAGGAGCTTAGGGGAGAGGGGAGAGTGGGGCAATGTAAGAAATTTTTCAGTGAAGTTAACCTTTCAATCATGAATACAACACAAGAATAAAATTGGTATAATGTGGCTTCAGGATCTTAGCTGTTATTCAAACCATAGCAGCTGACGCAGATCAATAAAACAATATAAGGCACAAATAAAAGGGTCCTTCAGTCTACTTGCCCTTATGAGGAGCAAAGCCCCATCCACACAAAGCCCCCATCCACTCACCATAAAAAGCTGATGACATTCAGCGACTTCAAGAAAAATTGGGCAAAATAATTGCTGGAAACAGAAAGTGGTTGGTTTCTAAGTTCAGCATTTCTCGAGTTCAGGACAACTGATTGAAACGACTGCCAGTGAATGGATACTGCAGTTGACATGAGAGACGGTTACTTGGACAACTGTAGCCCAAATGTAGCCCAAATTAACTAACGGTCCACTTAACTAACGGTCCACTCTTCTTTATAGCGTTCCTGCAGGTCATTCATTTGCTGCCAGCTCTCTTAATGTCCCACCACAGCATTTCAGTGAGATTGAGGTCTGGGCTTTGACATGGCGACACCTTTGATCGTTGTATTGGTTCACGACAGTTTCAGCTAAGCTTTAACTGTCAGACTGACGGCCTCACATTTGACTCTGGAATACTTTGGCATACACAGAATTTCGTGGTCAGCTGCAAAGACTGCAAGGTGCCCAAGTCCTGGTGATGCAAAACAAGCCCAAATCACCGTGCTTCACAGTTGGTATGAGGTGTCTGTGCTCATATGCTGTGTCGAGTTTCCTCCTGTACATTATAGCTAAGCGCCTCCACTTTGGTTTCAGCTGTGACACGTGATGTCACATGACAGCGTCAACTCTAATACGTTATCTAAGACTGCTCCTTTGCCAGCAAAAAACGGAAAAATTAGTGTATAATTGTTTAGGATCAATTTGGCCCCACCTGCTCATTTTACCCACCTTTCCCCCGATTGTTAACGAATGTTAATCTTAACTGATGCTTGAGAAACTATTTGACATTTAACCAAGTTAACTAACCTCTTTGCTGTGTAGGTGTGGGTTGGCGGCATGGGTCGCAGTTCAACCAAAGGGAAGGTTTACATCCTGGACACAGAGCGGTACCAGGTCCTGAAGGAGCTTCACGGCCATACCGACAAAGTGACAGGGCTGTGCTCAGCTGAGGACCGCTACGTCCTCAGTGGAGCTGGAAAACATGATGGGAAGATCGCCATCTGGAAGGTGGAGTAAAGAGGCAAAAGGACTGAAATTAGGAATGTTTTATAGTCAGAGTGTAAGTTCTCACTGAATTCCCACTGTTCAAACAAATCCTGGAAAATGAAGGGAAGATCCATACTTGGAAAGCACAGCAAGGAGAAAAGCAATCTGCATCACCGGGATATGAAGGAATGCAAAGAAGCTCAAAGTTTACATGAAGTCTGACCAACTCGGGCAGCTTCTCCTGTCTTCTGTGAAGTTAAGATTAGAAATACTAACAGAACTTATTTTATCATTTAATGAAGGAAAACTCAAGACTGAAACGGGGAAAGTGAGCTCATGTTCTGCTGGATAATTTTTCAATCCAAAATGCACCAAAGTTCACTTTAGTGAAGGTTTCGAACACATTTAGTGTTTATTTAAGTGTGAACACACATGTGGTAACAGCGTGTGACTGAGCCATACCTCCAACCGTGTTTTTGACGTTAGTGTCTGCAGCTCAGAGGAGTCAAAATACCCCGAAAACAAAACTGCGGTTGGAGATTTCACCATCACGGTGGGAAAGCCCCGACAGAAGATTATTTTGATGGAGGGGATGTTTTAATGGACAGGAAATATGATGATATGCGATGATGGGAACTGGACTTAAACTTGTGATCAACACTCAGGCGTGGGTCAGAGGAGCTGCAGCAGCTGGAATATGTTTGAACACAGGTAATAAAATAGGGGCTAACTGTACAGTATGTCAACAGTAAGAGATATTTTTCATTGTTGGACAAAGTTTTTCCTTTTTTTAATGTTTTTTTTTTAAAATCTTTGTGAAGGAAGTTATGTATTTGTAGTTTTTCCCTCTGTCAGGAGGATTATATAGAAACCAACTGGCCAATTTCCCATAAAATTGCCAAGCAGGTGGAGAATGGGTAAATGAAGGAACCCATTTCATTTTATTGTTGTTGTTTTGGGGTTTTTTGAGCTTTTAACACCATGTAGCCACTTGAAGGTCCGAGTTGGACATGTTTGTGACAAATAAAAAATGAGATAGCATTGGGTTTCTTTGGATCAAGCTGAAAAAATCTACCACATTAGATTTTCCCCACGAACTTTATCCAGTATTCACACAAGTGGACTGCAAACCAAACTTTACCAAAGTTATTGTATAGATTTTTTCTTTTCCAAAGCTTTTTAGTCTGTTATAGCCAATCAAGACCAACGACAAATAGGAAGTTGTGTCACAATGCTGCATCGTTTTGATCTACAGGTTGAACTTGGCACACAAACTTGGACTTCAGCATTAGACCTCGAGCGTGCTCAGTGTACGGAGGCCTCTAGTCTCTGTTTATTTTCAGAGCAGTTTAACAGTTTTCTCTTTGGCATGCTGCTGTTCAAGAAGATTAACCAACCGAAAGGTCAAAATTCCTGTTCACATGGTGCCTTACAGATATTGAACATTCAGATATTTATTGGGTTAAATCAAAATCAGAGGCTATAAAATGTTTCACACATGTTATAATATATTTATATTTGTGATTTTTGTGTTCTGATCATTTTAAGATGGCTTTCAACTCAGTGTAGCATTATTTATATTAACTTAGTGGAACTGGATAAAGTGTCTCACACATATAGAACATTAAGAGTTTTAAGTGTTTATTAAGTGTATTATAAAACTAAAAGCCAACTTCATCATCAATGGGATACTTTTGGTTCACAGAACTATTTTTACATTTTGCCATCTGAAGTTCAAACTGGAGGTTAAACTTATCATTTAGTCTTGTATTTATACTCTGTATATAACTGCGACACATGACGATATTGTAAATGAAACGAATGACAGCTCAGCCATTGTATTTATACCTTTGCAGCCTTTGCTTTTGCACAAGCATTTATATGAAAATGTACATATTCTCTTTATGATCCTTATGTGATTTTATTTTTTTTGAACTGACAGTCAGTACACTTATTAAAGGAAACCTCAAGTCTGTTTTTATTCTCAGCAAACCGAAGCTTCAGTTTACTTTCTGCACAGTTAGCAGGATGGTTCACAGGATGGACAACAATAAATACTTCATGCAAAACAATTTAAGACTCCCCTGACTTTGCTTCTTTTTTTTAACTAAATCAAGATAATAAAAAAATGCTGTTTGCTGATAAATCCTGAGTGGTTTCTCTGACTCACAAACTTTTGCTCTATTAGTTCAGTTGCCTTTGTAGTCTAACCAGTGTAATGATTTGTTACTGCGCAAATCTCGACCTGCATACTGTTTGCAAAACTGTTTATTTTGCACTTTCTAGAGTTCGTCAGAAGAGGGTGCAATTTGATACCAAGTTCATACTGGGTAAAGCCTGAGGCTTGATGAAGTGGAGGTTCATAAATTAGAGTTAGCAACTTTAACAGTTCAGACACACATAACCTGCTTTTTTCCCATGTGGACTAATAATTACTTATAAAACGTTTAAAATCAGTGTAAATGGCATTTTAATTTTCAAGAGCCCTCTGAGTCTAACCACCTATTTAAGCTGTTGTGCTTAGCGTAGAATTTATTTTATTACAATAAATATAAAGTCATCACACTGACAAAAATGCAACCAGCAAATGTTACCCAAAAATTAACAGAATAGTCTCCGGTTAATAGAAACCGGTGACTCGGCTGATAATTTCAGGTCTGCAGTGTAAAACTGTGCAGAAAACAAAGAGTCTATTTGTCTCCCGGTTCAATCCCTGCTTAGGCTGCAGGGTGGGAGACCTGCAGTAACAAAACTACAACAGACTGGGTCCACCCTGCTCGAGTGTCCTTGAGCAAAACACTGAATCCCTGCAGGGCTGCTGTTATGTGAATGACCTCCCTGTGGAGTTTGCCAAGGTGTTTTTACACCGAGGCTTCTCTGAAAATCCCTTCTAATACTCAGAACATTGTGCTATATGCACTTGCGTGCAGTTGTATTTGTGTGTGTGTGTGTGTGTGTGTGTGTGTTGGACATTGTTTTGTAACATAAAGCCATAAGCAGCTGTTAATCTCTCACCACGCAGATCCACTAATGCCTCAGCTGCAGTACATGATAAGTTGTTTTCTGTGCCTCCTGCAGCTTTTAATCAGTTTCCTTTAATCCATAAACTCTTACTTTCAGGAAAAGGAAAACACAACTACTGTTTGTGCTGCACTACAAAGGCCCAGTACTCCGTGCTATAATGCTATAGAGAAGTTTCTCATGCCTTTATTAAGAATGTATCAGCTAATGCTCACATGCATGTTTTATTCATCTTCTTTTAACTCTATGTTGTATATAAAATAGGCAGTATCTCTGTAGTTGTTGTCCAAACAACATCCTTCAACATAATGAGTCATGTCCTTAATGTTCCGTTTTTTTCGCCTTCTATCCAGTTTAATTTATACAGCATCAAAACACACGATTAATGTCAAGATATCTTATTTTATGTATTCAAAAGTCTACACAAGTGTGAACTTGGCAACAGTGTGGAGAAAAACTCCTTTTAAAGAGGAAGAAAGCCCCAGCAGATCTAGGCTGAGGGTGGAGCAGCCGCCTACATCGGTTGACTGCAGTGGGGAGAAAGAGAAACAGTAAACTGCATCTGCAGCATACAGAAGAGAAAATGTGCATGTGGATGTGGCATACACAGCAAATGCACTGCATGTGATAAAGAGGAAGTACCCCAGCAGCCTGAGCCTATAGAAGCGTTACAGCAGTGAGGGTTAAGTCCGGGTTAAAGACATTTTGAAAGCTAATTTTAAGAGAAGGCAGGGCGTCTGTCTCCTGAATCCACCTTGGGAGCTGGGTCTACTGGTGAGGGGCTCTTCAAAGCTTTTTGAAACACAAGCCAGCATGCAGTCTAAGAGCGAAGTGCTCTATAATAACATGATAATATAACAAATATGATAGTGTAAGATCTTTGATAGCTTAAGGTCTTCAGGGCTTTACATATAGGGAGAAAGATTTTGAATTCAATTCTGGATTTGATAGTGAGCCAATGAAGAGATGCTAATATAGTGGCAATAGGATCTCTCTTTGGCCCGTTTCCCCATCGATGCGGTGCTGATGCAGAGCCATTTGTGCCTTTTGAAAACCAGCCTGCATTTCAAAGGAAATGAAAACTGAATGCTACGCAGCGTTAGGCAGGATAACGTGGGCACATTTCGGTGGAAAGAACATAACTGCTGAGTCAGCAATTCATAGCTGGGCCCAACACATTTGTGCTAACTGTAGTTTTGTCAGTGGGAATGCGTGAAACCGGTTCTAGATTTGCCTTGGGCACCTTGTACATGGAAAAGAGGCATTTTCACTAACCTTGCTTATTGAAAACATTAACAGCATAAACATATTAAATGACTGTTTGTAAAGAATATAACCTGTTCCTTGAGTTCCTTGTCTTGTCTTTAGTCTTCACGCTGTGGGTTTCAGGGGGAACAACATGTTCTGTATATATGGGACAGCTGCAAAAAAATGTCAACTTTGAAGTGCAAGTCTGTGGTTTGAACAGACAACAGTTCAATGCTCAGCAGAATTTTCTACCAGCTGACCATTGTCCACTTTAAAACAGTAAGAAAACACTGTTTTGAGGGTGGGACAATATTTTCTCATGTCAGACAACTTACATTGCTTTAACATGTAAACAGTGTTTATGCAGCACCACATAAGTCAGAGTAAGATTAGAAAAACTGCATTTTTGAGTCTAAAAATGGGGCCTTCAGATACAGCAGGGCATAGAGTTCAAGCGAGACGTGATTTTACGTCTTCTATAACAACTAGTCAGTTTAGTTTTTGCAAACATCACTCAAACAGAAGTAAATAGTAAATCCTCTGTTGGGACCTATTTATACACATTTATTACTAATGACTACAATGAGTACAATATTTAAAATATGTGTTCACAGAAAAAAAAATACAGTACTGACTCATTGGTTTAGTTTTTTTCACTGGATTTGAGTTTGAGACTTATCTTCATTTCTTTTACATGGACAGACTCTACAACAGTGATTTGTGCCGCTGACGTATTGTTGAAAACTGTACATAGATTTACTGCAGATAATGTCATGTGATGGCTTATGGCCATGTGCTCTTGCAGGTTCTGACAGACTGTTAAAGAATAAAAGAAACATGGCGCCTGCTCGAGGGTAAGACAGAAGATTATAAATTAATGTCACATCAACGATATTTTTAGAGCTGCACTCCTGATGATTCCTTGGCATCAGTCAGATCTCTGTTAATCTAACACTAGATTAAGATCATTTTTGATAAGAATTTTTGAAGATAATTTTCTTTCTCCCACTTTTAACAGAGGTTGTTACAGGTGAAGCCTCGCAAGTCACAGGAAGTGATGTTTATAGATTTTTAAATTTAGAGGCAAACAATCAATATCTGGAAAGTATTTTAGCAAAATTCCTTCACGTTTTTGTACTCTGCCATTTGTTTTTAACCCTCTTAGGTGTAAATCATGCATGTCTTCGATTAAGTATGGTTACAGTTACAGTTAGGGGTTGTGGGTCTCCCCATGGAGTCGCCTGTAAAATAATACAGTGTATTTGTTTTAGTAAGTTTTAGTAAGTAAGTAAGTTTAAACAGAATTTAAGCAGCTTTTTTAAAGCTACAGTTGCACCATGATACATTTAGAGCTGTTTTTGTTTTAATCAATCATTTACATGTTGCATTTTATGAAGCGTTAGTGATGTAAACAAGCCATAGATTAGCTAACTAATTGATTCAACTGGCAGCAATTTTCATAACTGATGAGATGTCAAGGATTCAAGCAGCCCGCTTAATTCAGAGAAGATTGTATATTAATTTTTTGCGACCCCAGTCAGCTGACTGCAAATGACTAATTTAATTAACTTCAAATCTGCTTGGTCTGCAGCACTTAAGCACAACAGAAAGTGAAACGATGGATTTACAGCTTTGCAATGTGATGATGACACTTCTTTTTGGAAAACAATCTCAAGCAACAGAAAAGGAATCAAATATAGCTAATGGCTCTGTCTGAGCTACAGCACTGCACCACAGTGTCTTTCTTTTCTTTTTTAAAGAATGAATATAAAAACCACAAATGAGGGAAGCTGGGGAGGGAAAATGCCTCTCTGTTATGATTAAATCATAACAAGGAAAAGAAAAGCAGTTACTGTATATTAGGATGTTTTTTTTTTTTTTTTTTTGCATTCAACAATACAATGCATGTCTCAGTAGTTCATCATTTATTACATTGTAATATCAGATCCTTTTGTCAGCTCCATGAGTTTTACTGATTTTATAAGAAATTTACTTTTGATTAGAGTTTTGATGTTTACGAAGTCCCCGACAGAAAATGAGGCATCAATCATTTTGTATCTAAATTATGTTAATATATAAACCCCCCCCCCCCCCCCCTTTTTTGACCTCCCCTTATTTACTTTGACCTTACAGCAAGAAAGTGAACCCAAAGCATTTCTGTTTACTCTTTTTAATCATCACTTTTGCCTTTATTATGTTACTGTTGTCACTATATTTGTCCTCACACTCATTTGAATGTGAAATTTTATATGAGGCATCTAACCCAAGAATGAAAGAAAGAAGAAATAAATAAGAAGCAATTATATTGAAACAATAAATTTAAAACTTACAAACTGCAGGGTTCCAGCTTTCTCGTATTTATTACCCAAAACAAATTAGATGTTTTGAGGCCAACTGCTCCTTATTAGGCTGCACAATAAATAAGGGAAAACTGGTTTCCAGCAGTTTGTTTTATTTTCTTCTTTTTTTCTTTATAAAACTGGATTTTAATACAAGGATATTATGCATTATGCATTGACCCAAACCTGGAGGCCTGTGGACTGGTTTTGTTGACTAAAAGTGCTTTTTTCAAGAGGAAAAAAAAATCTAATCAGCAAACAAACTACAACACGGGTCAAACACAGTATTGGAAAAAGACAAAACACCCTCTTTCTGTTCTAAGGTTTTAAGTATCAGGACATAATTAAACCGATGTCCTCCTTAGCAGGCGTTAAAATTGTGGAAATGCAGGACATATAATCACCGTGTCATTACTTATTTAACTAAACTAAGCCAAAATGCAGTATGTGTGTGTGTGTGGACATCCCAGCAAATTCCCCCCACAGGTCAGACCGTGCAAATAAACTTCAAAAAACCTAGGCGCTACATCTCAGACTCTACAGGCCTCAATTACCCTTTTTAATGGTAAAGTTCATGACAGTACAATTAGAATAAGACTGAACAAGAATGGCTTGTTTGAAAGGGTCACCAAGAGAAAGCCTCTTCACTCTGAAATGAACATGGAAGCGCTGCTTAGACTTCTGGAACAAGGTCCTTTGGACAGATGAGACCATAGTGAAGATGTCTGATCAGAGTGCACAGCAGCACTTTTGGTGAAAACCACACACAGCACATTGGCAAAAACCAACTGTTAAGCACGGTGGTGGAGGGGTGGTGATCTGTGCACGGGACCTGCAGACCTTGCAGTCACTGAGTTGATCAAGAACTCCCTGCTATACCAAAGTATTCTACAGTCAAATGTAAGGGCGTTTGTCTAATAACTAAAGCTTGACTGAAACTGGGGCATGCAACAGGACAATGATCGAAGCTGTTGCATTGCTCCAGTCAAAGCCAGACCTCAGCCTGACTGAAAAGCTGTGGAGGACTTTATGAGAACTGTTCATAAACTAATGCCTAGATACCTCAATGAACTGAAGTAATGCTGTAAAGAAGAGTGGGCCAAATTTCCACCACAATGATGTGAGAGACTGATAAAGTCATACAGAAAACGAGTACGTCAAGTTATTGCTGCTAAAGGCAGTATTACAGTCTACTGAATTATGGGGTGCACTCAATTTTATGCACACTGCTTCTACATTTTGGCTTAGCTTTTCATTAAATAAATAATGAAAGTGCAAAATACCATGTGTTGTTGTTCTTTTGAGGTTGTATATGTTACCTTGGTGTATAAAACCTTAGAAATAATAGACGGTATAACGAGAAACTTAAACTAGTTATTAAAAGAAAGAAATAAAAAGCTAACTAAAACTGAACATATAAAAAATAAAGCAAAATAAAGCATCGATATCTCTGCTTTAAGTGAGAACTGCACAATTTTTGACGGCATTCCCCTTTAAGATATCAGCCTCACTGCTTCTTTGTATACCAACGCCAAGACTCCGCCTCTTTATGCAAATGAGCCGTGACGTCGGTGGAAGCTAGCGCTACGTCTCTTCTTCCGACAGATACTGCTTTAAAAGCGTATTTAAAGCCCTGGCTGTAGTTGCGGGAGCAGCGGACAACCTATGCAACAAAAGCTGCAGCAGAGACGAGCGACTGTCCGACCACACAGCGGACGAAAACACGGAGCCAACGGCTGACACGACACGGCGAGGTGAGCGCGATGCCCGGGGGAAGCAGCAGAGACGAGACAGGACGGATTTTTAACATTTTATAGCCGCTGCTGGTCGGCTCCGCCAGGCGGAATACACAGCATCTCAGGTTGCTACTGCAAAGAGGGGAGCAGGAGGAGGAGGAGGAGGAGGCATTTACTGTAGTTTTCTGCAGGCCTGTTTCAAAAACAAAAACAGGAGAGAGGCTGGGGGGTGCAATCTGCAGGGTACAGGTCAGGATCCATAATTAGGCTTCTCTTATTATAAAGTGTAAAAAAAATGGTGCAAGTGGGTGGTGTTTAAATTTAAAGTAGGTGAAGCAGAAGAAGCTCAGCGGTGGTTGTTTACAATTTACATGTTGAGGACACTGGCATTAGAATAATTTTCATTTCCTCCATCACTGCTGTGTGTGTGTGTGTGTGTGTGTGTGTGTGTGTGTGTGTGTGTGTGTGTGTGTGTAATTTGCCAGTGTAATTTGGTAACTGAAATCAAGCATCTACCGGTATATTAGGTTTAAAGCGAGAGAAATCTGTGGGGTAGTGGTCGTGGGTTCGAGTCCACTGGCCGTCGTGTGCATGATTAGAGGCATTAATCTTAGTTAAGTAAATTGGTGATTCTAAATTGGCCATGAGTGTGAATGGTTGACCGACCTGCTATAAATCGATGACCTATCCGGGAGGTACCCCCCGACAGCTGGGATAGGCTTCAGCCCATCCGTGACCCTGAGCTGTTGTGTTTCGCTCTTGCCGGAGAAAAATTGATGTAATGGATGCGGAGTGTCCTGCACAGTAATCACTGATTCATCGTCAGTAGGTGTGTTTGAACACATCAGCTGTGCTTTCCTACCTGACTGCATAGGGTTCACGTGTTAAAGTATCTCCTTCTAATTTTTGTGTTTACTGGCAGTTTCTGTGAATGTGTCTTGATCTTAGATCCTTGGAGAGCACAACAAATAGACTGATTAACGCAGAAATAATTGCCTCGATAAAAGCATTACTTATAATGTTAGTTATACCTTAATAATCCATGAGCTAAGTGCCATTGACCTGAGATGATTGTAATCTGTATTAATTTGTGTCTGTTTTGATGCTGCATGCTTAGGTACGACTGCAGGGCTTAAGATTGCAGCTTGGACCAAACTACAACGTCTCAACGACATTTATGAAGCTTTCAAGGCCTTTTGGTGAGTCTTGCATACACTTGCACACAAAAAGCATTTTAAAGATCATCTCGTGTGTTTCATTTTGGCGTTTGGTCCACACAAAAATATAAAAGACCCGAAGAAAGAGTCGTAAATGGCCAACAGATGTTGTGTTTTAAGTTTAATATGTTTCTGTTGTGCCGAATCGGAGGTTCACTCCGAGTGACGCGATCTTGGTTTTGGTTTGGATCGACCTGACAGTGCACACACAGACGCACGCTCATGTGATGTTTGTTACTTCCTTAAAAAATCTATGTCAGGCTCCTGGTTTCGATGCGGTTTAGGTTTCAGTTTGTGTGCTAAAGACTAGCTTGTTTAGCTGAAGTGAAAGCTACCGACTTCCTCTTGAAGAAATGTTTGCTGACTATCAACTGCTGCTGTGTCAGCATCAGGTTATTACCCCTCATGCACGAATATAGCCAGACCCAAGTGGTCATGTGCAGACAGTCACATGAACACACTCCCCATATGCACATAAAGATACATTTGCTCAGATCTTAAGCAAACACTGGCAAAACCTCCTTCTGTACCTTCACATAGCAGGATATAGTAACTACCTACATGCAGATATTTGATATTTGCATGCATAGTTGGTGGGTATTTCCATAAACAAAACATCCATAATAGTTCTGTCTTCCTGGGACTGCTGTTTATGTGGACCTCTAGTAATTTCTGATAACGGCAGAGATTGTCTCTGACCAGACCTGCTCAGACCTTCCCCTGCTGAGGTACCACCTCCTCTGGCCCTGGGGGAGGATGCTAAGGCATGCTTGAACCACGTCAGTCGGTTCCTTTGTGACGAGGCGGAGCCCCTTCCAAATGACTAAGCTCAGTCTGGGTGAGGCCCCAGACAACACTTATATTTGTGATTGTTGACTACAGGTGAGGACAGGAATGAAGATCGACCAGTAGGCTTTCCCGTTCAGCTACTTCTTCCGCATTACTGTAGATGTTGCACCGATCTGCTCGGCCCACCGCTCGTGAACAGAACACTGTGTCTGTACACGCTTATAGGACTACAGTTTTAGTATGCTACCATTAGTTAACACTAGTGTCTGCAATAAATAGATGGGATTCGTGGTTAAATGGTTTATTTAGGTGTTTTAAGCTGGCTCAGATACTACCCTTTCTAAAAAAAACAAAAAATACACTGACACACCTGTGTGTCTGGTTTTTCAAACTGATGTCCTGAGGCTGCTGTCGAAAGGTTAAAAGCACCCTCAGTGTGACTCCAGATCTGTGTTTTACTAGTTTTCATAGCACGAGTTCTGATGTGAGCAGAAAAGAAGAAGCTCTCCTCCTTCAGAGAGATCACAGCTCAACCTGAACTCTCATTTTCCAATAAAACCAACATATCAAAACAAAATCTTTAAGGCAAACAGATGGAGCTACAACTGAATTAAGGGCTGAAATAATTTGGAAGGGCTAAATCTGCATAGCATTACATAGAAATAGGATGACATTTAATAAGTATGTTTTTTATGAGGTTTAACTTCAGAATGTGGATACCCGTGTTTGTGTATGTGCGAAATATCTATACGAACAGATGGAAACAGATTGAATGGCTCAGGGAGAAGACAAGGAACAGCCTACAACCCTTCTGTAAAAGCAAAGGAGTGTGTTCCAAAGGTGTTTGATTACTGAGTACAGACAGGGGTTTACGGTGCTGTCAGCCATCGTTTTAAAACAATGAAATTTTTTCTGCAACAGTCAGTGACCTAGTGGTTTAAAAAATAAGTATAAATGAAGTGCAGCTCTTCCTTTTGTCCCAAACCCACCAGCTGATTTAGTTTGAAGTAATACCGGCTGCCTGACTCTCACTCATCCTCCTTGCATTTCACACACACTCACACACAAACAGCAGATCTGGCTCAGTATCCCGAGTCCTGATCCTGTGTAGATAACCCATTTCCTACTGGTGAGAGGTTTTCGTACACAAACATGAGAGGGGAGCGGGGGAAAGAAAGGAGTGAGCTAATATGTTTTTCCACTTACGATCACAGGGCAAAAGAGTGTGTTTATGTGTATTTGTTCATCATCTCGCTTGCATCCGAGCCATCGATAACCTCCCTCCCCCCTCGTCTGTAACAAGTCTTTCTAAGATGCTGTGCATATATAAATGCCACTGCATTGTTTAGAGTCACTTTATCCTCAGTGAACTATGTTTTCTTCAGAGTTCAGGTGGGCGCCTGTAATGAAGAAGATTTAATGGTTTGATTTGCCGGTGACCTCACAGATGTGTATCGAGGGGAATCTGCAGCCCGGCGGGTTTTTGTGTGGAGTATCTGTAATGCTCCGTGCACGGCTGGTTCATTTTCTAAACTTGGAGGACTGTTATCAAAGTCAATACTGTATTTAGCCCCGGTTTTGAGTTGGAGGACACACACAGGTACACTCTGTACCTGCGTATGTGGGAAGATATTGCAAGTAGTACAAAACGTCATCTAAGGACTTTGTGTCTTCCGCACTTTCCACTTTGCTTGCTCCTCCTCTTCTCTGTCTTGTATGCAAACTTTTCTTTTTTCAGACTCGTTTCTTTTCTCTCCACTCTCTCATTTGCATCTTCAGCCTTGTATTTATTTTGACACGTCTTAAACTCGAGCAGACGTTCCAGTTCCGCAACCTGCTTGTGGCGCTTCGAACTCATTAAGTAGAGTCATGGGAAAGTCAGGGGTGAGGTGATGCTTTACAAGTTTCCTTGTTGTTCATGCAAAAGCAGACGAGGTTAAAGCCCCAGCAAGTTTAATGTTTGATCAAGGTGTTTTGGCCGTGGTCATCAAAAAAAGCGTCTTGGATTAGAGTTGAAATGTCTTCATAAACTTAAAGAAGTCCATTCGGCTTCTTTTTCAGGATCTAACTACAACTTTCATTTATGCAATCACACAAGCACCTTTTTCTGTGCCTAAGAGCTTTACCTAACATTCACACACACTGCATGAGTGCAAACTAGGGGAGGCAGGGAGTAGACCGCTGACCTTCTGATCAGCTTGCTCTACCTCCGGAGCCACAGCCGCTAATAAGGTGGTCCATACAAGATGTTCATATGGTCATGTGACCACAAAGCAGGAGAGGCCAGTCGAAAGCCTGGCAGACACCAAATGTGGTTTAAAAGCATCCAGATCTGCAAAACCAGCACCACATGAACCAAATCCTGGAGATTTGGATTATCTTGGCTGGATTCTTATTCAGATTATTTTAAGCCTTTAAGTGATGAAGCTGGTGAAATTTAGTGGCCAATTTCTGGGTTTAACTGCAGAAAGTACAGAAAGTTATGGGAAAGATCAGATTTTCTTTTTCCTCTGGGGCAGGCCAAAGTCTGAACATACTTGGCTTCACCACATTGAGAGCTTTTCAGCTGCCCAGGGTTAACTTTAACACCGCGTCAGTGAGCTGTGTTCTTCAATGAAAAATCTGCACTCAAGGCGTATTTA
Organism: Oreochromis aureus; assembly: GCF_013358895.1. Classification (NCBI taxonomy): domain Eukaryota; kingdom Metazoa; phylum Chordata; class Actinopteri; order Cichliformes; family Cichlidae; genus Oreochromis; species Oreochromis aureus. The sequence continues at coordinate 22,269,760 of NC_052962.1, forward strand.
AACTTTCCCTTTCCAAAGTCTTTCTAAAGTCATTTGTCTCTTGTCTTTGTGTCTTTTTTTTAAATCTCCGTCCTCATCTTTACTGACTCATCCTGAATAGAAAATGTCTGAGAGCTAAAAGAGGCTCAACTTTCCAATTAAATTAGCAAAAAGCTGAGTGGATGCCAGAAATGACTGGCAGCACATCGGACTTCTTTTGGGTTGTAAATCTTGGCTGCCTTTAGAGCTTCGTGGATGAAGCACACACCTCATCCTCACTAGTATTTGCAGTTAACTCTTGGAGTATGTTTTATCAAACAGGATAATTGCCATCTGGGACTAAGAGAAGGCAGCATAACAGTTACACTCTTAATCCCTTAGCTTTTCTCTCTCTCTTTTTTAACTTTTCCTCTTGAAGAAAACAGCCTCAGGTTCAATCAGTAACATCTGCTAAACTCTAAAGACCAAAAAGAATAAAATGAACCATTCCTGAAAATGTACAACTGCAACTTTACCAAATTTAATGCAACAGAAGTGAAACGCACAAACTACATCTGCGTTTGAGTCACAGTAGCAGCAGGTGTCCTCTTCTTCTCTTCTTCCTCCCCTCTTTTGTATCTTAAACAGAGAAAATAACCAGATAGGAATAATTGATATATCTGCTACTGTATCTCAGATTTTTTTAATATCTTGTTCACACTTCAAAATCTACAGATGTTCATATTTAAGAAGGACCCAGTGAATAGCTTTCACTTTAAAAAGGTGCTCATAGGGTCACTGAATATTCATACAGACCGGTCGGGTATCCTGGGTGGGTGAGGAGAGAGGATAACTGGCTGTGTGCCAGTAATGTCATTAACGCTGTTAGTAATACTGCACTCAAACTAATGGTTGCACACAAACACTTGGGCACTTTTGAGCTAATTTTCCTGCAACACAAGAAGAAAGAGTGTTCAATCTGGGGTCCTTTTAGACCTTTTTATACCTGAGACATTACACAAAGTGACACCAGTTTAAAGGTGCTCTGATCAAACATCATCCCTCGTAGCATTTTAACACATGTGGATGAAACGGTCCAGATGGTTTAATCAAGTCTGCGTGCTTGCACTTTGTCATTTGATATCTGTGTCTATAAAGATGTTTGTGAAAATGTTCTAATTTTAAAGTTATTTGCCTTTTTTTTTTTTTTTTTTGACCAGGCAACCTGTGAGTCACTAAGTTTGATCATAGCATTATGTTGTCAGTGCTGCATTTGAAAAAAAAAAAAAAAAACTGGAACGAAGTAAGCAGCTAATATAGCAGACCTTTGCATCCTTTCTCATTTGCTGCTAATGATCTCAGGTTTGGATGTGTTGCTGTTAGACGCATTAGATCCCAGATCATTTGTAATTCACCACAGAGTGGTTGCAGCATGATGTAGTTTGTTGTTGTCATGAGGCCGTCGGTGTAGGAAGGTAGGTGGTTAATCCTTTTGAATACAGTTTGCATAATGAAACAATTTAAATCTGCCATTTGAAGCACACTCATTCAATCACTTATTTATTTATTTATTTTTTTACCTCAGTGTGCCTAAATAAAAAAGGTTAGACGATTCATTGCACATCCAGACTCATTTTAAATAAGAAAAACGTCAATACTAGTATGTCTCATGTACTCTGCAGTACATTAGAATTGGTTTGGGTTGACTTTCATGGTTTAACTGACTAGCAAAAACCTGCCCTGCTGGTGGTTTTTGCCAGGCCTGAGGCCTTTTTTACTTTGCTCATGTATTAATACACAGACATGTCTGTTAATTATCGTGTTATTTTGCTTATCTTCATTATATCACCGTATATAGTCTGTTGTCAAAAATGTCTGTTCATAAACGACGACATACACGGGACGTTGCTGTTTGTTTTGAGCTCAGCTACTACACAGAAGCTATACAGATGCTGATAATCCTGGTACCCTAGGCAGTTTATGTAGTAAGTTTCATCAGGATTGATTGATGTGTCTAGGAGGAAATAGACATACATAAATTACTACAGTCATTACGGTATAGTTTCATATCCATGGGCAACAGACGTGCTAGCGTTAGCTCCAGGGCCTTCTGCGACTTTAGCTTTCAGGCTACCAAATGTAGTAAACTCGCCTGCTTTTAGACACATTGTGTATTTAATCAGATATGTTTGTGTTGCCATGGCGCGCTTTGATTCGCCTTACAAATGTTGGAGACAGTGTTAGCTGCATCAAGTTGGAAAAAAGGGTCATCACACCTGAGACAGCTTTTGGTTTGCTGCCACATCGCAGGAGTCTCGCTCTCTTTCTTAAAGTATCGCGTGGATCACATGAAAGCATAGCCTTCATATAATTGTTAAATTGTGAATTATCTCCAAGGCAGTCCTATAAAAACTTTTGAAAGTACTAGCATGCTTGGGATTAGTTTACAAATATCGACTGCATCACGGCGATAAAAGTCGTACAGAATCTTTTATTCTTGTCATTTCCCTTTCATTTGTTATTTGTACAGCACCTCTCTTTGTTTGATGGCGTAAACTCCCAGCACTGTTAGCTATTGTATGCTTTCTAAAGTAAACACAGCATACTTTTTTGGTGGTGTCACATTTCATTGCCTCATGTTAAGCCTAGCAGGTTTAGTGAGATGGCTGGAGATAAACAAAATGCCCATCCTCATTGTTTTGTCTGACAGAGCAACAACAACAACATATGAGCAGAGAAGCAGGTCAAGAAAACTAAACCTTGACTTACTTCCATTGACCTATATTTGCTTTGTTTATTTGTTTTTTTCCCCCAGAAATAAGAAAGTACCACACTGGATAAATCCTCACTAACAAGTTTTTACAACGTTACTGGTCTAGTAGTATGTTTCATTAGGTTTAATTGTATTTATTTATTTATTTTTTGCATAATCACAATCATCTTGTCTGTTAACAACTACTGTAAAGTTGGGTGTTGCAGCAGTTGAGTGTTGTTAATTTTAGTTTGCCTTTATCAGCTGTAAGCATGTGTGTGTGTGTGTGTGTGTGTGTGTGTGGAATATTCCATCAGAAGTGTGGGCGGCGTCAGAACTTGTCGTCTTGAGGTTTAGTGCAGTCCTGAACAGGTCAGGGCAGGCACTTGTCATTCTTCTGACTTGCTGTCATATGTGCTGATGTGAAACAATAATGTTGGTTACAAGACAAAAACAAACACACCAGTGTTTAACTGCTTTCAGCAGCCTCATGTGGTGAGCTTAGGGGTGGTGTGTGCATTCTTACCGAGGTTTGAACTCACTCAGAGGCAGCTTTAGGGTTATGTTTTTATTCAAATGTCAGTGAGAGGCAAAAGTGTACTTAGGCAGTGCTTGGCCACACTGAAGGCTGGAAAGAAGAAACGCACTAACGAGAGATACAGAAAGTAGATCGATATCACCTCCTCGGTCTCTTTTTTTTTGTTTTGTTTTTCTGCCTTGTCTGGCTTGCAGCTCCCTTGTGGGTAGAAACCTCAGCGGGGGTGTTTGTGGGAAGATGCACACTCCAAAACACACACATGCACACGGTCTCTTTAAAAGGGGGCAGCCCCCTTGGGCACCCCCCCCTGTAGTGTGCAGGGGCATAGGCAGGGTTTGAGGTGGTTGAGCTACAGTGGTGTGTGTGTGTGTGTGTGTGGGTATGTATCGGGTCTGGGTGACACACGAATACTCTGACTCTGGGGCAGAAGTAGGTCAGATCTGCTGTCAGCAGCTTGTCAAAACCTCACCGTAACCAGCTTCAACTATTCAGATGTGCAGAGCCGCTTTTCCATCAGAGGCCTTTGATGGTCATTTGTTGGCCTGTTAATTTCTGGGTCAGCAGATTATCCTAATAATGATTAGAAATTAACCACACTGTAGACACAACGCTGACATCCAGTGTCTAGACAGGCTCAGATCAGAAGGCCTTGCAGATTAAAACAACAGTGTGCAGGCACGTGCGTGGCCTCGGTGTTCAGCCTGTTTAACCATGTAACAATAATATATTACAAATGTGAAATAGAGTGGTGTTCTGGAGAGAGGCTGTGTACTATTTAAGCACAAGTCTAGCTTGCGGTCTTTACTTTAGCCTCAAACCTGGAAAACTTAAGGCCAGTGTTGTCGTTTATTTTGATTTTGAAAGTGTAAGGTAAGCTTGCTAGCTGTGTTGTGTTGTTTGAATTGGCTGCAGTTCGTATGGCGGACCAGACAGAGTGCTAACTAGCCAGCCTATTAGCTAAGAGGGCTAAAAATAAACATTAAGATGACCAGGCTATTACAGGCTGCTAAGCAAGCTGACACAACATACAGTCAAGGTCTCATCTCTCCTTTCCTCTCCTGTTTTATTTGCTAACGCTAACATTGCCTGTATTTCTTCTTTAATCCTACAAAGATGATCACGATCCTTTCTCCAAAGTTCAATCTAAAATAAGTGTGAGCTTAAATATTGAACCGTATGTGAAATTCCAGTCCTGTGACACAATCCTAGCTTTGACACAGACCCTAATTAGAAATGAATACAAATCAGATTAAATGAATAAATAAAATGTGTAATTTCTTATATAAATATGCACTTGTTGAACCCATTGTCGCTCAGATATTTACTCAGAGATACTGGCAGCTCAGCGACACAGGCGCGGTGTCCTTGTCGTCACCAGATGACGCACCAGTCGTGCTAATTCATACAGATGCCACTCATCATGTATGGATGCTTCTTCAGGATCCCTTGGCAATAAATTTACTACAACTCATAATATTTAGCATGCAGTGTTGATGCTGTGACTAGGTGTAAAAACAGGGCCACCGTTGAGTCAAGGCAGCACCACCAGAGGAGGCCTTGCATGTGTCGTGACGTGAGCGGACTGGTTTGCTCGTCAAAAGGACAAGAACACAACAGCCACTGATGAAAGAACTTGTTGATGTCTGTTCAGCTAAGCCATCGTTATCTGTGCACCTCTCTGTACAGCTGTTTTTTCTGTTTGTTGTGGCTAATCTGTTGGAATAATGGGAATAATGAGATTACTGCTAAATTGTTAGCTGTGTTGTAGCCACAACATGCAGTAGTGTGCAAAAGCCTTGAACTACTCACAAATGAGTCTTGAGCTCATTCCTATGTATTTTGATAGGAAAATTAGAAATGGTGCAGCAGTTTATTGAAACCATGAACTCTACTTCTAACCCAAGGACCTAGCTGAAAATGGATGGAAAAGCAGTCAGTGTCCTAGCAAAAACATCAAAAGAGCCTCAGAGAGCCTGAACAGCTATTGACTACTATTCACCAAGACAACTTGAAAGACTTTAAAGACTAAATGACAAGACATTCTGGCTCCTTGGAAACAAAATATAAAGAAATGATTGAACATTTTCAGCCCATAAAACCAGATATAACCAGTGTAACTCTTTTATAATTAATTGAATTGGGCAAATTAAATTTTTATTTAGACGTCACTGCGAGCTGTGTGGTTGTTGTGCCGCAGGTTTGTTGACACGTCTGTAGTTCTGCTCTCTGACTGAAAACAAGGAGGCTCAGATTAATCGTCTCTCAGACTCAGCTGCTCATAATTATGCTCTCAAGTGAATTTGGGTTAATGTTAGTATATTAGTTTTGCCAGAGTCATGTAAATAGATCTAATATATCATTTCCCACACCAAATGAACACGCCTCCTGCCTTATGCAAGTGGGTGGAATAATTTTATTCTAGTTGTCTGAGCTACTCAGATGCATAATATGCACAGACATCATATAATAACACACAAGAGGAAATTATGTTTTAGGCAAGAATGCACTGTGTGGTGACTAGAAGGTTAACCTTGGCTGAACTCGCGCCGAAACCATTTTTGTGGTGTCTCGTCATTTCATGGCGACGGCTAAAGCAAGCAGAGACATTTAGCGTCTATTTTGAGAGAAGGCAGCTGGGAGTTTCAGGTGAGGCTGGGACTGGGGATTAATTTAGAGCTGCTAGGACATCACAGGGATAAAACCAAGTCGGTGGGAGGCTCTTCTAAGTGTTTTAATATGCGTGTGTGTTAGAGTGCATGTAAGTGAACAGCACGTATATTATGTCATATTCATGCCACCCGGTATAGTGATCTAAGCGCTGTGTAATGAGTAGGAGATTTGTCATTGAGGCTACAGCACGTTGATACACATGTGCCCCCCCTGTACTCCCTGCACTGCAGCACTGCTGCACCATAACACTAACAGCCAGCTTCTGTCTACCTCCCAACCTCGCTCTGTTTCTCTTGCTCTCTTATCCCTGCCATCTGCTCCCCAAAAACTGGCCAGTGGTTGTTTTTCATGGGAAAATCATCTACTGACGAAGGCTGTTCAAGTCTTTTTGCACATGCAGCTTTGCACAGCATCCTGCGTGTTTACATGCCGCTTGTAGGGTGTAGATAACTGAAATGTAGACAACAACAGAAGATAACTCAGGGAGAAACAGAACACTAAACATCTGCCAGCGACATATTTGTATTTCATTTCATCACTCTCGCACACAAGTGCACGCAGACGCAGACGCGCACACATTTTTAAAGCCACATACTTTGCCAACCAACAAAGGTTTTTTTACTTCTGAGACTTTCTTCAGTGTTGGAAACATTTGACCTTAGCCAACTCTCTTACCCAGTTTAAGGCCCTGAGAAGTATTTCCCAGTTTACATAGCAGTCATAATAACTATGTGAGGTATTATGAATATCTAAGATATTTAGTACAGAAAAAAATTAAAAAACTAATGTATAAATATACTAAAATATCCATGATTCCTGCTGCTGATACACATGTCTTGGCTTTGGATATCGGCCAATGCTGAGTACACAACCAGTATCAGTACTTAATAAGCGATAAGCTGTGGTCCTCAGTGTGAGTAAGAGACTGTGAATCAGTTTTTTTTCTTAACTCAGTCACAGTAGAGTACAAATAGGAAAACAACCTCCCTGCGATTTGTGAAAAATCTGTGACCCAAATCAATTTTTTTTGCATTTGCTGACCGCTTTCATGTATCTGCGGTGACAAACTGGTATCCCAGAGATTGAGTGTGCAACACCCTCAACCTCTGTGTGACCATTTCCTATCACAAGGCAAGTGCACAGGTCACCTGGTTGGAGGAAACCTGTCTCCAAACAGTTGCGGTCCAGTCACTCTTAATCACATTGGCGAAGGTTTGCAAATAATTGCTGTCTCATTTATAAATGTAGACAGTTTGATTGCATTTTGTTGGCAATATGAGTCAGTCTGTGAGCACAACCTTCTCTTTATAATAGAGACCTCAAGTCAACTGGTTTCTCAATAGCTTTATTCAGGTTATATTCCTATATAAAAGGAAGGTTGCTGAGTATCTCTGTCGTTTTGCAGTCGGAACTTTGTCCTGCAGCAACTGATTAACATTTGTGGAGGAATTTTATTTCAAATTATGTGGAATCGGCAACAGGTTTGCAATTTTTGCAGATTTATTACAGTTAATTGCAGTATAATGCAAAAAATTGCAAGTTCGCCGGATTCAGTTGCAGACTGATAGCAGTATGACTGCAAGTGGTTGAGGACATGGTCCCCGCCTTCAAAAGCAAGAAGATTAAAGGGTCATGGCACATGATTGCAATAATAATTTTGATTCTCTTGGGTGACCTTAGCATTAAGCAGTATTTAAAATTAGCTTAAAATGCATTTTTAAACTAAAATCTGCATTTTTGATGTGCTGATTGATATGCTCGTCTTTAATTTCAGCTCAGTGTGAGAGTGGCTATTCTGTTTCCTCTCCTCTCTGTTTTACTGATGTGCAGAACAGAGGGGAAGTGAAGATAATGGTAACCCAGTTGACTACATACCTAGCTTGCTCTAAGTGCAATAAAAGCTTCCAAGTTTTAACTGTAACAAAACCAAAGAAAACAAAGAAAGAGGGAAGTCGGCAGCCATCCACTCGTCCACAGTGTGTTTGCTATAAATCACAACTGAATCTTAGACCAGTGCCAACATACAGAACTTGTCAACATGGCTAACTGACTATCTACAGTTAAAATTTCTGGACTCAAAAGCATTTATACCACATGGACACAAGTTGACCGTGACTCAGAGGGAGACTTTATTCCGAATGTAGTCAAGGTGTAAGGGCTGTAGATGTAATGTTTTTTTTGGAGATTAAACAGGCAGGCTGTGGTGAAGAGAGGTGAAGCGTGGCTGGCACAGTGTGCAGGCAGACTGATGGCAGAGACCGGGTGAGCTGGCTTGGCAGACAGCTAGAGTGGGCAGGCAGGGAGAAAGGAGCTGCTGCCGGTGAGCTTGAGGAGCTGAAGCTTGAGAGCAGGCCGAGAGGTGGGGGCGAAATCTAAGCACGATGAAATGAAATTAGTTTAACTCACAAACACAATAAACGTGATAATGGTGTCTCTCCTGTGATGTCTGTCAGATAGCGACTAGAGAGTCGAGTAGATGTATGGCTGGTGATGAGCTGATGAGCCACCGGTTTTAGATGCTGATCGAATTGACTGCAGGAAATGTGAATGGTGCTACAACTACAAGTGACACACAGAGAGACAATAGGACAGGAAAACAAGAGACACAGAAGAAAGGAGACAGGAAGAAGTACAACAAGGGTCATGACACTGACAGCAGTCTGTGAAATTAGATTACACAATTTCCTGCCCTTTCTGCCTCTGATATGAATTTTTCTGTTTTACCTTTCTTTGGATCACAAATGCTTAATCATAATAATGCACAATATTAGGCTACTGATCTTGGAGTAATAAAATACCTGCCTCTTTATTTTTATTTACTCGATGCACAAAAGTATCTACAGCTCCTGCAGAATGTGAATTTGATCCTGACGTCCTTGTATTCTATATGTACCTCTATATAGGTCAGTGTGGCATTGTTTACAGAGTGCACACGTGCTTCACTGCTCTGCAGCAACACAACTTATGTTTACATATATAACACAGTGATGGTTTGAGAAAAAAAACACACATAATTAATAATAATTAATTCAACTTGTCTGTCAGAAAAATTATGAAAAATATACATCATAACATCCCAAAACCCAACGCCTATCCCTCACATAATGCGTCTGATTAACAGTAAAACCTTTTTATATTTAAAGTTATATAAACTGGCAAGAAAAAAAAGATAACTTTGCATATACAACAGGTTATCAGAATACCTTGAAAATGTTTTCTGATCTCACACCTGTGGTTACGTCTTGGTTACGAGTCAAGATTGTTGTTTGCACTCAACTTTCAAAGGTGTTGGCGCATGTGAGGGACAAACAGACTGAGCGGCAGAAGCAATATGTTGCACTGTAATCGAACAAATCAAACAACGTGTACTCATTTTACTACAGCAGTCTGAAATTAAAGTAAATGAAGCGTGGAGTATAGGTTTCATGCTTTATTATATCTTATTCTGTCAGCATCCATGGTGGCAGCCAACACTGTCGTGGACAAACAGTGAGATTGTAAAGTTGTGCTAACACACATATGTGATGATGTGGGCTGTGGATCGTAGCAGGACCACTGCCTTCGAGCAGAGTAGCCTCCACCATTAACTAAAGGTTAGCCTGCTGTTGAGGCTGCGCCTGGCTCGTGTCCCGGCTTCTGTAAAGTTAAATATGTACTGGTAGCCCAGGATCGGGTAGCCCACCATCGCCAGAGTACAACCATCCTTAAATTTGTGATTTGGAAATAAAATAAGACCAACTAGATTGAAATAAATATTTGTTGCTGTTTTGAAAGTTGAACATATTTTATAGTATGTGGAATCTAGTTGTTTTCAGTTCTTGCAGATTACTAAGTAGTTGTTTTTTTACTGTGCCAGCTCCTCATTAAAAAAAGTCTAGGCTGGTTTCGCCTCCCATGAGAACAATGTTTAAAACTGGTTTTAAACCTAACACTGAGCTGTGGAAGAAATTAAGTACTGCACCTTTGAAACAAAATGAAGCCAACAATCACATAGCTCAATTTTCTCTTTACAGCAGTTAAAACAACGGAAAAAAGAAACCTGAAATATTTTTAGTGAATTATTCCGTTAAGTTCAAATCGGGATTTGTTTGTTTGGGGTTGTGTGCTATGGGAAGCCGTTGGCTCCAACTGTTGTTGTTGCCACTTACTTTCCAGCTCCACCCCTGCGCCCAAATTAGATGTTCTCGGCTTTGCATAACTGATAAGACTTGCATGGTTTTCATGTCTGCAAAGTCAACTTGCTCCGCAGAAGCGAGTCATGAGTCAGCACTGAAAAAGAAAGAGGAGCAGGGGAACGGAGAAGGTGGATGAAATGAGAAAGACGGCGCTCGCTCTGATTTCACGTTGGTGTCACAGGTAATCTGGTGTATGGAGCCAGAATAAACACTCACTAAAATAGACTCGGGTTATGCGTGTTCAGTGTGTGCACTGAAGAGTCAGAAATCCTGTGTGTGTGTATGTTGCTCTGTGAGACACGGGACATGGCAGACTCTTAATTTGTCTGTGACCTTGAACTTCACAGCATCTCCTTTCCTTCCCTCCTGCTCTTATTTTCCTCTCATCTTCTGGCCCTCGTTTTCATTCAGTAGGATTTTTTTTTAAAGGTTCATTGCAAGCATTTGTCTTTGTTATGTTTCAGTCTGTGAGTGAGTCTTTCCTTGCATTTCACTCAGTTGCTCCCTGGAAAGCTGAGTTTCAGTTCTATACAAGCTGGTACTGCATGTGTGTGGACCGATGATTAGAAAGCATGCACTGGTGTCTGTGTGTGTGTTTGAGGACTACAAATGCAGGAGATTGCAAGCTACTGTCCTTAAAGGCACCCATCCTCATATTTACAACCTACACAAATTTAATTTAGGCCTAAAGTCTCTTCTGAAGAGGAGACTTGAACCATGGGGTTGGTGATGGCTTGCTTTAAAACTTGGGATTTCACTGTCAGAAGAGATGGATTAAGATCTTCTCGTGTTTACGAAATTATTCAAATTGATTCGGCTCCTGTTTCATGGCAGTTTTCACCCTGACAACTCACGCTGTTTAGCATTTCTTTGGTTAATTCAGCCGTTTGTGCTCAGCAGGTGTCCTCTCCCAGTCACTTGAGTTATTTTTGAGTATCACAAAAATGAGGCACGTCTCACATCCAGTTAGTTTTATGCATTTTTTTACAGGTTTACTTCCAAGTAGAGAAATGTCATTATATAAATGTCATTAGAATCCTGAAATCAAATTGCAGAGATGTAAAGCTTGAAATTGGCAGTGAGCATTAGGTACTATTCATTCAATCATTGTGTGATAATGTATGACTGTATGCATCAGCGCTGCCGTCAGTTTTCACTAAAGCTATTCACTAAAGTCTTGGCTGTTACTGAAGCCTGAAACACCAGCTGTATACTGCGTGACCTTAAATTTAAGGCTGTTCTATATAATACCAGTGCATTTTTTTTTTACATGACTTAGAGGGACAGACGGATTGGTGTACTGGTCTGTTGTGGTGAAGAGAGAGCTGAGTGTAAAAGCCAAGCTCTCAATTTACCGGTCGATCTACGCCCCTACCCTCAACTATGGTCACGAGCTGTGGGTAGTGACCGAAAGAACGAGATCGCGAATACAAAGCACGAAATGGGCTTCCTCCGAAGGGTGGCTGGCCCCTCCCATAGAGATAGGGTGAGAAGTTCGGCCATTCGGGAGGGGAGTAGAGCCGCTGCTCCTCCACATCGAAAGGAGCCAGTTGAGGCGGTTTGGGCCTCCTGGGTGAGGTTTTCCGGGCATGTCCCACCGGGAGGAGGCCCTGAGGCAGACCCAGGACACGCTGGAGAGATTATATCTCTCGGCTGGCCTGGGAACGCCTTGGTGTTCCCCGGATAAGCTGGAGGAGGTGGCTGGGGAGAGGGAGGTCTGGGCTTCTCTGCTTGGGCTGCTGCCCCCGCGTCCCGGCCCCGGATAAGCGGAAGAAAATGGATGGATGGATGGATGGATGACTTAGAGGTGTCACATGCCGATACCAGTCATATAGACTCCATGCCTAGAGTGCACAGCGAGACAAGCCCAGACATGTCTGAGGGCAAGAGCTGCACATCAGAGAGCTGCTTCAATGACTCTTCAATAAAGCTTAATACATTGCAAAGTCCGCAAGATGACTCCAGCAAAAGGTGGGAACAACAAACTTCACCACCCAAGCTAAAAACACAAAGCTCTTGCAGCTGGTGATTTAGCCAAAAGTAAACTAATGACTCAACCGACCATTTCTAGAGAACTTGCTAGTTGCACTAACTTACTGTGCAGGTTTAGTTACTTTAGTTATTAATAAACTGAAGCAGTTATGCAGTTGTGTCACATTTTTGCCTAAAAATCACTGGAAACTACAATCTAGGCTACTTTTTTGCTTACATTTGACTTATTGTGTGTCACTGCTATAATCCTGCTGCTGATACCTTTAGTGTCAGTACTGCCAGTGACTGTAGCTCATTTGAAAAGAATACCCTTCGTTTTCTTCACGTGTAAAGACTGCTGCAATCACCAAGAAAACATTATAAATTTTTTTCCCCTATATTGTCATATATAATTGAAATCTAGTTTTTAACCTGTACTTTCCACCCCTGTTAAATTATTTCTTTTATTTTGAGACCCTGATGGTGTTTCTGTGTGAACTGCTGCTGCTGGGATCAAGTGCTTGTAGAAAACCTTCAGTCTCAGAGCTGGTTGCTTGAATTAATGATTTTTATTGCAAGAATCATACACATTGGCTTTGAAAACCATCACAACTTTGCTGTTTATTTAGTGTTTCAGAACAGATGTGATTTTTTTTTTCTTTTAGGTTGCATAACCGCTGTTTCTGTTCAGCAGCCAACACTTGGATGTTAAATATTAACAGCAGCAAAGAAGAAATGATGAGACAGCTTCTCACTACACTGCTTCAAAACTGATTATTAATATATTAAATGATTAGCAGAAAAATTGCTTTAGGAAATTCTCAGTAGTTTATTATTAAGCAGTAAATTAAGAGCTGAATTTAGTGGTTGGCTGTAGCCCCTAAAGGCCTGTCATAGATGAAGAAACCAATTGACATCCTCACGATAAGTATTTAATCGTGTTGGTACTGTATCGGTTGTGTTTTTCTTCTTCTTGTAGTTTTAAACTTCACATTAATGTGTGTACCATTTGGGGGAAAAAAGTCATTGCTTCCCATGACCAGAATTGCAGCGTCTCCACCCTGTTGGGAACCATAAATTATGTCCACCATCACACATGAAGTATTTGGAGATATGTGGCCAACCAGATTGGAACATTTTGTTGGTGTTGTTGTTGTTGTTGGCATGTTACAACATTGAGACTTTCAGCACATCGCGTTCCCTCTGTCTTGACTGTGGAGATTGTGATGTTGTTTCTGTTGTTGAGCTCAAATCCGAACAGAATTCACAAGAAAATTTGGGGCATATTTGTATTTTAAATGTACGCCCGGAGAGAAGAGGGGCCATTGTGTAATCTGCTGCAGTGTGCGAGGTCAGGTGACGAGGGTTCTGTCTGTTTGTGCGCGATAAAATATTCAGGACCATCTTGAGTGCATCATGAATCTTAATGAGGACATGTGAGTACACTAGGAGTGGAGGAAAGAAAGAAACTCTGTTGATCTGTGTCTTCTCCCCTCTCCCTCCATCGCTGGTTCCTCCCACCATCCACCTGTTAAAAACCCTCCTTCCTTCCACCCTTCCTCCCGTCACCGCTCTCCTTCCCTCACTCTAATTTTATTTACTTTGTCAATCTCTCGCTAAGAGGCTCGATAAGAGTCTTAGCACTGTTTTTTTTGTATGTGTGCTGTTCACGTGGCAAGCATTAGTGTGTGTTGGGTGTGATGAATCGTGCGGTCTCCATGGGTTTTAATCCAGTGGGCCACTGCGCACAAAAACACACACTTTGGAATTCGGCTCTGTGGGAAATCGTATCGAACTTCCATGCAGACTGTGTTTCTCTGTCTCTCCGTGAAGCGCGCCATTAGCTGAAGGCCTTCCCTTCTTGCACTCCTCTTTCTCCTTCTCCTTTTTAACGTTTTTTTTTCATCTGCATGTCTGTCGTTTCTTCTCGCCACACACACAAGCCCTCTGTTTGAAACAGTAGCTCAACTTGAAAACATTTTAGCTCATAAAACACATTGCATTCTTTCATCCTTCCCGTCCAGTTTCAAAGACTGTCCGAGTGTCTGCGCGGATGAATCATGTGCTCAAACCAATTACACCGTTTAAAAATGAACTCTTTTCATACGAGAGAACACATACGTATGTGTCTGCCTGAACTGTGGTATCAGCATGCTGATACTTAAAAAAAACCCAAAAAAACAAAACCCTTACACTTACAAATTCAAACACGTGTGACTTGGTTTGCCAAGTTACAGAAACAGACCTTTTCACTATGCTGTGACCTTGTAGATAACTTAGAAAACTTTGTTTTGTGTGTCCAGATTTGAGTTATTGGTGAGTTAGTAGAAGGTTATTTTGTTGGTATTTTCACAACTTTTAATTGTAAAAAAGCAGCAGAAACAGTGGTTTATTTTGAGAAGCTTATCCACAGACTTTTGGAAAAAATTGGAAAAATTTTTAATATGAACCGTTAAGGTAAAAGTTGTTCAAGGTGTAAATAGGAACTTGTTTTTGAAAAGATTATTATTTCCCACTTTTCTTTTGTTGTTGTCATTACTTTGGCAATTTTTTGCCAGTATTTTGCTACGTATACTCGCTGGGCAAATTGTTATGTACACCTTGGTAGTACCAGGTTGGACTCTTTTTACCTTCAGAGCTACTTTAATTCTTTGTAGCACAGATTCAACAAGTTGCTGGAAACATTCCTCAGGGATTTTGGTCCATATTGACATGATAGCATCACACAGTTGCTGCAGATTTATCGGCTGCACATCCATGATGTGAATCTGCTGTTCTGCCACATCCCAGAAGGTGCTTTATTGCACCTTCTGGTCACTCCAGAGGTTATTTGAGTATCTTGGTAAGCATGTGAACCTGTTAGCCGACAGGAGTTGCACCTTGTTTGATCTTCTACTCTTCTTCATACCTTGTACAAGTGTTTTTTTGTTTTTTGTTTTTTTTTAGTTATTGCCTTCCTGTCAGCTCAAAGCAATCTGACTTCTGGCTTCAACAAAGCATTTTCACCCAAACAACTGCTGCTCGCTGGATATTTCCTCTCTTTCTCTGTAAACCCTAGAGGTAGTTGTGTGGGAAACTCCCATCAGATCAGCAGTTTCTGAAAAACTCAGACCAGCCTGTCTGGCACCAACAACCATGCCCCTTTTAGAATCGCTTAAATCACCTTTCTTCCCCATTCCAATGTTCAGTTTGAACTTTAGCACACCATTTTGATCATGTTTACATGCCTAAATGCACCTCGTTGCTGCCCTGGGATTGGCTGATTAGGTATTTGCATTAACGAGCAGTTGAACAGGTGTATCTAATGAAATGGACCGTAAGTGTAGATTGCGTATGCATCAGTGTCAAATTTCACGAGAAGCCTGTTTGCACTGTGTTTCATGCTTGCTGATAAATCATGTAAGAGAAAAAAGAAACAGCTGTAGTTTCTTTTATACAAGCTCAGTTGTTGTTTTTGGACCTGATGGTTATCACCTTCAAGAATAAAACCGCTCCCTCATCTAATCTCAGCTGATGCATGAAAAATCACATCACTCGCACCTTCCCACACCTACCGAGCTCATTAGGAGATAACAGTAGGACATGTTTAAAATTTAAGCAGCTGTGGCTCACTGCTGTTTTTCTCTCCTCTTGCCATTTTTCTTCCAGATTGATCAGCCATTCGATGGGGATTTTCAGAGGAGCTCCGCCTACCGTTGCCGCCTTCCCTCCTCCTCCCACCCCCTCCCCCCGCGACCTTTTGCTCGCCCCCACCCACTCCGTCATCCAGCCCTCCATCCAGCCCTCCATACACAAAATGACTCTGGAACTCACTGAATGGTCTTCTATATGGATTTTTACTGCTTGTAATAGACAGTAAGAAAGAAGAGGCGCAAACCTCGATGACAAAAAAGCCATAAACACCCACAACACACACACACACACACACACATACCCACACACACACACACACACACACACACACACACAGACTCACACACACAACACACACAGCTACACACACAAACACTTTCATACCAAATAAAGCTGTTTTGCAAGCAGTTTCTCTCACACCTTGACGTGCACACACAAAAGAAGCAAGTGCACAAAGCCACTCTTGGAATGTACCGCTTACTCTTCCCATGAAATTCAACTGCTTCCTTTATTTTTCTGAGATTCTCTACAGGCCTTGAGAAAGCTGATTTTATTTGATTTTTTTCCCCCTCCTCCCAATTTAAACAAGGATTAAAAGGTTGGGAATTTCAATTTGCAGTGTTTTTGGAGTACAACTTTAGAGGACAGCTGATTGCTAATTGATTTTTTTTTTTCCTTCTTTTTCTGGAAATTCTGATCTGTGATACATCTGGGGATAGCAGATTAGTTTATCTGCAAATATTTAGTGTCTTTAGCCTTTGTAGTTTTAGTAGGACCCAGTTCAACGTGCATTTTATTACCTCGCAGGCTGGGAAACATCTGTTACAGTTATTCAGCACTTCTTGAACACTTAAGTAATAGATGTAACAAGTGTATAACTAGCAAGTTACAACCACTGATTGCATTTTGTAGCTTGTAAAGATTGTAATGAAGTTACATCTAGAAAGTCACTACTCGTTTTAAAGTACAAGTAACTTGAATTGAGGAGTTTGTGGAAGCAAAGAAGTAGTAGGAGTAGTATTGTTTTTGTACTGTAGTTTTGTTAGAAGGGGTGCGCTTGTTTTCCTGTTGCTTGCATGCCCTCCAACATGCCTCCCCAGAACACAGAGGCTGACACCATGCAGGTCGGATCTCTGGTGGGTGGGGTTAGCAGCAAAAACTCCACCGCATCAGGCTTGGATGAGGAGAAAGGAGGTGCAGGAGGCGAGACGGATGGATTGGGAGGCGGAGGCGGAGCGGCAGAAGGAGGCCGAGGAGGAGAGGAATCTGCTAGCGAAGGATCGATTGAAGGGATTCCTTTAAAGCGATGGGTGATGCACGGAGCCGTGATGTTCGGACGGGAGTTCTGCTACGCCATGGAGACAGCGCTGGTGACGCCTGTGCTGCTGCAAATAGGTGAGCAGAGTCCAGATGATTTACATATGAAACGTATAAAGCCAACATCTGCAAAATACTTCAGCTGCAAAATTGCTGTTTTTAAAAAAAAAAAAATCTATTTCATGTGTTTTTAAACTGTAATCCAGGATCTTCATCAAACTACATCAACCAAAATTATTAATTCACAAAAAAATGGAGGAAAAAAGCAGCAAGTTCTCACAATAGATAGCAGACAGTCACAAAAAACGTTGATTCTGTTCTTCTGGACGGGGCGTTTTCAGTGGGAGAAATGTTTCATCACTGGCTAGCTCACTGCTATCAGTGAGCTATAAAGTAGAGCGACGGAGTGTGTTGAAGACATTTCATGGTGTTGTGAAAAACATTTACTTCTAAGGGTCGATGTTGGGATAAGCTAATGAGTGGAGCTCTGCAACATGTGCTTGACGTAACCAAGGTACCAGGGTTGTGACCAGCACTAGGCGAGCTTGTGGCCTGCCCATGGCTGGGTTCATGGGCATTAAGTTAATTGGTAATTCGAAACTGGTTGTAGGTGTGACTATGAGTGTGAATGGTTGCCTGTCTCTCTGTGACAGCCCTGACCCAAACTGACAACCTGTCCAAGTTGTACCCTGCCTCTTGCCCTATGACAGCTGGGATACGCTCCAGATGCTCCAACCCCTCACCCCCATGAATAAGCAGGAGATGGGTGGATGAATGGATAGATGGATGGAATGCTGTTGTCTATCTTTAAATTGTCATGCCATTTAAGGGGACACCTTAGCAGCTAAAATGTCAGAGCACATATCTCATCTCCTCTTCACCTTGTTCGGATCTGCTTGGAGATTACCCGGCTTACACCCTGCCTCACAGCATGCACACACAGACAGAAACAGACCTCCGGTCACAGTGGGCATGCTGTCATTTGCACCCAGTGTCATCTTTGACAGCCTTTTGAAAATATGCCAAGTCCAGTTCTGTCTGTAGGGTACTAGAGTCTATAGAGGAGATGGAGAGGGTGTGAAGAGTGAAAAGTAGGAGTGGAAGAAGGGGAAAAATGTGAGAAACAGCCATAGCATTATTTGTGGTTTCCATGTAATCCCCCCTCTCTTGCTTCTTTTTTTTCCTCTTCAAATTTCTCCTTCCCCTTCACTGACGTTAGTGCGATGTCCTAGCTTACATAACCAAGGGGACATGAATAGGAGGTCGCTCTGTGGACACCATGACTCCTGGCCGGCTCACCCGGGATGAGCCGCCATAGGGAACCGGGATCCCAAACATGCACTTCAAGTGTTTGTTGTGTCGAAGGGCAGCACTGAGATCAGCCAAATGTTGGAAATTTAAAGGCTTTCAGCTGAATTCCAAAGAGTGGTGTGCTCTTGATGCATAATATTAAAGCAGGAAAAGGCATCACAAGTAACAAAAAAATATTTCTGGGATTCATTTAAACATGTCTCCTGTGGACACATTACACAGGGGAGCCGCTGCATGTTTTGGTTCTAATTTTAGCCCCGATTTAGCTGCCCTAGCCTATTTTTTTTTTTTAGATCAGAATATGTCTGAGCTCCTCTTAGTAGATTTTGAAACTGCCGGGAGGTACAAGCCCCACAGATTAGTCTGCTAAAACTAAAACAGACAGAACAGTGACTTTATTTGTCACTGAGAGGAAAGATAATCCAGTCATGGTATTTGTGTTTTTCATTCATTTTGACCTTTTGCTCATCATAATTAATGAGAAGGTTGCCTTTCATCTGAATAAAAGAGATTCCAGTCAGGACAATACAGATAAACCGTGCTTGTTGTTATTATTACTACCAAATACTCCATGCAAAGCACTTTTACTAATAAGTTACAAATAAAAACGAGTGCAAGTGACACGCCTGCAGCTTCGACAGACTTGCTTTATTTTAGGCCCCGGGAATGAGAACAGCCTGGAAAAGACTACAAATGATGTTAAGATCTCGTGAAGCTGACATGCCTATCATGTTAACAGCTGCTGAAAATTAGGTCGATGAGAGACGTGAGAGTGAACCAAGACTGTACAGTCAAGATCTGTAAAGTCATAAAACAAGCTGAGCGAGGGACTGCAGAGATTGGAGTTGTCTGCGGGCTCATTAGTGTGAGAGATTTGGGTAATAATGTAATAATTTCAACAAGCTGTTTGGAAAAAATGGCAGGTTAGAATTTACTTTGCTTGTGGTAATCTTGCACTTTCTGTGTGACATTTTGGCAAGATTTTACTTCCCGTCCTGTTTTGTCTGCCATACATCATGTTTTGGATAGTTTAGCGGGTCTAAAAATGGAAATCAACTCCATGTATGCTTTGGTTAACCATGGAGAGTTTTCCTCATTTCCTGTGCATGCTGATTAGCCTCATGGATGTATTAATAGATCTTAATATGGCATGTCAGCACGTCTTTCTTCCAGTGGCAAAGTAGAGCTAAAAAAGAAAAACCCCTTGTGGACCAGAGCAATTTTTCCTCATGAAACACCATTGTAAAGTGTTGACAGGACCATTATAACAGAGCTGGAAAACTGCTGGCAGAACAAACAAGGTGGAAGCAAACCTGGAAGAGGAAGTTTTATTATGGCTTTTGGGTGAGCCACTTTGTTTGAAATAGAAAAGACTTTTCAGTTCTTATTTTACAACATCCAGAGCCATCTTGAGCGTTTGGTTTGTAGATCAGTTTAGAAGTTATACGTCTGCATACGACTACGTTTCCCCCGACCCTTCACAGCCACAAAGGTTGCTTGTGTTTGCATTCATTCATGTTTTTAGCCTGCTAAAGGAAAAACAAACAGATGTAGTACCTGAAAACAACCCCCTCCTATAACTGTGGGCAGAGCTCCAAGTTTTGGGATAACAATATCCGCCCCTCCCACCCCCGCTCCTCTATGTAGTTAGTGCTCTATGCACTGACTGTAGCTACTAGAATTAGCTGGATCGTCAGTAAGCTGGCTGGTTGGCTCTGCCTGAGTGAAACCATTGTATGTGTAACCCCACAACATTGAGGTCACAGAAGGGGAGAGGGTGTGTGTCTGAGTGTGTGTGCAGCTGATACAATTTGGTCAAGGAGCCCATATTTACACAACGCGGAGAAAAGCTAAGAAACTTCTGCCTTACAAGGGCTTGTGCGGGGAGCATGCTCTCGTCTGTTCTTATACAAGGAGGCAGGCCTTTCCCCTAAAGGCAAGGGCACATATTGGGGCTGTTGAGACAGTTATATTTATAATTTAGGCATCAAATCGGACCAAATTGGGCTTGAGTCTTGTACTGTCTGGGCTGCTAGTTGAAAACAGTCGATATAAGTGAGATAAGATGATCACTGTGCAGCTTTTGTCCTTATTTCTTGCGTTCAATTAAGTAAATTCATTTAATGGCCTGGCCTGTACTTGTATAGCGCTTTACTAGTCCCTCGGGACCCCAAAGCGCTTTACACATCCAGTCATCCACCCATTCACACACACATTCACACACTGGTGATGGCAAGCTACATTGTAGCCACAGCCACCCTGGGGCGCACTGACAGAGGCGAGGTCAGTTTAAGGTTTAAGGTCAGTTTTATTCATATAGCACATGTTCGCAACAATGATCATCTCAAGCTGGTGTATATTGTACGGTTAAAGATTCAACAATATTAGAGAAAACCCCACAGTGGGGATGACGAACTCGCTTTGATTACAGGAACAAGTGGGCTCACAGAGGGCAGCCATCTTCTGTGACCAATTAGTGGGTGATGGGAAAGAAGAAGACGAAAGAGGTGCACAGAGAGACAAGGATTCAATAAGGAATGTTTTAAACCTAGTCTTAACAGTAGAGCAGGTGTCTGTTTCCTGAACCCAAACTGGGAGCTTGTTTCACAGGAAAGGAGTCTGATAGTTGAAGGATCTACCTCTGTGTACCCTGCATCTTACCCTATAACAGCTGAGATATGTGTTGTGTTTCAGGTCATCTTACAGACCCTGAAATGTTCTTGTTTATTTCTCTGTAAACTCTGTGTTTGTGGCTATTTTTTAGGTCATTTAAGCTGCCACATAGAGAGGTGAAGGGTCTTTTGAAAAGACGTTTTGCATCCAGTGCACTGCCTTTGATTTGTTCTGCTTGACCTGCAGGGACATTTTCCTGTTGTCTTTGTTGAAAATCACCCTCAGCAGGAACACCACCTAATGCTCAAACACAGATAAGAGTGAAAGGGAGTCAGCTCTACAAATGGGATTAAGAAAAGTGGTAAAGTAAAAGAAAAAGAGCAGCTTGGGGGGTGGAGGTGATGAGTCCAGACTGTGTGCTGTGTCGATCTTTTCAGTTATGAGCGTGTCACATTACATAATCAGCTTTCTCAGAACTGAACTCATAGGCAACTCAAGACAACTAGTAAAGCATCAAAATACTCGTTATTTGTCTTTATCAAATATATATGTATGTATGTGCAGCTCCATACTAACAGCAGGCTGTTGGACTAACGTCAGATTAGGGACGTTATCAGACATTAAGTACCTACAGATACAAGGCAGTGCTTAAGAATCATGACAAAGAGTACATTTAATGTGAATACAGCAGAAGCTAGTGTTGGTTCATACAGAGTCACTTATAGCTCACATAGCCATTATTGTTTCTCTTAATTTTGAGAACTGAGTGTAATTTTATGAACCCCGTCGAGTATGTCGCTCATTAAGTTACACCCACTGACCTCAAAAGTCTCTGTGTTTTGAACTCGATTAATAGAATAGAATAGAATCAAACAGAAAGTCTTTATTGTCATTGTATTCAGAATACAAACACAATTAGATAAGAAGGTCTCGCTTGGCAGAACTGTAAAAAAAAAAAAGAAAAAAAAGAAAAGAAAAAACAACCAAAAAGCACACACACACACACACACACACACACACACACACACACACACACACACACACACACACACACACACACACTGACCTGGAGAGCAAAGACCCCCAGCACTAAAAATTGTTATATTTTCTTGAAATTTCAACTTTCCTTTGATGCGTTTCAGTTATTTTCAGCAGTTTGTGTTATTTTGCCCTCTGTTAGAACAGGTTCCTACAAAAAAGTGGATTTCTTTTTAAATTATTTCACGGAACTGGCTGATCCTCTAATGAAGAAAGGGTTCAGTAAATCAACTTAATACAATAAAAAAACAATAAATAAAAACGAGCATGAGGCTAAACAGGAGAAGGAGAAGCACAGTCTGATTCAAAGGTCTCTTTCTAACCCATAATTATTTATAATCTGTTTATTTGCATGGTTGACTGCCCACCTTTGCAGCAATGCCACCATTGTGTTACCCAAAAGAGTGCAGGCTGGCAACTCTACAACTTTGTCGTCCTTCTTTGGTGGCCTTCTAGGCTTTACTTAAGGAGATTACTTCAATCCAAAATGAAATGACCTTCTCTGCGGCCCAAAGGTGGAGCTCTCTGGATTAGTGTCTTCACCTTTTACTACATCTGATTTCCTCGAATTCTGAAAAGCCTTGTGCTTCTTAATATTTGCATACCAAACTAAATGACCCACAAAGTGGCAGTTAAAGTTAATGAAATGATGAAACCATTTGGGTGCTTGTTTACTTTACTAATGCATCGTGGCACGGTGCCGCGCCGGCTTACTTGAGGCCAGAATTGCCAAGTTTGCGACAAACAAACTGTTATTTTCAATTTGCGACCTTTTTCCTTTCATGTCACAAATTTTACCACATGCCAGTCTGCGCGTTAACTTTTCTTTTGCTCCGATTTCATGGCAGCTAGATAGTAGCTGGTACCCTGTTGTCATGTCACAATACGAAGCCTGCCCCCGCTATTTAATTTGCAACAAATCAGCTTGATCTTACGCTGTTTATACTTGCATGCTAGGTAACCTAATCCACTGAGTGATCCTATCATGTTCACTGGTCTAATCTAGCAGATGACCTTGCAGACACTGTAATACAGGGTTACATAAATGACTGGCTTGATGTCACACTTACTAATCACTATAATCTGACCAAGTCATTCAAAGGATAGAAAAGATGGAGGACAGAGTGACAGAAAAATGTTTTTAAAATGCCTGCATCGGTGAAATGAGGGTTTATCAACAGATAGCTAGAATATGGAGGTAGGAGAGAAACATCTGGATTGAAAAAAATGTGAGAAATAGGAGCCACTGTGTGTAAATCACAATCAGTCCTCGCTAATCATTTTACACTTCTGCCTGTCACCACAGGGAACGAGAGAGAGACACAGACACAGAGAGAGAGAGAGACAAACACACCAGTCTATTCAGTTATTTGAAGTCTTCCTATTTATAGCATTTGGACTCATCACAGCAGTAACTTTGTTCATTTTAATAAGTTATCACTAACACAGACACTAAAAGGGTTTTTATGAAAGAGTTATTTGCACGTCAGTAGCGTTGCACAGTGGTGAGCCACGGATGCCAGCGGTTCCCAGACTGTGGCGTGTGGACCGTTAGGGGTCATTGAGAGGGTTAAACTGTAGTCGGAGGTTTCCTGCCGGAGGTTTCTTCCTGTTAAAAGGGAGTTTTTCCTTCCCACTGTCGCCAAAGTGCTTGCTCATAGGGGGTCATATGATTGTTGGGTTTTTCTCTGTATCTATTATTGTGCGATCTACTGTACAATATAAAGCGCCTTGAGGTGACTTTTGTTGTAATTTGGCGGTATATAAATAAAATTGAATTGAATTGAATTGAATTGAATAGTCAGAGCAGCAGGACAGGTTACTTTCACGGATCTGTTTTTTGCATTCGTGACATAGGGTAGATGCAGAGTCAGCAAATACTTTAGTCAAAGACATATTATGTGTAGTCGTATAGGTGTGCTATTTTTCCACCCAGCAGGCGATAAGTCAGGTATGTCAGTGCTATCAGTATACGATATGCGAGGAATGCAGAACTGAATGTGTGTGTGTGTGTCAGCACATTGTTCCCACCCCTCTCTCGCTACAGACAAGCAAATAGCAAAGCTCTCAGGTGATGATGAGGGACAAAGAAACATTGGGGGAAGCTGTTTTTAAAAATTATTTTCATTTTATTAAGATGATTATAGTTATAATCAGTGACCTGAGGAATTTGTTTACAGAGAGCACCCTGAAACGTGGGAAAAAGCCCTCACAAACAGCTCATATGAATAAAAATACAAAATAAGAGAAAAAGACAGTTAAAGTTCAAATGTGCGGAAGGTTGTTGGTTTGAAATTATGAGAAGGAGGAAACATAAACCCAGCCTCAGGAGGGTAACAAGCTGTCATCTCGCATAAAAATCTCTGCCAGGTTGATCCATACACTGCGGTGACCTCTTGGGAAACAAGAGAGCAGCTGTAAGTACTTCAAAATGTAAAATGTTTATACCCTGTCCAGGATTCTCAGTGTGACGCTGGCCCCTGGCCCCCTTCTTGCTCTGTCTGGCGTCAGTGGGAATAAGGTGCTTCTACGGCCTCTAAAAGACAGGCGTTATCATTCTGTTCCCTGTTGGCCACGGGGGCAATCCTACTGAGGTGGTGGGACGCTGCCCCTCCCACTCACAAACAGTGGTTAAATGACCTCATGTCGTGTCTAAAACTGGAAAAAATAAGACATTTACTCCAGAACTCTGCAGGGAAATTTCAAAGCATGTGGGGTCCTTTCCTTGATGCATTTCAAAATCTATAAGAATTTTTCAGCAAACTCTTCTATGTCAGGGGTGGAAATGCAGTGTACAGGTCTAGGGCAGTGACCTAGACCTGCCCATAAATGTATGGGCTAATTACACTGAATGTACAGATCACCTGTAATCCTTTTCTTCTCTTTTTGTTTATATGTATAAAAGAAACACTTTTTTTTTTTTTTCCTATTTCTGTTGTGTTCTGTGTGCTTTTGCAGGGTTTTTCTTATTGCTGGTGTTTTCTTAAGTTGCAGTCCGTTTGGCCTCTCAGGGCCACCGTAACATTGTTTAAAAAAAAAAAGATAAATGTTTAAAGACCTATAATCTGTTTGGAGAGATGATGCTGAAAAAACAAAAACGTATTTGTTGTTAAATTTCTGTGAAATGCCTGTAAATTATTTTAGCACAGCAAAGAGGCTGGCGGAGTTGCTGCATGTTGTTGGATGTGCAAAAGGTGCTTGCTTTTTTGGGTTTTGAGCTCACAGCAGTTTTGTTTAATAAGATTCATGCGATATGGAAATGAACCAGATGTAAATGCAAACCTCATCGTGCATTAACAGCTGACCTGCAGCTTGTTCAGTGCATCATTTGTCGTAACCTCAGAGCACCGCAGTGGTATGAACACAAGGCTAATATGACAAGAAGCTGCTCAAAGTTGTTTTTTTTTGTAACTCAAATTAATCACAACACACATGAAAACATTAAAAAAAAAAAACCCAACCACACCTTAAAAATCTCCAAAGAAGGAAGGAAGATTTACATAAAATAAAAAAATAATACAAATATTATAAAAACATTTGTTTCGCAATAATGAAAAAAAACCCAAGTTTTATGGACTTTATCCAGAAGCCTTAACACTGAGCCCACTGTTTCCATTCCCCCTTTTTTTTAAACAGCTTTACTTTTTTATACTTCACACTATACAAAACAAGTTGGACTGCAGTCAGTAATAGTGACCAGAAATCCATAAAACCAAGAGTGAAACACACAAACAAACACAGCCCCAACAACAGCCACAAAACACATCACTAATGGTTGGCCTGAGGGCAGTTGGGTGGATGTGCGAGTGTGTGTGTGTGTGGGTGTGCGCGCGAGTGGGTGCGTATTTTAAAAGAGCAGAAAAACATCTGCTCTCTCACTGACTCTCGCTGACTTTGACCATATATTAATGAGAGGAAGATGGATGAATACTGACAGACCGGTCCTGTGGAGTTGTTTACTCAGATAAAGTCACTCATGGAACTAGTGCTCAAATCCCACAAAAGAAGAGTATTTTTAGTCTTTTGGTAGTTAGGTTGTTGGTTAGGTTTAGAAATGGATGACGGTTTGGGTTAAGGCTGTTTTTTGTCCTACTTTTTTTGGGAGATACACTTCGGAGCACTTCAAAGGCAATAATTCATGTCCATGTACAGATAAATATAAGGGATTATATTTTCAGGCTGTTTTCATTATATAAATCCAGGCTGAAAAACACTGTTTATGATGTTTTCGCCAGAAAGATCATTTTAATTTCCTTTAAACTTTATTAACAGTTTCCCATAAAAAATATTCATAGATTACATGCCACATGTTTAAAGATGTTATTCATTAGTTTGTGTTTTTTTTATTGTTATTTTGACCTCCAGTTATTACATCTCTGTGTGATACCATAGAGATCTGTGCCTGGATGAGTCATGAGGTCAGTACATATATTACATGTATTACTGTGCAATTTTAAACTTTTATGAACTTGTAAGGGTCACCTTTTACCACAGAAAGTTTTAGGTATTGCAAAATGCATTGCAGCATAGTCACAAGGAAGAAGCCGTCTGACTTGTGACCATTACAAATTGTAACTTGGGAAAAAACTCATTAGGTTTCACACAGAGATGGAAAACCTTATAGTCAACATGGTATGACAATGAAATATATCTATATTTATTGCAGAGGCCATTTTTTTTTAATGCAGGCTAAAAAACTTCCAGATATAAAATGAGAAAATCAGATTGGACATATTAGTTTTTGCAACAGGTTCTGGCTCTGCTTTCTTTAAAGCTGCTTGTCGTTTGTCTTCGCTTTGAAACTGTTGAAGCATTTTGGTTTTACTGAGTTGTGTGTCCCATGCGATTAGTGGTGGCTGGCCAATACACAAAGTAGATCAATAAAATAATTTCAGATTGTTGCATCATCACAGAACTTGCCCCTTATGTGTCGAAGGGAACAATTGTATTTCAGGCTTTAATGTGTCAAGTTTTGAATTAAAAAAATGCAGAAATGCCCCCTCGTTACATGGCTGACCTACTGTACACGTCATTACGTAACATTACCGACTGATCACTGCCGATCGGCTTCATCGATCGCTTCTTTGGTAGTGAAAGGACAGCAAATGTTGCCAGCTGGAGCATCCTGTGTATTATAGGTCAGCCCCAGCCAGAGACCTGACTCCCTGCTGTCAATCACACGAGGCCATATATCGGTGCCTATGACAGATAGCTGGAACGAGTAAATTCACTCAGTCAGTCTGATTTCACTCATCAAACTTCGCGCTCGGTGTAAATGTCTCCATCTGTCTCGCTCTCCTTCCTCTCTCCGTCTCAGTGGGAGGCTCCTAGTTTACTGCAGTGCTGTTACATAACTCTGCTGACTAGAAGCAGCTGCGTGTGTGCGCATATACATGCAAGCTTCATGCATCTTTAATGCCACCTTTTACGTAGTGAGGACAGTTGGTGGTGGATTTTGCCCCTGTGTTTTAGCACTCTCGCTCATGCAGAGGATAATATCTGCTCTTTTTTTGTGTTAAATGAGCTGGATAAACGGCTCTTAAAGCAGTTTCCGGTCAATATAAAACAGATTTGTGTGTGCGTGCGTGTGTGCATGTGTGTGTGGAGTGTAAAAACCCATCTTTCTCTCATATCAGGTAGAAATTTCTTTGAGATTTTTCCTCACTATTGTTCTGCTTTCTTGCTTTCATTGATTGAGTTAGCAGTTTGCTGTATTTCTCCCTAATAGGCACTTTGTTAATTACAACCTTGGTGGTGGAGCTTGCCTACTTGAATCCGCATTTTCTTCAGTGTGTGTGTGTGCACGCGCCTTGGTACTAGCATGCGTGTGTGTCTGTTGTGTGATTGATGCTCTCACCATCTCTTGCTGCTGGGAAGCACTGTGACTCATTCCTTTCTCTCCTGATGTCTCCCTCTATCTGTCCCAGCCATTTCATTCTATCCACTCCTCAGTGAAAGAAGAGGAGAAAGACAAAGATCTCAGCCAAATGAATTCTTTCCTGAATCTTCCCTTTTGAAAAATGAGGCCATGTCAGCTTTTATATTAGATGGAGCAAGGACTTGGTATAAAAATAGCTATTTAGGCAGAAGCAGCTCATAATTAATAACTATAATGGAAATTGTCTGTTAATAGAGTCTTGCTGACCACCACAGTCGCATTCATCCACTCGCACACTAATCAGGTGTTTCTTTGGACTGTGGGTGGAAACTGGAGCATCTGCTGACAGTCTATGTATACAAAAGGGAGAACATGCAAACTGCACACAGAAAATTCCCTGGGAAGTTTCAAACCCAGAAAGAGAAAATTCCTTGTTTTATTGTGTTGATATAATCATTCTTGCAGTTTAACATTCAACCAAAAAATAAGTAACTAAATTAATGTCTGCATCTACCTTCAAGTATTATTGTAGCTACTCTTACGAACTTTTACTGGTCTAATATTATCTATAATAAGCTGAACTCCATGTAAAGGTGACCTTGTGCACTTCTGATGGCTGATGGTCATGAGTCCATGAATCAGCATTCCCACCTCTTCCAGTTAGGGTAAATGGCAGGTTAAAAGCATGAACACCAACAGCAAATAAGAGCATAAAATGTCCTTTGAAGCTCAATTTGTACTTCAGCAATCACTTGGTTTAATCTTCCTTCAAATCACTCTCTTCCAGAATAAATTAAAAAGGTAAAAAACAACATGATGATTTGTTTTCCTCACAGATATACCCTGAAATTTTTGCTGTAACACCAGCAGATATCAGTCCAAGACTCCAAAGATATTAATTCCACATATTTGCAGATCTTAAATGAGCTGCAAGAAGAACTCTTCTTCCCTCCTGCTGAAATCGAACCCACTGCCAAACACTTATCAATAATGAAATATTGACCATAAGAGTCTAAATTTTAATTCTGCCCTCACGGTCCCATCTGTTACAAACCACATTTCTTCCCTTTCTTTCTTCCTTCCTCTTTGAGTGCTACACCTGACTCAGTTCGCATGTTTTGTTTATTTAAGACCACCTGCTTCCTCCTTTCCTCTCCTCGCGCTCTCTGTCTCTCGTTCTCTCGCTCTCGCCCTCCTTCCTTCCTGCCCACTTTCTCCCATCATGACCTCTACCCTACTCTCACTTTTCACACCATTTCTCTCCCTCTTTTCTGGACCCTTGTCATTTTTCTTGTGGTTTTCTCACGCCAGCGCAGGATATGAAAGGATTGTTTTTGGGGGTTTATGGGAGAATGGGAACGGGAGGAATGGGAACGGAAAGAGAGAGAGAGAGTAGAAGTGAAGGGCTGGAATAGGAGAGAATAAGATTGTTTATTTTGTAGGAAAAGGACTGATTGTTTGATTTTAAGTTTGGAGTTAAGTTTTGTTGTTTTCCAGTGGAGCTAGACCATTTACAGTTAATGGTGCAAGAGAGGAGGAGCAAGACCAGGTACCAGTATGTTGGCTCAACAGGCTAAACAATTAAGAAAATAAAAAATAATTAAATTGGTTGTAGTTTATTATTTACAATATTTGCATCTTCAAATGATTTGTTTGTTATTTGTTGTGAAGAAAAAAAACCCTTTAGTTTGAGCGGACAGAATAGTCACAGCTAGAGTGGATAAATTAGCCGACAGAGTGGGCGAAGCAAAAAAATTTTCTGAAGTTTTTCTCTGTAACCTGCTGTTGAGTCCACAGTTTTCACTCTACAGGCGTCATTTTATCAGCAAATTTAGGGAAGATTCGTCTTCTTCCAACTGTGTCCTTTTCAAATGTGGCAGACTTGCATTCTTTGATCTGGAGGCATTTGGGTCGGAGCAGTGGTGTTTGATTGCCCCACAGAGACCAATTATAGCTAATTAAGAACTTTTGGAGGAAAAGCAGAAACTAACTCTCGCTGTCTCACTTATGTGACCACATTTTTAAGCAAGGAGCAAAAAAGAAGTGCAGATTTGTAGAGCAACTTCTTTTGGCTTTTTTTTTTTTTTTTTTTTTTTTTTAAATAAGGTGAATATGAGTTACACTTTGGAGGATTAGACTACTATTAGACACTTAGATGACTTAGACACAGACCAGCAGTAGCAACCATCCGTGTCTAGTCTCTCCTCCATGTGCAAGCATTTCAATCTAGAAGAAATTTAAGAAGTGATATTATCAGATAAACTTTACTGTTTGAGTAAACAGAGGTCCGGGGGCCAGAATGGGCCCACTGCACACATTCACTTTTTACAGTTTAAGTTTGAATTTAAGCCCAAAGAAGCATTAATTTATCATGTAGAAAAACTGCAATGTATTGTTGAAATTGCACTTCTTTTTCTTACATTAAAATATCTCTGGGATCAAATGCATAGTTAAACTTCTTTACACTGACAGAAAGAGAAGTTTTTACTGGTCCGGCCCACTGGAGATCAAAGTGGGGTGGACGTGCCCCACGTTGTAAAATTAGTTTGACATGCCTGATCTAATAGAAAATGACTGAAAACAGACACGATTTATTCCGACACTTAATTATCAGTCACACACAGACAACAGGCAGCTGTCAGTGATAATTAAATAAGCACCACATGTTTAAGTTATGATTATTCCAGCTGCCGGCTAATATGCCAAACCGCCTTTGATGTAAACTTCTTGTTACATTTTAGCATTAACTTGATTTAAGTTGGTCATTTTGTTTAGACAGCTCTGCAGATAATTAAAGAGAGGTGTCACTCACTGGTGTCGTAATTATATTAGTTAAATGCGTCTTGCTTTGAAACCCCTTTAAAGCAACAGAAAGCATCTGATAGATTTTACAACTTTTGGAAAAGTTTTTCACTCAACTTCATGTAGCTAAAGGGAACAAATTCAAATGAACTGTACAAGAGAAAACAAGGAGGGGACTGTTGTGAAAATGTGAGAGAAGCATGCAGGCTGTAAGTGATCTGAGGACTTTCTTTGCAGAAAATAAAAGCGAAGTGGGCGTAATTTATTGAAAGTAGTTTGCTTAAATGAAGATCTACAGGTATAGAACAAACTCAGTGTGAACTTTGGTTCAACCTCAGATTCTTTATCCTTTTGATTGACACGGCATGAATACGGCTTGTCTTGATATAGTGTTTCAAAGCTGCTTTATTCACAATAAAAATGGTTCGAAAACAATTGAAGCTACAAAGTTTTACTGTGTATTTTACAGTGCAGCGACGACACAGAGAAACACACATGAAATCTGGGATGAATGGGAGATTTGTGTTCCCAACAGTCACACATTAAGCTCAGTTTTTAGTCCGTGCGCACGTGTGTGTGTGTGTGTGTGTGTGTGTGTGTGTGTGTGTGCGTGCGTGCGTATATTCAGGAAATGTGCGTAGCTTTAAAAAAAAACCAACAAAAAACTCTCTTTGATGATAGATGGAGGAGATTGAACATTTTTCTTTCCCACGATCAATTGGCGATGCTTAACAGCCGTGTGACAGCCCGAATATGAACTTTTTCTGTCCCTCTATCTTCATTCTTCCGTCTTTCCTCCCTTTTCTCCTCCTCTCACCTTATCCTAACTCCGTTTTCAAATGCTTTGATCCTAATCCTTTCTCACACTCCCTCTTTCTCTCTGTTTCCTCCCTTCCTTGTCTGTTACTGCACTTGTTTCTTGTTCTCTCTTTTCTAAAATGCTTCCTGCTTCTTGATTCTCTCAGTATTGTTCCCTGTGTGAGTGTGTATTTGCCCTTACTGTACTAAAACTGTGTGGGAACTCAGCTGTGTGAGCTCCTTTTTATTAATATTATTATTATTATTATTTCCATAGGTGAGACTGTAAGTCTGTGTCTATGTGTGGGAACTGAGACATGTGTGTATTTCCTGCATGTTGACTGTGTTTCTGGTGTTTTGTGTGGGAACTGTTTACTAGAAACACTTTTCCTGTTTTGATGTTGACAAACCTACCGACAGACCGATTCCTATCTGCTGCTTTGTCTCCCGCTTTATTGCTGTGCCACTGTTTGACTCTTTAACAGGTCTTGTGTATGTGGCTTTTGTATGTTATTTTAAGTATGTTATTTACTTGGGTATTCGTGCGTTCTTAGGTGTGTTAGTGGATGTGTTTATGAGAAAGAGAAACAAAAGATTGAAAAGGGTATAAAAAAAATTGAGAAACAAACTTAAAGAAACAAATTGTTCCTCAGTCTGAACTCACCAAACAACAGGAAGCACTGTGTGAATGACACAGCCATATTAGGAGCCAGGAAGCAAAGGTGATGGAGTCTCCGTGGCGACAGAGTTCCCAAGACCTGGTCGCCACGGTGACAAGGGTCAAGCCTAGTTTATGGCCTGTTCATGAGAAAGAGAGAGGTGAACGTTTGTACGGGACAACAGGATGATGTGCTGTAAAGTCAAAGTGAGGTCAAAGGCTTAATGTTCCTGCCACTTAAAAGTGCTTATAGCTATGAATTTATATCTTCCTCTGGAAAAACATACAAATCCAAAGTGGCAGGCACAAGGATACACATTATATCCACGTGTACATGCATCACAGACCAAGAGACTTGACCTCAGTGCTCCTCAAGACTCAGTGAGCTCTCTATTTGGATGAGTAGGGCAGATACACTGTTGATACACTGAAAATTAATAACCTACCATTTAAGATTTACAACTTTGCTTCATCTCTCATGAGATAAAGCTGATTATCTCTAGAGTTTAGGTTGTTAGCCAGACAGAGCTGTAGCCCATAGAAGATGGATGTCCCTGGTTTGTGGACACAGATTGAAGTTGCAGTTTCCACACGGTCAGAGACAACAGCGTGACGGACCAGCTTATCAGGTAACGCTAGCAAGCCTAGGCGATATGGGTGTATCACACAGACACAAATACCTGTTAATTAGTAAGGTATTTAAAGAATACTAGAATGTCATTCACTAAAGCATAAGAGCAGACTTCTTTGTCATCTGGAAACCAGATTATTTATCAGTTAATTGCAATAAAATCATCCAAAAAGCATTTAAGAAGAGACACTAACAAGAAGATCAGATAAACTTAAAAGCAAAAACACCCCAAATGGATTGGTGTAGTTTTGTACACTCTATCTATCTGTCTGTCTAGTTATCTGTCTGTCTGAGAGGAACTGCAGGTTTTGGTGTTTTACTTTTAAGTTCTCGAGGTTGCTACCTGGAAAAAACCAAACAATTACCCTGGCCTCTGCAAGGTCTTTGTTGGCTGTTTTTTCCTGTGATTACTCATATCCTTCATTAGTTGTAACAGTTAATAAGTCATTTTTTGAGCCTGACCTATGGCTATAGGTAATTATATTTGCATAGTCCAGCCTGTTGTTTTTCTTTGGCAGCATGCTTAGAAAACCTGAGCAGCAGTATTTAGTGCACTCTGCTTCAAGTGAGTCACATCAGCAGCTGTTACAGTAAAGAAATGTGTCACAGTGATATCAGTTTCGGTGTGATCGAAGCTAACCGGCTTTCATCCAGAGTCCATGACGACACCTCCGCTGTGAGTGAGTGCCGATGTTGTTGATCATTGTGTTTAAGTGCTATAGCGGATGAAGTCTCGACACCTGGAGTTCACTTGATCTACTAATGAAAAGTTTCCAAATGTAAACGTAGGCCGACTTGTTATTCTTGTTCAACCTTAAGTTGCCTCTGCCTCCCGCTTCTTCGCAGTGAAAAGCGATAGAAATGATTTGTTCCGTGTGAATTACAATCTGTTTTGTCCTTTGCAGCAATCTAGCAAAAGCAAAGGGATGTGTCTCGCTTTTCTCACTGCTGCTTGTCCAGCTCTCAGTGTTCCTATGAGAAAATGCAGTTTAACCTTGAAGTTGCTGTTTCTGCTTCAGAGTTTGTTTCACGGATCTGCAAGGCTGTCTTCAGATCGCAATTCCTGCCAAACAGAAACATGTGATTCATCAACAGCAGTGAAAACATGAAAATGACCATGATTGCAGCAGACAGCTTTTCACATGATGGCAAACAACTCCATTCCCACAAACCTCCAAAATCCAGGAAATTTCTACACATCAACATCGGACATCAACACTGGTTATGTGAAAGAAATGAGTCAGATTAGATTTGTCGCCTGGACTTCTATGGACTGATGAGAATTGTGTGAAAGGATCTTGACCCTGCACCTGACACGGTGACCTCGGTGTTTACTGTCTGTTCGTGGACTTCTGGGGAGGTTTTAGATCAGCTCTTGATAATTAGATATAGTGGCACTCAGTTATTGACGTCTGTCTCTTAAAAGAGGACTCCTTGAGAAATTCGAAAGTCCATTTAAAAATTCAGATAAGTCTTTGTCTTCTCTAAATTAGATTTGATGCCATCAACTCACTTGCTCTCTCCAACTTTCTTCCATCTGTTGGCCCACTGAGGAATTAACTATCAGTGGCATCTTGCTTGTATTGATCAGCAGTTCTGCATCTCTGTTGTCTTTCTTCTAGTTAAGTGAATTATTGCAGAATTAATTACATTAAAAAAAAACTTTGGCTTTTTGCTGAAACCACTTAAAGAGATCATTTTAGAAACTTATTCACACTACACACAGGTAGATGATATATTTATGTGCCTGTCTTCTTCTATAGTTGAGCACTCAAAGTGTTCTCTGCTACAGCTCTCATTTCAGTAAGGACAGATCACTTGGAAGAATTTAACCTTATTTATCAAGTTATTTATTGCACTGTACTAAGCATTATAGTTTTAATGAAGTAATGCATTAGTTTAGTTACATATCTCCTGTGAGTGATTTCTTACATTATCCAACAGTCAGTGCAGTGTAATCTTTACATGTACCCAAATATACATATGCATATAAAACGTACACAATATCTTTCTTTTCGTACTCTTTAATAAAGTGTACCTCAAAGCCAGACAGTAGAAAGAAAGAAAGAAAATGTGAAATGGCAAACATAAGGTCCAACTGCAGTACTGGCTGTAGGCCATAGTGACTTAAAATAAAAGTGATAACTGTAATGTGACTACTAAATTTGGGACCAGGAGCTTCATGTGCTACTCTTTATTGTTTATATCCACAACACTGCTGGTGGCTTCTGCCCAAATTGGCCTTTAGATTTGTGTGGTTCAGTAAATAGTGGTCAACCCTCCCGTTTTGACATTAAAGAGGCGTGGTGCTTTTTGAATACTTTGTTTGAAAGTTAATTTCCCAGTTTTTAAGCAGGGTTCAGAGAATGACCTCATACCTTTTCAGTGTTTCAGTGTCTCTCCTCGTCTCTGTGCGGCAGCCAAATGGCATTCATTTTTCAGTGAGCCACATCAAGCGACAGTTTGCCAGTGAGACAATGATAAAGTTGTGATTTAATTATTTGCAATTCAGCTGACTTCACTTAGCTGAAAGGGCTGCCTGCCTCCGCCTCCTCCTCTTCCCCCCGTCAGCTCGGTGTAGTCCGTGTCCCGAGGGCGAGGTCGGCCATGATTATCTCACTAATGCATTGATAACTAAATGGGCGTGATGACTCAAGGAAACTTGATTTTACTTTCTGTTTGTCAGTGAAACAAATTAGGAAAATTAAATTATCCAACTGAATACACAGACTTAGGAGCAAATAATAGAAATGCCAGTTTTCTGGTTTACAGCTATATCCTTTTATCCCATCACTCCACTCAGATAACTTTCTTTTTTTCCATCTGATCCCAGTCTAGTGTCACTGTTTAGCAAAACAGTGAGTCTGACTGGTTTCTCTAAATGCCGTGGATTGAGAACACGTTTCAAAAAGTCAAACGCAAGGCTTTCCAAGTATCTTGACAAATCCTACTTGATACCTGCCCTCAAGGAGGAAGTGCTGAATCAGCAGAGGCAGCATGTGGGGGGAAGTCAGACGGTTTGTAGAAGCAAAGACTAAGCAAACAGCTTGTCTTAGAAGTGAGAAGTTGTTGCCTCTGGGTTTGACTCACAGCTTTGCTAAAGTCCCGATGATTTTCTTCTTGCTTGCAACGGTTTGTATAAGATACAGGTGTAAACAGCTGGCTTAGACACAGCCAACACTGGATCCCAATGGCTGGCTGATGGCTGATCATCCTTAAATATTAAATATCTTCCTGGGGCAGATTCAACAAAGTGCCTCTCCTGCTCCACTAGATCCCAAAGTGCTCTATTGCATTGATATCTGATGACTGGGGAGGCTCTTTGAATATAGTTAACCACCTATCATGTTAAAGAAAACAGTTCCAGGTGATTTAGTGTGCTGTCTTGCTGGAAACAGGTAATCTTGCCCATGTCTGCAACTTAAATGCACTGAGATGCTGTGATTGGCTAATTAGATATTTGTGTTAAGGAGCTAGAAGTGGTTCATTTCAACAGTGCCATGTCATGTGGCTTTTAAATGGATACGCTGCCAGAAATCTGTTTTACTTTGCAGTAACCTTATCTCTGCTAATCTCATAATGTATTTCAATGTATTTTAAATCTTTGATGATGATTATCAACAGTGAATTTATGGTAGGTTTATAAAATATTAAGTACATGCTTCAGGTTAAGAGGGGTTAAGAGCTATTTTTGCTAGCGACAGGTGTGTTTGATGGGTTTACGCAGTGTTGAGTGGTATTATTGAGAGATATCAAAAGCATGTGTGCATTTCCATTAGTTTGCTGCATCCTAAGTGTCTGTTTAGTTATTTCCACTGGCCCATCCTAATTTGGGGCCCCATCATTCATCGGATGTGTTTGAAATCCTCACCTGGTTTCCGATGCTGGAAAGTCGGCGCATAAAGATAATTAAATGTGCGCTCAGTAACAAGGTCACGTTCACATAACAGTCTGGGTTATGCTGAGCTCAATCCATTTAATTCAGGAAATGGATGTTGAATAGAAAAATAGAAGTTTTCCTGTCTTTCTTCCCTCCTATTTAGTCAGAACTAATACTTTCAGTTCACTGCTTTCAGGTTTATGAGTTTATTTAAGCAGTAGTTAATAAGAAATGCGTAAGTGCTCTTGTGCTTTCAGACGAAGCAACAAAAAGGAGATTTCCTTCCTTCATTTGAGAGCTCGTAATTTAATTGTTTCACACAGACGAGTCACTGTCAGGGCAGTTTCTTTTGTGTCGGTTACTGACAAAAGCCTGACTAACCTGATCACTGAGCCTCCACACTCAATTTTCGCTCATTTTCTCTGCATTAAGAAGAGCACCGGAGTCTCTGTCGAATTCCTTTGTGCGATAATCCAGGGGGAACGTTAACACACAGAGGCTCAGCAGACCTGAGATAAATCCTGCCGTCGGGGCCGGTTGCTGTGGCTTTCTCCTCTTTATCTTCGTGTAGGCTTTAACAGAAGGTGTTGAAAAAGTCAGCCTCAGGTCAGCTCTTAGGTAACAGCAGTAACAACACAAACAACCAATTTATGTGGCAGTGCACTTCACCTGTGACTGCGACCTGCTGTCACATAGTGAGTCACTGAAAATCTTATTACCCGATTGGAATATTATATGT
The DNA here is from genome assembly GCF_013358895.1 of Oreochromis aureus. Taxonomy (NCBI): domain Eukaryota; kingdom Metazoa; phylum Chordata; class Actinopteri; order Cichliformes; family Cichlidae; genus Oreochromis; species Oreochromis aureus. The sequence goes on from NC_052962.1 coordinate 22,307,122, forward strand.
GTTAATTAATATCAGATAAGCGGGATATTATTATGTTAATCATGATGATGGTGAGCAGCATTAACCAGCAGGCTGGCTGATTGCTGGTTTTGTTGAAAGATTCGTTTCTGCTGTTGGATGCATGAAATTATATTTCTTTTTAATGTATAAATAATTGTAAGCCAAGGATGTCTGTATGCAATGATGCTGAACAGTCTTTTATGGGTATCTAATCATGTAAATACAGTTATGTTTAATATTAGTGTCACAGTTTATGCCCCCTGTGGCTGATTTGAGTTTCCAATTAGGAACCTAATTGCTATATTAAAAAATTAAAATATTTATTTAATATTTAATTTAAAATATTTAACATTTAATCGAATCAAAAATTATAACTCTCAACCCGAACAGTTTGAATGCAGCTTGCGCCCCCTGGTGGAAGCACAGTCGCATCTCTGTTGCGCACCTGCTGTTAGCTCTCGCTGTCTCTATCTCCGCTCACATCTCATCTGTCTGTGTGTCTGTGCTGTGCAGGTCTTCCAGAACAGTACTACAGTCTGACGTGGTTCCTCAGTCCAGTTCTTGGCCTCTTGTTCACTCCTCTGATCGGCTCGGCCAGTGACCGCTGCACTCTGCGATGGGGCAGGAGGAGACCGTTCATCCTGGCTCTCTGTATAGGAACACTGATTGGAGTGGCTCTGTTTCTGAATGGATCACTGATAGGTACGTTTTTGGGGGTTTCTTTTTGTATGAGACATTTTCTGTGTGCATTAGCTGAGAAGAGAACAAAAGGGCAGTTATAGCAAACCTCAGTATAGGGGTCAAGAGTTCAGGATTTTCCTTTAGCCACAATATAATAGTGTGACCCATATTCAAATGTGGATCAAATGTGTGCCTAATGTAGAACAATAGTGTACGGGGCCTGTACACATCTCTAAATATAACCAAATGAAATGTCAAAGGAGTTATAAATAAGAACAAGAGGTGTGTGAACAGTTTTCTGTCAGCAAATTCTATTCAGTTTTACTCACATCTATTCTGTTCTGCCTCTATTCTTCTGCAGTGGCACTCGGGTCAATTAAGGGCACCAGGGAGGTGTGTGTGTGTGTGTTTGTGCTGGGAGGGTTAACGTGGGAAACAAACAGTGACCTGTCTCTGTCTGAGAGAAATGAGTGAATAAATAAGAGAACGTGTGCGTTTCCATGTGAGTATAGGCGAATGTGTGTGAACGAGCCAGGACGACATGGGAAAGCTGTAGTAACCTGTGAATGAATGTGTGTGTGTGTGTGTGTGTGTGTGGCTGTAAGTGAGTGTGTGTGTTGACATGGGAACACAAGAGCAGGCATTTCACAGGGAAATGCTTCCTGTTTGCTTCCCCCTTTCTACCAATCACAGTTCACTTCCTGTCTGGGTGCCTTGCTAGTGCGTACTGTGGCTCCATTGTCCCCCCCTCACCCCCTATACACACACATACACACAAATACACAAAACACACGCATGTACACAAGCGCACATACTGACACGCCGCTGTTCTTTCTATGAATGTTTCTATTTCCCTGACGTTAATGGATTTGAGTGTGTCATGCTTAGTCACACTGCCTCAACATCACACAATACACTCAAAGTACACACCCCACTGCACACTGTGTTGTTCACATACATTTATACAGCTTCAGGCCCTCGGGGTGCAGGGGGGGCAGACCGGGTCACAAATGTAATGTGATACACAAGGTCACACACGACATGCAAAGCAGTATGGGAAATGTGCAGTGACCTGTTTGTGTCTGTGCAGCTATTGTCATTCAGTAATGTGCTGTTAGCGCTTACCATGCTTGGTTACATCAGTATCAATTATTTTATTTTTTTCATTGTGCTACACATTTTTTCTTGATAATTTTTGGCTAAATCTAATGTAAGATAAGCACTGAAAAACATCTCTGTGTTTCTCTGGCAGGTTTGTCACTGGGTGACGAGCAGGGGAGACAACCAATAGGGATTGTTCTTACTGTGCTGGGTGTGGTGGTGCTGGACTTTTGCGCGGATGCCACAGAGGGACCAATCAGAGCATACCTGTTAGACGTGGCAGACACAGAGGAGCAAGACATGGCACTGAATATCCACGCCGCCTCTGCAGGTACAGCTGATGATAAACACAGCGATAAAATATTTCCCGCCATTACTACGAAAGAGCAGAATTCACCTGTTGCGTGTTTGTTGTGTGTGTTCTTGCCCGCAGGTCTGGGCGGCGCAGTCGGCTACGCTCTTGGAGGTTTGGACTGGACGCACACGTTCCTCGGAGCAGTCTTCAAGTCCCAGGAGCAGATCCTCTTCTTCTTTGCCGCCATCCTCTTCTCTGTCTCCGTCGTGCTGCATCTCCTAAGCATCGAGGAGCAGCAGTACTCGCCGCAACACGACAGGCTCGAGCAGGTACTGAGCCGTGAAGTTCAGTTTTAGTAGAAATAGACTTTTTCAGTGACATCACAGAAAACACTCCTTTCACTGCTCTCTCGACAGGAAAGTCTGGATCCCGCCCACCTTCAAACATCGGCCAATGGCAGGGCCGGACTTCTCGGCGCCAAATTAGAAATGATCGGTGAGGATGATACGGTAGAGAGCTACGACCTCTATGACCCATACGAAGATGACCAGTCAGAGCATGGAGACATGGACTTCCTAGAGGTGGAGCTTGTGAGAAGTAAGTTCAGAAACTTCTGTTTTTTTATTTGCAAAATCTATTTTAAATGGTTTCCAATTCAAATGACACTGTGCCAAGAGAATCTTAGAAAATCCAAATTAAATAAGTTAGCAACATATGTATGCTTTTTTCGTTCTTAATTTTTTGTGCATCATCTTTTAGAAATGAGGAATCATGGGGTTTTTATGTTTCCTAGGCAAAAAGAGAGCAAAAAGAAGCTTAGTATGCGTATTGACCATATGTCACAAAGACTTATTTCCCACTCATGAAAATGCTTCATTGCCCTTTCTCTCATTTTTTTCAGTCATGACAGGGTAGCTGTGACTTCATCATTCTCTGCCCTGTTTCTTTCGCTTTTCTCTAAGTTCCTGACACCTAAACTGATCGCCCCACCTCCCCCCTCTTCTTTCTCCAGGTAAAAGCGACAGCGTCCTCGCCATGGCAGACGCAACCCTCGATCACCTCGACCACGATGCGATGTTCTTGTGCCACATAGAGCCTTCCATCTTCGCCGATCACCTCTCGCCCTATCACGGCTCCCCCTCCACGACTGCTCCCTTCTTCAACCCCAATCGCAGCACCCCACCCCCCCGATTTGCCAGCATCAGACGCAGCAGCAGCACGGGAAGTCAAGACTTGCTCCGCCCCCAAAACAGCAGCAATCCAACGAATGTTACCACCCCCAGGATTTCCCGCCTCTCAGCTTTCCTGCAAGAAATGGAAAACGACGACGGGCAGGAGGCGCTGCTGAACAACCAGCTCAACGAGCAGCGGACGCTGAACGGGCGGCTGTTAGCCAGCGTTACTAATACTGACAGACTTGGCACTAACAGACTGAGCTCCAAAGGACAGGCACACCGTGCTGGAATGGTCAAAGGTCAGCATCTTTACATTATTATAGCCATGTTGTTATTTGTTGATATATGTTAACCCAGGCATATTTAGTTATACTTAGAAAGTAAGTCAAGATTTGGTCATGTGAAATTGTTCTGATGTAAACAACTTCTTTAGTTTAGAAAAATAGCACAGTAATGGTAAATCCGTTTCTTTAAAATTTTGCATAAAAGGATAAATTCCCTACAGTGTTATAGTAGTTATTAAAAGATGAACCCATGAGATGCTTTAACAAACTCTCTCTTCATCCAGCTGCCAGTACTGGAGCTCCAATGAGACAGTCCCGCCACCGCCACACCTTCTACCGCCAGCCGTCCTGCACTTTCTCCTACTACGGCCGCGTCGGTAGTCATCGTTACCGCTACCGCCGAGCCAACGCAGCTTTTCTCATCAAGCCGTCCCGCAGCATGAACGACCTGTACGAAGTGGAGGCCAGGCACAGGAGGAGGAACAGGCAGAGGAACAGACACCGCAGCGGGAACACCAACTCCTCCAGCGGGGACACAGAGAGTGAAGAGGGCGAGGTGTGTGGATGGAGGGGTGTGATGCTTAACGAGTCTGTATTGTTTGTCCTCGCTGGTAACTGTAATGTGTGATCTTTTATCTTCTCCCCTCAGGTTGAGACCACCGTGCGCCTGCTGTGGCTCTCCATGCTAAAGATGCCCCAGGAGCTGCTGCGGCTGTGTGCCTGTCACCTGCTCACCTGGTTCTCCATCATAGCAGAGGCGGTCTTCTTCACCGACTTCATGGGACAAGTCATCTACCACGGAGATCCTACTGTATGAGAAACAATTGCAAGATCACAGATACACATACATACATTCACGTCACCTAACTTTACTTTACCAACATATATTGTGTTTTTTTTTTATTATTTACCCTAAAAACATTTATCAGAAGTATCGTACAATCTTTCTGTGGACATTTTAGGAACCCTTAAGCATTTAAAAATTGGTTTGTTTCGCTTTTTCTTTTCTTTTTTTTAATGCTTTGCACAGGCTTCTTTTCATTTCTCTGATTTTTGTCATTTATTTTGCAGCAGAAGGATAAAAAAAGAGCAAAACAGTCTCTATCTTATGTAAAAAAAGTGATGTAACTAAGCCCAGTTTTCTGTCTTACAGGCCCCTTCTAACTCGACCTTATTGGAGAACTATCACAGAGGAGTTCAGATGGGATGCTGGGGCCTGGTTATATATGCCATGACTGCTGCTACATGTTCAGGTAGCCATGCGCAATAGCACATGCTCACATCATTCAGTTTTCCTGGTTAGAAAGTGGATTTTCTTTAAATCATTTGAGTAAACAATAAACAAATCTCTCTTTTCTAGCTATTCTTCAAAAATATCTCGACAACTTTGACTTGAGCATTAAGGTCATCTACATCCTGGGTACACTTGGATTCTCCATAGGTACGAACTGCAGTAATAAAACACAGTACAGTAAAAAAGCACACGGGAATTCCCTAATCTCCCTCTTTTTTGTGTTTTCCTTCATAGGAACTGCTGTCATGGCAATATTCCCTAACGTGTACGTGGCCATGGTGATGATCAGCAGCATGGGCATCATCTCCATGAGTATCTCCTACTGTCCTTATGCTCTACTGGGACAATATCACGAAATGAAAGAGGTACAGATCTATTCAATTAGAAAAGCTTAATGATCTAATATAGATATGAATATACAGAGATATGAATTAAATGCATGGCTAAAGAATACCTAGTAATTTTAAAGGATCCTACTTTTTTGGTAGAAAATAATTATCATGTCTTTTGGGACTAATAACTTTCTTTGCATTTTCAGTATATCCAGCACAGTCCTGGCAACTCTCGCAGAGGCTTTGGCATCGACTGTGCCATCCTGTCCTGTCAGGTGAGTGTTGAATAAAGTCAATTAGTTCTGCCACTTACATTCATGTCATATATTGTATTGATAAAACTGTGTTGTGATTCTTCAGGTGTACATCAGCCAGATATTGGTGGCCTCAGCTCTGGGTTCTGTAGTGGAAGCTGTTGGCAGCGTTCGTGTCATTCCCATGGTGGCCTCTGGGGGCTCCCTCCTTGGATTCTTTACTGCCTGCTTCCTGGTTATTTATCCAACTCCAAACAACGGGTGAGAAAAGTACCCATTCTTAGCCATAAAGCAATACGCACACAAACCAAGAAATAGGGCTCTACTGAGGTTTTGCAGTCAGATGATCACTAACGTGACATTAACTTGTTTGCTGTTTTGGAAGTGGGACAATGTAGGTCAAACTATATAAGGAACCAGTCACCTAGACTTAGGGACCTGTCCTCAACCATCTGCATGACATCATACAAGAAAATTCTATAGATAAAGGCCTAAATATGGCACTCATGCCTGCGCTTTAAGATAGCTTAACGTTGCAACTGTTTCAATTGACCTACTTAATCTGTAGCTGTTTTTAAGCCCATTGTGAAGTCCTAACAAATGTTTATTTCAATTGGCAGGGACGGGGAATCAGCCAAAGCTTCAGAGAAACGGACTTTGCCATCGCTGGAAAATCCCAATAGCGGCGAAGGGCCTGTTACCGTAGTGATCGAAAAACCCAGCTTCCTGAAACTCAACAAGGAGGGGAAGGCCACCAGCACTACAGCTTCCTGTCAGGTGGAAAATGAGTCTGCTCTGTGATTGGCTGATTGCGCTGACAGACACTTTGCTGCAGAAACAACTTGATTTATCATTGCTGATGGAAAAGACTCAAACGTGTGCCTTGATGTGGATTTGCTTTGGTCCACTCTTGGCGTTTGTTCTGGCTTTAACAGGGTTTTTTTTTTAAAAATTCACATGTCACACTATGCTGAAGAAAACATCGCAATCTGCCGTGGGACCAGCATCACATTAGACCAACTTACCCAACAAAAGTCATTCTGGTCCCAGTGCCGCTTCAGCTGTTGACGAAGTTCCTTCCACTTATCCCTTACGGACTTTTGATCGATCCGTCAGGGTCGTCCAGGATTGAGTAGTTAATTGGCCGTCGTTTTAAGGAGAGGTTGTCTCCTGTCTCTCAGGGCCTCTAGGAGGTGCTACTGAGCAGCCACCTGGACAGGAAACTTCAGGGGACTCGCATACATACGCATTCAAACCCTCACACGCACACATTTCCTCATTTAAGTTCAACACAATCGAATGAACACCCTAATAATGAACTCTATCGATGAACATTAGTCCTTGAAGCTGCAATCATTACAAAATGCTGAAAATCGTTCTTCCGCACTGTGGAGTCAGGTTGATTGAGTTTTTGCTTCGTGATGTGGACGCTGATTTACGAGAATGTGTGTGTCTGCTGACTTAAAACACCAAAACAACCCCAACAACACAGTCGGCTTTGCGGGACATTGCAGCGACACTAGCTTTAAGACTCTAAAGACTTTTGGAAGTGGCATTTTTTGAAATCGCAAGCCCGAAGCCTGGTTCCTGGGGAATTTATTGACCATAAAATTGATGCTGTTGCCCTCTTTCATATGGCAGGACTGACAAAATCTTTAATTCAGCCTTCAACGTGGGGCAAAGAGGACAATAATCCAGAGGATCTGCTCAGAAATATTGAGCATGAGAATAAAGTCGCCTGTATATTGAACGATAAAACGACAGTCAAAAAATACGCATGTTTACCGGGTGAAATTCGACAAGCGTGAAAGTAAGAGCCTAGATGCAGTGTGTGCAGTATATGGGGCATTACAATCAAATATTGTTTTCAAGATTTAGTGAGGAACCACAGTGATCTTTCTGTTTGTTTTGACTAATCAAACTAACCTATGCTGCATGTTAGACGAGCTGAGGAGCGACAAACCAAACACCAGAGAGGAAGAGGAAAAGGAAACAGAGTTGTTCTCCTTTTCTTTACTTTTTCGCTTATTTTTTTGTTTGTTTGTTTAAAAAAAATATACTGTCAGCATAAAGTTTGCCACTCACTGCACATTGTTGGAAAAGAAATGTCACAAGGTTCAGCTGGAAAAGCGTTAACGTTGGATTTGGGGTTCTAATATTTTCTATGGATGTTGAATTTTATGGAAATGTTTAAAAAAGGCAAACAAATCTCCATTGTGTTGACAGTAGTCATTTATGACAACAGTTTAAGGCTTGTTGCTTAAGCTTCAAGAGATGGCCCTGTTGTGGTTCTTTCCACGTCACCAAAAGAATAATAATAGAGTAAATTGTATATTTTTCAAAGCAGACTCAGACATCCTTTATTAAAGCAAAACCTGCAGTTTTAAGCACTGTAACTTTCACAGAACAAAAGATAACACCAAGAATTTAAAGTTTCACTAATTTTGATTGAAGTGTTGTGACATTTATTTTACAATACAGTCAAAAGGCTTTGGGAAAAATGGTTAAATCTGCTGCGGTAGCCACAGCAAAGGAAGCAAAACCGCCGAGGTTAGCAATCCTTAAAGCCAGGATAGATACGAAGACCTGATGACTGAGTGTGCAGCGATGACGTTAAACGATCTTAATCTTCTGAATGTTTCTTTAGCTGATGATGCTGGACGTGTAAAAACAAATTTTCAAGTGTTGTGTTGTTTGTGTCCCGATAAGTCAGGCCTTTAGTTGCAATAAGGACCCTTGTTAATCAGAGTACTGTGCAGAGCTTGTGCAGGCTGAGCAGGGTTGTTGGTGGTGGTGCATATTTTTGGGTCAGTTTTCCTTTCATTTCAATCAGCTGAAGAAAGCAGCTCGAAGGGAAACAAAATGTAAATTGCAGTGGGGGTGATGACTAAATAGAAAGAACTGTTTGTATGTATGAACGTATGTAAAGCATTTCGTGGAAAAGGTGTTTTATTTTGTTTTTTTAAAGCTTGGGCGGCTTTAGAAGAGAATTCCGAGGATGGCTTTTTTTGGAAGGGGGGGACGTGTTTGTGATTTTTCACTCATGTGTAAAGTGTAACATTTTCTTCTAAAACTAATTCGATTCCTTCCATACTTTCAGGTACATAGAATCAGAGAGTAAGATAAAACGTTGCTAAGATTGGATGTTTTAAAAAACGGCCTCTGGAGCCATTAGCCATAAAATATTCTGAATAAACATAAAAAATAATTAAAAAAAGAAACTTTGGGGTTATGGAGCTTTGCATGCGACGACAACGATATGCATGTTCAGAACACCAAAGTATGACTGTACAAATCACTCGAGCTCTTTTCTTTAATCGTCGTAATAGGTCAGGGATGTATTTTCTAATGCATGGCTGGATGTTTGTGTCTTTTTGTTTTCGTTTGAACTTAAATGTGTGTTAAAAAAAAAAAAAAACATTCAACGCAACATGTACTCTTTAAGCTGAAGCATTGTGCTTGGTCTGGGTCAGTACACTCCTAACAGGTGAGCGAGTTTTAAACATCCACTTTATCACTTTTCAGGCTGGAAAGTGAAGAAATGTGTTACAGGATGAGACGTCCTTCGTTACATGTGTAGGTTAGAGACTCCTGGCCGTGAATACTTGAAGTGCAACTAGAGTGTTTCTGTTCCAATGCAGTGAGAAAGTATTTGATTTTATGGGGAAGTGGGGCGGGGTTGTTGTTCCAATGATGTCCCAAGCCTTTTATCACAGACTCTGGAATGTTCCGGCGACTCGGTTCAGCTCAGCCGCTTCGCTCGGCCTGCTGGGAGATTGAGTTCTTAACCTCTGATTCCATCTGGTGACTTAAAATGTTAATGTTTTTTTTGTTGTTTGTTTTAAAGTCAACGAATGTGAGTTTTTTGGGGGGGGGGTTTTGGTTTTGATGTTTGACGATCCAGGGTGGGAGTCCTGACATTGCACAGAACTTGCACATAAGTAAAAAAAAAACAAAAACAAAAAAACAAGTAGAACTTTATTGCAAAAGGAGGAAAAAAAACAAGTAACTGTGGATATTTATTTTTTGAGCTTTCTTGTCTATAAAGGACATTTAGTTTCCAAATGAGTAAATTAAAGCTATTCTATTTGCTGTTACAGGTGAACTGGACTGTGTGTGTGTGTGTGTGTGTGTGTGTGTGTGTGTGTGTGTGTGTGTGTGTGTGTGTGTGTGTGTGTGTGAGAGAGAGAGAGCGCATAGGTCCTCTCACAGCTGGCAAAGCAAAAAGACAGCAGTGTGTTAAAACTGTCATCTCAGTGTTCACTTTTTGGTCCTGGTTCTCTGTTCTGCAATCACCTGGTTTACACTTAGCTCTGGAATCGATGGCGATGATGCCTGAAGTTTTTTTTTTTTTGTCTCTGTTCTGTTGTTTTAATTCAACTAGAAAGTTTTTTGTGTGTGTTGTGTTTTATTTGAATCGTAGGCAGAGCCACACACATAAATCTTTGGCCTTTGTACATTTTCAGTGTTTGCTCTCCACCGTCCGCATCACTGAATGAATGTGGAGACGCGGTGATCCTGTTTCGTATTTCCTGGCAGCAGCGTGACGGCCATGCAGTCAGTCCAGCCTCTGTGCATGTGTGTTTGTGTGTGTGTGGCTCTGCCTTTAGTAAACTGTGTGTTAATGACGGAGGGGAGCGATGCCTATATACTTTGATTTTCATAGAGATTAAATCAAGATGAATACTTAAAGAATGGGAAAATAAATATACGCAGTGTACTATATATAATATGCCTTGTTATTTGAAAAAAAAAGATGTAAATATACATATTTCTCATTTAGTTTCTTCTTTTTTGCTGCTATAAAAAAGATGATTATTTTTGTTAGTAGTGTTGTTTTCTATATAAAGTCTGTATATATATCTCTATGTTATGTAAATATGCTTGAGCCTTCATATGTAGGACTCTGGATGAACACTGTATGGAACGCACCTTAAACTCTGTTCAGAAGCAAACCACCAATGACGTCTTTCATCATTTGGCATTTTCACTCAGAATTCAAAATGTGACAAGAATCAATAATAAAGAAGGGTCTCACCATACAGGCAAAAAAAAAAAGAAAAAAAATCTGCTCTGGTTGAAAATAAAAGTTCATTTGATCAAAAAATTTCTGCAACTGGGAGTTTCTCACTTCATAAAGACATAAATATACAGTGATATCCACAAAATACATGTTTTTATATGCAATCAGACATAATCAGAGAAACAAATTCATTTTAAATATAGAACTTTTTTAAATACTTAGATGAAAATGCTTTGCAGTGCATTTAAATGAGATGAGAAAGATGCTCAGAAAGGTCTTGATCTTGAGTGAAGCTGTTAGATAAGATAAGATAAGATAACCTTTATTAGTCCCACACGTGGGAAATTTGTTTTGTCACAGCAGGAAGTGGACAGTGCAAAAGTTATATAGCAAAATTAGAATACAATAAGAATAAAATACTGTACACAACTGTACAGAATAGAATAAAATAAAATACTATATACAGTAGAATAAATGGAATAAAATATACAATAGGATAAAAATAGAATGCAAATGCTTTATATAACTGAGTAAAAATACAACTATGTCAGAAAAAGAATATTACACTTAGTATTATTGCACATGTGTGGATGTGTGTGTTTGATCAGTTGAGATTAGTTTACTCTTATTAGTATTACATTGCAAAATTTTTTACCACGCATGTAAATAATGAAATATTAATGGATAACAGTGTCTAAAAAAACATGTTAATAAAATGCACTAATGTCTTTCTGTATATTGTTACCTCACTTATTATCTTTAGGGAGTCTTAAGCTTTAAGCAGACTGGTTTTATCAGGCTTGATGCACATTTTCTTGCAAGTAAAAGAGCATCTTATTCCTTGGAAAGTAAGATTTCTGTAAAATATTAATTAAAGGGGAATTAAAGAATTTTCATTCTTTATTATCAAGATTTGGCAAGCATTTCCAAGTTATGCTTTTTTTGTAAAGGCGGTATTTAGAGTATTTTTATCTCAAGAAATGATAAAACTCTATTGCACTTCAAAGAAACAGAAATCTGCACAAGAGGGTGTAATTGCCCTGTAATCAAATGTAATTAATTAATTAATTTACAAATTTAAAAATCTATTTGTATTTACCTACAAATACAAATTTGAGTTGTGGATAATTGCGCCTAACTTCTGGGTATTTTACAGGAAAGGCGACACAAAGTACTTTAATTGCTCACAGTATAATTTGTGTCTACTTAGAAGTTAGGCGCAAATCAAAATTACTGATACACTGTGTAAAATTACTTAGAAACCACTTAAATTTAATTACAGTAATTAATTGTTGTAAATAAAAATACAACAATAAAATATGTTAAAATTCCACTTAATTACAAAGAAATTACACCCTTAGTTGTGAGCTGTATTATAAAGTGTTAGTTGTTTAGTTTTTATACTAAACAAAGTAAATAAATTGTGATCCATTGAAGTTACCAACCAGGTTTACTCCAAAAAAGCAAATATAAAAATAATTATGTTTTTGTGACCTCGCTCGTGTTTTTGTTTGCTTGTTTTTTGTTGGAATGCATGTGACTGTTGGTGAAGCAACCTGCTGGTCTGCAGTTTCAAGACATTTTTTCATGGGCCAAAAAAAGGTTTTACTCAGCATCTTCAAAGCAGCTGATTTGGTTTCCCATGATGCATTGCGGTTAGACTGCTGAGAAGGAAGAGGAAAACTGGGAAAAAAAACATTTTGTTGTGCAGAATCAGATTTCTAGCACACACACACACACACACACACACATGCACTGCACACACTGGGTTAAAGCTTCAGCTGTTTCCATGAAGAGAAGCCAGAGAAGGAACCTGAAACTGGTGTGTGTGTTTAACCCAGACTCATCATGTGGTAGCAGGGCCAGCTGATGGTAAGTATTCGTGTGTGTGTGTGTGTGTGTGCGCGCGGGCGCATTGGTATAAAGTTGCAAGCCAAGGTCATCACAGTTACGTAAAGTGAACTATGATGACCCGCTGCTTCTCTGGAAGGATGATGGAGGGAAATGCAACTCAATTTAATGTCTCACATTCCTGCTATGACTGACACCTCATAGCTCTACTCTTATTTCATCAATAAAAACTAAACAAAGAGTTTTATGCACTTAATACACAAATCCATTAAAATCTTTTTGTGTAGGTGAGTAGTCATAAATCTTTTTTTTAATTTATAAATTCAATTCATAATTCACAATTTTTTTTCACCCTGCTTTAGAACACACAGATATTTCAGTGGATAACAGCAGCAGCTATGAAATACCATAATCTGTTATTGGATAATGTTATTTTTCATGAACAGCCCCACTGTGAATCAGTGCCAGTGTGATTGTTCTGGACGACATTCTTCCACCGCAGGGAGACGCTGTCCTCTGGTGGAACAAATCAAACATTTTATTAAGTACACCTAGTACCATGTGGTCATAAAGCAATAGACATGATCATGAACAATACTCAGGTAGGCTCAAGTGTTTAACAAGGAGTCAAAAGAATGTACCTAATAAAGTGTCTGGTGACTATTTCTTTTAATAACAACAGATACAGCCAAAGAAACAGCACTTTAACTGCAAAAAGTACCACCATCACTGCATTTTCTTTATATAAATCATTTAATACACTAAACAAGACAAACAAGTCAGTAAAAATAGCAGACACTGACTCAAAAACAAGCAATGCTGAGACAAACTAACAAGGAGAAGAAGAAGAAAATGAATTTATGATAAAGTGACTTTATGTTAGTACATAGTTTGATTGATCCATCCATTTCTTAAACATTTAACTTGCATCTACTGAGTCCTGAATTATGGAGAGGATGTGTGTGATCACAGCCTCTAAAATGTAGCCTAAATTTAAATCCAGCCAAATAACCTGATGTACTAGAAACAAAGCAGTGCTTTTGTTTTTCATCATTTCCTGTCTTTGTGATGCTGACATTATTCCATTTAATCATTTTTTAAATTATTAACAAGTCATAAAAAGAACATCACACTGCATATCCCTAAATGTTTATACACACAAAGAGTGCATTTATCCTATTTATGTGTCTCGAGACTTCAACCCTCTGAAAGCCCCTTTGCTTTGCTCATAACTCTATCTGTTATTCTTCATTTTAATGTTGCAGATGTCATTTTTGAAGGCTTTCAACATTCAGTGTGACTCAACACAGAAATATTGATGAATCAGAGTCAAATACAGTATAAAAAAATCAAAGCAGTCAAATAAATAGTCCACAAAAGTACAAAAAAGGAGTATTTCCATTCTAAATAGTAGGATTTAGTCACAGTAGTTTGCTGGATTTGCCTACTATACAACTGTTGTATTTTTGTTTTTATTTTCAATGGACAAATTTTAGTTTAAAAAAAGAGAGAGAAGGGTAATAAAGGGACAGGTATAGCGTTGTTTAACTCAAATTGTGTGCAGGAATTTACAAAGAGTGTTAAAGAAGTATCCAGAAAGAACAATGACTAAATAAAAAGCTTGTTTGTGAATAAAAAGGGTTTTTTTTCCCGTAGTTATCAATCAGAATTTTTACATCATAAACTTTGATGAGGTGCCAAGCATCAACTCCCCTCATACATAGTTTTTTTTTTCTATGTGTAATCCAGCAGCTTTTGAAACTTGAAGCAGTTTAAGTTCATTGGTTTCACAGCAAAACAAACTCGACATGTGTCACTGTCTCCAGCTGTCTCTCTGAACTATGCCATCACTGGTTTCTGAAACATGGCCGCCTGTCCAATCAGAGTGGTGTGCGCTGGCTGCAGAGAGGGGTGCGCTTGTGAGCGTTAGTGTGGCTATGCTCTGAGCTATCGCCAGTGCCGTACCCGAGCATTTATTCACCGAATTCCTCTCCCCTTCGACGCCGCTTGTAAACCCCACCTCCCCGTCCTCCTCTCTGCCTCTCCTTCTCCTGGTCCTCCACATTCTCTTGAAGCTGTCCGTCACAAAGCAGTAAACCACTGGATCCAGGCAGCTGTTCAGGCTGCTCAAGGTCACGGTGATGTGATAGGCAAGCACATCCCTCGCCCCTTGCCCGGGCGCCTCCCCTGCCACTCTGAACTGGAAGTAAACCAGCACCTGGCGGACGTGGAAGGGTGTGAAACACACAGTGAAGACCACCAGGACGGTGGCCAAAAGCCTGATGGCACGAGTCCTCCTCACCCTGCTCTGGTGGGGCATCCCGCTGTGGCTGCAGGAGAGAAAACAGGTGACGCGCAGAGTGAAGACCACCACGGCGAGCAGGGGGAGGAGAAACTCCAGGATGGTGAGATAGAAGAGGGCAGGGAGGACCATGCAGGAGGAACTGAGCTCCAAAGCTGTGGTCTAGAGAGAGAAGGAGAAAGAAAAAGGAGAGCGATTGTATCATGATTTAGCTTTTTAGCATTTTTAGCTTGTCTCAGCTTGACAGTCTGGTCAGCTCTCCTCTTCTTTAGATCCTGACTGTTCTGCAAACCAAGACTCCTCCTACTTTGCTTGCAACCTCATGAAAATCACTATTTGATTAATTGACAGTCATCAGTTTTGTCATCACTGATAAGTTTTGACACTCAGGATAAACTAAATCCGCGTCATTAACCAATTCATAGACTAAATTATGAACTCAATTATTGCAATTAATTTATTTCTCTTTTTAGGTTGATTTTGTGGTTTCATACACTGAGAGCTCATCCTGTGTGTGCTGTGTTTTTAGTGTGTCTCTTCACCTGAAAAGAGTAGGTGACCACGACTGCAATGAACCACACGGTGGCACTGACACACCTGGCCGCTCCTATGGTCCTCCAACGATGAAGGGTACTGGATGCGTGGACGACAGCGAGGTACCGATCGATACAGATGCTGAATAGAAAGCCATCAGTGAATATTGGTAGACGAGACATATTATTTCAATTTATTTTCAGATAAATTTGAATACTAGGCTTCTTTAAGGCTTCACTCCTTAAAACCCTGCCTTTCTTCTGATTGGCTGCCCCTTGCCTGGCTTCCACAAACAAAAGCTTCTTTCATCTCAGTCCTAGCCTGAGATGATAGTATAAAGAAATCCATGCCAAACTGATATCACCTTGACACAAGAACTGGAAATCAAGAAATTAGACCAGCCAGAAGCCAAACTCTTGGTCCACGGGGTTATCTGTGTGTGTTACCACATTGAATATGAGCATCCAACTAAAAGAATGCACATAACTAAAAATAATGAAAAGCATAACAGCTCCTCATTATGTGATAAATGAGGTTATGACTCACCCACCTGGTCAGAAACAGGATACTACAGTACATATTGACAAAGTAGCTGAAGGTGTGGACGTATGAGCAGGCCACACAGCTCCCTCCACTGTGGTACAGAGCGATGCGAGCCGGCAGCGACAGGGCCACCAGCAGGTCAGCCACGGCCAGGTTTATGGTGTAAACCACGGAGGCCGAAGAGTGTGCAGAGGCACCGCAGAAAACGTAGAGAGCCAGGCTGTTGAGGACCACACCAACCACCAGCATCAGACAGTTAAACACCTGCAGCAGGGAGGGATGGACCCTTAGTTTATTGGTCATGCACAGCTACTTACATATTTAAAGGCTTAGTGTCTTCTCAGTCTGGGATATTCTGAAGTGCACAGGTACTGTGTGCAGGATTTTATGCTATTATTGAGTCTTAATCTATTTAATTTTTTAGGTGGGGTCCTTGCTTTTATCTTCTTACCCTAAACAAGTGTAAAAACAACTTAAGTAACTGCACAGAAATAGCAAATACTGGAGTGTAACATAAGATTTATTCAGCATTTGATCTTACCATCAGAAAAACCCAGACGGTGTAGAAATCTTGATACAGCTGCATGTCCAGGTGGGCTAACCTGTGCAGGTATGCGGTCCCCCATTCCTGGTCCCAGGTGTTGCAGTTAGTTTGGTGTGAGTTGAAAAGTGACAGGAGAGGCTCAGCAGTGGAGTTGGAGCTGATGTTGGTGAGAAGGCTCTCCATTGGTTGGAAAAGATGAATGACAGGTAGGCTGGTGAGAATCAGGGAGTGAAGTAAAGTAAAAGAAAAAAAAAAGAAAAAAAAGATTTACAATGTTTTACTTAAATCAATAAATACAAATAAAAAACAAATTACAATGTCTATATTATGTTATGTCAACTTTAGAGGAATAATTCCTTTACTATAGTAGTAATCTCAACTGGAAGTCCAGCATAACATCTGCTTTCACACTTTCAACGTATTATTTCCATGGTAACAATGCAAAATCCTTCAGAAAGCTAGTTATTGGAACTGGGATTGTGTTAGCAGACTGTTAATGTATAGCTGATGAATAAAACAACTGCTTGTTGTTATTTTCAGTTAAAAAACCCACAATAATAATGAAGCAAGTGGACTAAATAAAGAGAAATACGGTCACCTGGACATTTCATTAGGCACAGCTGCTCAGCCGCTCACTAACATTAATATATTTAATCAGCTAATCACGTGGCAGCAACTCTCTGCATTTGGACAGCCTGTTCAGGTGAAGCTGAGCATCAGAATAGGGAAGAAAAGTGATTTGAGTGACTGGACGTGGTATGACTATTGGTGCCAGATGAAGTAGTCTGAGTATTCCAGAAACTGCTGATCTACTGGGATTTTCCCATGCAACCATTTAGAATGATCCAAAAGACGAGAAAATATCCAGTGAGTGGCAGTTCTAAAAAAGATAATGTCTTGCTGATGTCAGAGGCCAGAGGAAACTGATCAGACTACTTTGGGCTGATAGGAAGATAGTATCTCAAAAATACTCAAAAAGAACAAGTCAAGGCATACAGAAGAGCTTTTTTGGATGCATAACATGCTGAAGCTTGAAACAGATTGACTACAGCAGCAGAAGTCCATAATGATTGCTACTCCTCTCACCAAAATTGTACAATGCTGCCTGGTCTGATTAGTCTCAGTTTCTGCTGGTAAGGTCAGAAATTGGTGTAAACAACATGAAAGAATGGATCCATCCTTCCTGCCTTGTATCAAAGGTGGTAGTGGTGATGATGTAATGGTGTGGAACAAATTTTCCTGGCACACTTTTGGCCCCTTAGTACTCAAAGATCATAGTTTATTGTTGCTGACCATGTCCAATTATGACCACAGAGTACACATTGTCTGATGGCTACTTCTAGCAGGATAACAAACCAGGCCACAAAGGTCAAATCATTTCAAACTGGTTTCTTGAACATGACAGTGAGTTCACTGTACTCAGGTGTCCCCAACAATTACTGGATCTCAATCCAATAGACCGCCTTTCAGATGTGGTGGAACAGGAGATTCACAATGATGTGCAGCTGACAAATCTGCAGCAACCGTGTGATGCTATCATGTCAATGTGGACCAAAACCTGTGAATAATGTTTTTAGTACCTTGCTAAATCCATGCCACAAAGAATTAAGGCAGTTGCAGAAGTAAAGTACTATTTCTTGATGCATACCTTAAAAAATACTGTAGCACTTAAGGCATTTTTAATCATTTATTACTTTGTTAATGTAGTGAGGAAAACAAATCTTTCAGATTCTTTTCTTTTCTAAAGGGTAAAAGCTTTTTAGGATTATATCCAGACTCATTCTATCTACTTTTTTTTAACCTTTTTTTTCCCTCAGATTGTTCAGTAATATCAGGGCGTCTTCATTACAGCCTCCCGGCAGTAATTTAAAGACAGATGCCTTAACCTTTTATCCTGGACTCAGCCTTGGATACTGTATGGTAAATAGTTTCAAACAGCTTAGTTCTCCAAACTCACACACACACAAAGACACACACATACGCACACTAAAAACTAAAGGAGATAGCTGTGACTTCTAGGGATGAAACCATGGCCAACATCAGCAGAAATGAATCCAGACAGAGAGACTTTGGAAATCCCGATCCTATAAACAATGTGCTCTTGTATCGTAGAGGCAACTGTATCCATCTTCATCTCCTCCCTAAAAGGATGTGACACTCTCAACAAAGTTAAGTACACGACCGTGTGTGTTACTTCAAAGACGGAGCACAGCATTAAGATGAACCCTGCCAGCGTGCGCGGCTATTTAACACACCACTGACATGTGTTGTGTTGAACATGATGTAGACGGTTGTCTTAACCAGATAAACGTGATCAGTGCAACATGTCCTGTTTAAAAAACGGCTGGACTGTGTTCACTTTCAAGGGGCTTAAAGAAGTAAAAAGACTGGCCAAAAATAGTGTTGATATTTCAAAGCCAGGCGGGAACAGATAAAACAGTGTGATAAATAAGGCGTTACGACATTAGTGAATTTGTTATGTTCTGCTTAAGAAGAACTGGCCAAACAAGCTATTCATTAGTTGGCCAAAACTGTTTCACCCTTAACTTGAATGTACTAACTTTTCCCAGAGCTTTGAAACTTATCACACTCATTTTCTATGGAAATAAACTTGTTGTCGTACAATCTCTGTAGTTGTTCTGAGTTCATCCAGAGCCCTTACAGGACCTTTAGCCAAGTTGGCTTAAAAGTTAGTTTCAGCTTGTTTCATCTGATGTATCATGGGAGCTAAAATGATTTTTTTTTCTTTCAGCAAATCTGTGGAGCTCCCCTGGCAGAGCTTGCACATCACATACAAGCAACTCAAGTCCTTTAAGAAGCAGCCTGGATTTGAGTCTGCCCATCTTTCATCTTCTCCCTCACACTTTCTGTCCCTGTTCATGCGTTTCTAAAAGCCCCAAATTAAATCTCACAAAAAATGTTTATTTACTCCTGACTATTCGACATCAGAAAAAACATACATTAAAAATGTCCTCCTTTACTTTAAAAAAAGTAATTTTATAAAAGATAAATGTCTTAAATAATGCCATATTTTACTCAGCAGATCCTCTCATTTTGGCCAAAAGTGTCTTTCCTTATAAAAACCAGAGACGGATGAGCTCCCATTGGATAACATGTGCCGCTGAGAGAGGTCTTTCCACTCTTCATCATCATAAGACAGTTAGATAAAACATGGCTGTCAGCCTGGATTTTAAAAAAGAAAAAAACTCTCCAAGCAGCTATCTTCTTTGAAACTTTATGGTTATGGTAAAATATTATAAAATTATTATATTAAAGATAAACCAGTGAATGACTCTGAAGCCTGCAAATGTTTTTTAACATTGTGTTAATCACTGCCGCCCAGCACCTGCAGACTTTACAGATGCAGACGTGCATTTGCTTCATAGGTTCACTTTTAAATGAAATGACTAGATCATATAAAATCATATCTAAATCTATCAGGTCTTCCTTTGAGCTAAACCCTCACGAGTTAAATTCAAGCTTTTTAAACTTTACATTTTGCACTCTTAATAGAATGAAAACTTTTTTTTGTGTACAATTTCCAATGAAAAAAACCTGTAATATGCATGTACCAGAGGGAAAGTACTGTAGGGTGAAAATGATGTGGATATCTCCAGGAGGACAAATGTACACAAAGAACCTTAAAACTGCTGCTCAGAAAATGAGGCAAAGTAATGCCGACTACTGTCCTCCTGGTCTTTAGGTACAAAAAACACAACCAGAAAAAAACAAAAAAGAAAATCAGAATCAAATAATGATGACTGAATGGATTAAACGTACCTGGAGAAGAGAAAAAGTGTGGAAAAGAAATCCTCATGCAGTAGACTTGTGCAAAAGTCCTTGTTGTCCGATGATATAAATAAAGAGATCCTCAGTTGCTTTTAATTTCATACTTTTATCTCCTCTTCATTTCGTACATCCTTTGGTCTTTCAGTAATTTGCTAAAAGGTAAGGAAAGAATAGGCCCAGAGAGTCAGATGTGAAGCTCTGGGGCGGAGAGAGTCCTCCAATGGAAAGTAGAGTTCAACAGGCGGACCTCCTCTTTAACTCATTTCTTTCATATTACATATAACACAAAATGTAATGAAGATGTATCAAAAATGTATCAAATAACTCTGTCATTTTCTTTCTTCTCATTCCCCGTCTTCTTCCACCTTACAGTTTCTGCTTTGTCTCATTTTCCACCTCTTTAGTTTGAGCTTCTTTTCTTTCTCGGCCTCTTGTCAAATAGGACATCTTCTAATATATTTCATCTGAAACAGGGATTTGGAAAGGCAATGCAAAGACAAGGCTTGAGCGTCCAAGGTGTCGAAAAGCAGAAGAGGAACATGTACGCTGATGGATAACAGTTGGATTAGGAATAACAAGAAAAGAGTAAGTGGCTGGCAGGCTAAAAGGAAGAGGAAAAATTAGAAAGAGCTGGAGGGAAGACTGCCCT
The DNA here is from genome assembly GCF_013358895.1 of Oreochromis aureus. Lineage (NCBI taxonomy): Eukaryota > Metazoa > Chordata > Actinopteri > Cichliformes > Cichlidae > Oreochromis > Oreochromis aureus. The sequence continues at coordinate 22,327,773 of NC_052962.1, forward strand.
GTCTCTGTGGGACAAAAACAAAAGGCAGTTTCATTCAAGTGTGATTTCAAAATCGTTTATTTAAAGCTGTCTCCAGGGTGGTCCCACTCGGACAGCGTTAGAGAGAAAAAATATACGTTTGTCGCTGTGTAAATACATGATTCAATTAGAGAACTGAAGAGCAAAATAAAAGTATAAAGCAGACAACGCAGCATAAACTGTTTCTGTAGATGTTTTTATGAAGCTGCCAGCCTGTGAACCTGTGAACCAACACACACTTATAAAAATGGGAGAGGACACCTTCATAATGAAAGATAGATAAAGAGTAGAGAAGGGATCATTTTACATTTCTTTCACCACAAAGAAGCGTCACCTAATAAACTCACAGGAGGATAAACAGCTGTAACATCTGTCCCATTGAATATGTTTGCGGTTGTGTGTGGCTAACATCAAAATGTCAAATAAAGTCCTGCGGCAGTAATACCTGTGAAAAAAGCCAAAAAGAGGCTTTTGATTTATGCTGCGCTTTTGGTGATGTCATTATACAAAGTGCCTGGTTAATGTTTGATTGAATGTTTCTTGGCTTGTTTAAATATTTGAAATCTTTGCCAGATGTTTAAAGTGTTGGAGACGGAGGAAGGATGTCGCGCTTGACACTTCGGCGGAATTTAGAGGGTGGAAAGAGTGCTTAAATTAAGTTGTGCATAGGAAATCTATTTCTAGAAACGTTTGGGGTGGATGTATTAGGGAATTAAGGGGCACTCCAGCAGTTTTACAACTTAAACAGAGTTTCAGCACATAGGTGCTGTAGAGTATGCTGTGTAATTTCAGCAAAATTGGAAATGTCAGAGGAATTATCTTGGCTTGCAGACAAGCGCAAGTCTGCAGGCATTTAACAAGCAGAGATGAGCTAAAACCTCATGCGTAAAACAAACATATTTTGTTAGGCTGAGAGGGATTTTTTTTTAGCTTTCAGTAGGTCTTCTGTTCAGAACTACTGAAATAGCCCTGTTCCAGATTTTAGCAGGTGGTAGAGAGCCAACAGACAGTGCATGAGAGAGATGAAGAAGAGAGTGCAGGCAGGCTGAAAATAAGATTCAGGGGTGATTTGTAACTGAAGGATGGCGACAGCAGTGAAAAGGAAGGTTTATATGGTTGTAATGAGACCTGCTTTAATGTATGGTTTGGAGACAGTGGCAGAAGAGGCCAAGGTGGAGGTGGCGGAGTTGAAGATGTTAAGATTTTTATTGGGGCTGACCAGGATGGACAAGATTAGAAATTAACAGTTGAGGTTGATTTCATTTTCTAGAAGCTGGAGTTAAATAAGATAGGATGGGGGCTGGACTAGACTCTATCTGCCTTTTCAGGTCAGTGGGGCTAATGTATTAGTCTAAGCAGAAAAAGCAGAGGATATGGCCGCCAGATGAATGCTCTTTAAGGTAGGATTCAAGGGCAGTGTCATGGTTCAATGATATGTTAAATTATGGATTGATAATGTCCTGATACCCACTGCAGGACTCAATGATAGTTAAAACATCATTTAGAATCATTACTTCAGTATTAAGTTTAGAAAGTCATTAAATCCTTAAGTATGATGTTCGCCTTGATGTCAACTTCAATGTCAACCCACTTTTCTGTCAGTGTAAGGAAATACCCGAAATAAATAAAGAGTAGCTTCACTATTATCAGATCAACATGAATAATCTTGGTCTCTATGGACAGGTAAGACCTCAGATAATATTATTAAGTATCTGGGTCACTGTGACTGGTACTATACCTGAGTAAATTCTGATGAGCCAAAGAAAAAAACATTCAGAAAGAAAAGAAAAGAAAGTGCCCATTAGCTTCTTCCAACAATAATACATTTCCCTCCTTAGGAATAATCCTTACCTTTACCTATACTCACAACATATCCACAACTTCCAAAAAAAACTTGCAAAAAAAGCATCAGAATTGCAATTTTGAGCCCTTCATAAGAAAACTCAGGGTTTCAGACCATTATTGCTGTGTGACACAGCAAATTTAGGAATAGATGCGATACCAAGTAAATACAAGGTCAGTATTGCTGATTTCAACCCATAAAGCCAGTTTATTTAGGAGAGAGCAGTGTGTCGCGATTTATGAGATAAATCACTTTGAATTTGCAATTCCTGAACACATTTTAATGACGTGATGAGTGATGAGTTAACACAGCAAAATTCACCTTTCAACTTTTCGTGTATTTTGAAACAGGGGTTTTGGGGGGGTGGTCTTAGACCTGGAACCTGTCATTAAAGCACTTTGGGTCAACTTCTGTTGTTTCAATGTGCTACAGGCTATAAATAAAACAGATTTAAGAGAAAGACATGACAAAAAGGTTCATACATTTTTCATAGTGCATAGAGGTATACTTTCATAATTAGGTGGGCTACATACTGAACTTAAGATGATTAAAGCAAAGTATCAATCCCATTGTGCTAGTGTCATTCTGATGCCAATATTTAGTTGGTATTGATACTATCAATATTTGGATGGATCCTCCCACCTCTACAGACCATAGAAAACTCCAGCAGATCTAGGGTGCCTTGTTTATAATGCTGTGTAATGCTGCATCATCCCTCTACAGGAACTGTACAGATAATATCCTGACACCTGTAATGGAGGATCAGAGCTGTGCAGCCCTGTTTAGTTACTGAAGCTATGTGTGAAAGCTCACCTCTCCAAACTAAAGAGAAGTGCACCTGTACTTTTAAAGGTCCTAAAGTCCTAAAATTCTTTGGAGACGCGCATATGGATCTGGCTGCAGGCGGTGAGAATCGGGCAGCTCAAGATATCATTTTGAATTAGTTTATGATTAGAGAGTTTTTATTATATCATGCATTCAGTAACTGAAACAAGAATCATCAAACGTGAAAGGTGTTTTGGTTATTTCGGCGACTTCTAGACGATATTATGTTAAACACTTGTGTTTTAAGCTTACACTGTTACCACGGCGACCGAGAAGCGTCAGCATTTATTAACCGGCATGAACAACGTCAGATGATTTTCGTTCCCCAGCAACACCAAAATAAAAACGAGACACCCGCTGCCTTCTTTCTGATTGACGCCGTGTGGGAATATTCGACCACTCAGTGAAACCGATTTCTCTTTTTTATTCTGAGTGACAACGTGGTAGTTTCTGTTAGCGGAACGGTTTATATTCTAGCACACGGAACCAGAAAAGTTGGAGGCGGAAATTAAATCTGTAAACAAACGGTTACAGGTTCGAAGCGGTTACAGTACGTGTACATTGACCGTCTGCTGAGCCCAAAGAAAATGTTTAAGAACACATTCCAGAGCGGTTTTTTATCTATTTTATATAGTATCGGCAGCAAACCTCTCCAGATATGGGACAAAAAGGTAAGCAGCGGCTCAGAACGGAAGCAGGGAGCTAAATGTTGGCTTAGCGAGCGGGGCTAAAACTGGCTAGCATCATGTGCACTCACCCCCCCTCTTAGGATGTTAAACTTCGCACTGTTTTATGGCTGTGGACGTTTTCTAGATCCACTTTAAATTCACGACCCGCAGTTCTTGTTGATTACTTGTAAAAGCAACATGATACAGGGTAGCCACGGAGGCAGTGCTGCTAAGTTGCTAACCTAGTCACACATCAGTAATTGAAGTTACAGTCGCTTGATTGAGTCATTGGTGCCATTTACACGGTTTTACAGGCTAATGTGCTAAACAGGAGCTGTTGCTGGTGAGATATTCAAGTATGAGCTTTGCAGTCCTCTCTGCAAGGCCATCTATGCAGTGGTGACAAATGATCTGAGATATGAGATATCCATCCATTCATTAATTTTCTGCCGCGTACCCAAGTCCAGGTTGCAAGAAAGCGCTCTAAGTAGATAGACTCAGACTTCGCATTTCCCATCACCTTATCCGGGGGTACACGGTGGCGTTCCTAAGCTCACCCAAGAGACATAATCTCTCCAGCGTGTCTGAGCTCCTCACCCTATCTCTGAGGGAATATTTTTGCTACTTGTATCCACGATTCTATTCTTTTGAGCGACTGCTAAATTGACAGTTTCCGTTAATGCTAAGCTCTCTCTTCACGGTCTGCATCATTGCACACGCCACACCACTCCATCTGTCAGTCTCCTACTCCCGTCTCTCCTTGCCCATAAGCAAGATCCAGAGATACTTGAACTCCTCTGAAGCAACAACTGATCTCTAACCCGGAGGTCGGGCAGCACCACCCAGTGTTGTCTCCAAACCTCTGTAATTCATTTCAATTCAATTTTATATAGCACCAAATCACGACAACAGTTGACTCGAGATGCTTTATATTATAATGTAAGATACCTACAGTAATACAGAGAAAACCCCAACAGTGAGATGACCCCCTATGTGCAAGGACTTGGCGACAGTTGGATAGAAAAACTCAAAGCTTGAAAAGCAAGTAATAGGTTCAGTGCTTTGCGGATTGGGCAGTCACAATCCCTGGTTGACAAATCTGACTTTAGATATGAGACATGCCTTCTTCATTCATTAGTTTTGTTTAGATATCCCACATCTGATTCAGGGGGTTTTACAGTTGGTACGCCATACAGCACTCTAAAGGCTCTGGGAAACGTCCTAATTTCTCCATTGAAAATAAGGGAACAAATCTATTTCTGGGTTTTCACAGGTGAGAAACGGTCACATAAAGAGAGTCTCGGACAATGACATACATTCAAATGTGCTGGAGATTGAGGGAACAAATGTCAGGTGAGTTTGTCTGTTTATTTATTAATCAAATGCACAGGATATAAAGTGAAAATTATAATAATATACATTATTATATAATTATATACACTATTGCAGTCCTGGCATATTTAACAGGATATTCTTTTTTTCAAGCTCTTGTGTGCATTGATTGTCTTCACTTTGTGTATAATATGTCTTTGTGTTCTGTTTGAAGTATGTGTACATTAATGTATCATGCAGATCCCAGGCATAGTAATTAGATTTACTTTCTTTAATATTTTTGTCTTGTTAAATAACTGAGATAAATCCGGTATTTAAGTCTCGCCCATCCTAGCTTCATCAACTCTGTCCTCCCTACAGCACCACCTACATAACATGCCCCGCAGACCCCAAGAAGACCCTGGGGATCAAACTCCCCTTTTTGGTGATGATCATTAAAAACCTCAAGAAATACTTCACCTTTGAGGTCCAGGTAGAGACATTTAAATGCTCTGTGATTGGCTAACATACAGTCTGGGAATCTACCATAGACCTGGTGCTACGTGTGTCTCATATCTCCCTCTCAGGTTCTGGATGATAAAAATGTTCGCCGGCGGTTTCGAGCGAGTAATTATCAGAGCACGACGAGGGTGAAGCCCTTCATCTGCACCATGCCCATGAGGCTCGATGACGGCTGGAACCAGATTCAGTTCAACCTGTCCGACTTCACCAGGAGGGCTTATGGAACCAATTACACAGAGACGCTACGTGTACAGGTTAGTGCACACATGAGGAACCTCTGAGTCTTTCCTGTTTCTCTATAGTAACAATTTGACACAATAATCCTTTTTCTCTTTTTAACATCTGCTCTGTTTCCCCCCTTAGATTCATGCTAACTGTCGGATAAGGAGGGTGTATTTCTCCGACAGACTGTACTCTGAGGATGAGCTTCCAGCTGAGTTTAAACTCTACCTGCCTGTCCAGAATCAGAAGGCCAAGGTGAGTACATCTCTCCATATACGTGAACGCTAATACAGTATTACAGTCAAAAAGTCACCATTTCAGCTCTCAGTCTGTAAAAATGTTGTGTAGAAGTCTAACACTTGTCTGTCTGTGTCTTGCAGCAGTAGAGCTTCTTGCGGTGTGCAGCCCCCGGATGTGATTTGGAGTTTTAGTTGTGACAACATTATAGACATTCAGTGTTCATTTAGTTTTGACTTTTTCGTGAGCCTCTGCACAGTTTTAATACAGTGGTTCACATTGCAAATACACGCAGTAGTTGTCTATGTGTTGTCAGTTGCAGTGGAACTTCTGGCTCATACAATGTTAACTGCAAACAGCTTACAGGCCCACTGCTTATTTTGTAAGTCTTTACCAAAAAGAAAGAGATTTACTGTTCAAAATTAAAATTTGCCCATAAATACAATTAAATTCCATGGTTTGCTGATTTATTTAAATCACTCAGGCTAAATGATGTTAAGTCCTCTGGCTACAGGTATTTTTTAAAAGTCCACCATGTCCATTATTCTGGGGTTTTTTCAGTTTGCCACCATCCTGTGCATCCTAAATAGTATTTATGAATGTTAACCACCTTATGCCCTCGTCTATATTTCCTTCTGACACAATGCAGAATCCCTTTATTTTTTTCTTGTACTAGAGGTATGAATATCAGCAGAAAGACTTAGTTTCAATAAATCATTGTTGCTATTAAAGCTGTAACACTTGACAGGAACAAAATATGATCTTTACCTCTGGTCCTTTAAACAAATAAGATCCTGACACTTGCTTCTATCTGATTTTAATCCTGTTATTTTACATGTCAGTAGTTTTATATTTGCTAAAAGGTTTCTCAGATTTGGCTCTCTATTATAGAAATATGTTTAGATGCTGTGATGATTGTGACATTTATTTTGATTAGGCTAACTACTTCTAGCCCAATCCCATAAAAACACCTGTTAATTTACAATATTAATAATTATAATTTTAGATTTTGTATTAAATAAATGCCTACCAGTGGTTTCTTTACAAAATAAATATCTATAAAAACAGAATGTGTGTTTAGATAAAAGCCTTTATGTGAACATTATCAAGCTCTAGCCTTTGTTTTAGGCAGGCTTTTTCTGCTTGATCTGCTTCATTTTGTTTCTTCTGTGTTTTATTCAGGTGTATTTATTACTTGTGCTGTTTATTACCAGGTTGTAATAAAGTTTTTTGGGAAAAAAAAAAAATCTTCAGGTTTTCTGTTACCACCACAACTGAGTTGTGTTTATGGATCGGTTCCATTCCCTGGCTACACAAAATAGAATGAAGATTTTTTTTTTTTTTGAGAAAGATTCACACAATAATTATTTCCTCAGACTTTTATTTAACCCTTGTATTATGTTGAAAAAAAATCACATTGATTATGTTGCGGGTCAAAATGACCCGCACTGTGTAAATCCACTCAGAATTGTCAAAAAACTGCAATAAAACAATAGCAACTTTATTTTCCATTAGAAAAACATTTAGAACACAGACATACAACACAGTTTGAATTACCATAACTCTTTTTAAGAACAATTTAGTAAAAGTTTTCCCTTCTTTACAAACACATTTCTTTTTAACTTGCCCGATTTTTTTCAGTTTTTCAGTGTTCAGCATTTTCAATTTTGTCCACATGATGGACAGAATGTAACTGTGTGCTTTCTGCAGATGTACTTTTTGCATTTCTCACAAACAGTGCTTGTTTTAATGTCTTCTCGTGAGGGACAGACCTGGCATCTTTTCCGTTTCTTTATACCTGGTTCCACTGAATCCACTGCAGATTGGTTGGATGGTGCACACTTGACCTTTTCAATGACAGCTGCTGCTGCTGGGGATCGAGCTGGTCTGACTCGCATCTGGATCTTGGGAGTGACAAGACTTTTTCCCAGTTCTTCCAGGAAAAGGCGACGTCGGTACAATTTACCCGCATTCCAATGTTGGTTGATTTCAGTCCACAGGACATAGGCATTGTAAGCAGACACATCCAAAATATTGGAGAAAATTACCAAGGGGCAACGAGCTGTCTTGCGCTGGCAGCTGTATGTTGCTGTGACTTTGTCAAGATTGTCTACTCCTCCTTTGGTGGAGTTGTAGTCTAGGATCATTTGTGGTTTTTTGTCATCTCTTGTGCTCAGAGATGCATCTGTGTGCATTGTGCTCATGACAAGAACATTCTTGTTTTTCTTTGGGCAATATGAAACAACTGTTGCTTTCTCAGTGAAAACAAATAATGAGGAATGCAGAGATCTTCCCTGCATCTTCAAAATTTCACTGGGAAGTTCTGGCTTATTTCTTCTGATTGTTCCCAACATAGTCAGCTTTCTCTTCTGAAGTTCCTCTCCAAGCCAGTAGGATGTAAAGAAATTGTCACAGGTGATGTTATGCCCTTGCAGCCCTTCACTCATCTGCAGCACCACACGCATCCCCTGATTCTTCTCAGATGCTCCTCCAGGTAGCTTTCCAGTGCACACTTGCATATTCCATGCATAGCTAGATTTTGCATCACAGGCTGCCCATATTTTGATGCCATACTTGGCGGCTTGTTGGGCATATACTGTCGGAAAGGACAGCGACCCTGAATGGGACAAGGCGCTCATCAACAGTAACGTGGGGACCAGGGTTGTACAACAAAGGTAGAATTTCCACCCATTTATCCCATACATCTCTGATTGCAGCAAGTTTGTCTCTTTCACGTCGACCAGCTCTGGTTTCACGGTTGTCAAATCTGATCACACGAGATATCTTGAGAAATGTCTCCAAAGACATAGTTGCTCGAAAGATTGGCCTTCCATTCTCTTCATTCCATAGACTTGCAGTTGCTTCTCCCTTGGACCTGTATACTCCAGCTAATATCAGAATTCCAATATAAGCATGCAAGTCAGTCTGATCCAGTGGCTTCCACTTCTCTTGAAATACACGCCTCCCTTCCAGGTTAGTCATGTCCAGTATGATCCTTTCTATTGGAGGGGATATGAAGAGTTGAAATGCTGATTGAATAGCATCAACTCGTGTGATGGCAAATCTTGTAGGACCAGGAGTCATTTTGATGACATTAGAAGATGACAGCCTGCCTTGACTTCGGTGTGGTGATAATGACCATTTTATATTACCATGTTGAGATGTCCATGTCTCCTCTGTGGATGATGATTGCTGCATTCCTTGGTTTTCATTTGATGTAGAGATGGCGGCACACTCTCCCTCAGAATCCTCCTCCTCGTCTGAAAATTGGCAGTCTGGATCATCAATAACATTGTCCTCGGCCTCTGAAAGATCCTCAGTCTCTGAAACATCTTCTTCTTCATCACTATCCCAGTTGAAAAGCAGTGATAAAGCTTCTTCAGTCGTCAAGCTCCTGGAGCTCATTTTTGGTGTGTTGAAATGACATGAGAACAGTGACAAGAATAGGGGAGAGAAAGTTTCTTGCATACACACCTGGGTCTGAATGTATATTCAGAAGCAGTCAAAACAAAGTACATCTTTACTTACATAAAAGTGTGCAGGTCAAAATGACCCCGCAACATCATCTTTGTATACAAACACTGCAGAGACATTCCAGGACACATCAAAGTGTCCATATTTTACACACCAGTTCATGACCCCAGATAAGGAAAAGTCATAAGGTTTCATGAAGAAAAAGAAAGGATGACCAGTACTTTGGTCAACACAAAAACTGGAATGGGTCAAATTGACCCTTAACATAATAAGAAGGTTAAATTAAGCATCTTCAGCGAGACAGGTTTTTTTTCACCCGGAACTAGTATAAGGGAAAAGAAAACCCGTAAACAAACGACTCACGTGTAATAGCAACCAGCGAACGCTGCTTGCAGGGTCTCAAAGTCGTGCTTGATGTCTGTGGAGTGAGCTCAAGGATGTTTAAAAACACCTCTCAGTGCGCGTTTTGTCTCTTATACAGCATCAGCAGCAAACCTCTTCAAATATGGGACAAAAAGGTAAGCAGCGGGTGTAGAGGGTGTATTTTCCAACAGACTGTACTCTGAGCATGAGCTTCCAGCTGAGTTTAAACTACCTGCATGTTCAGAACCAGAAGTCCATGGTTAGTACGTCCCTCCATCAGCCATATTTTATTGGGCCAATTTTGTAACAGATATTGAATGGAAAAAAGTTTGGACTTTACCACAAAGGTTTCTTTTAATGAACAAAGTTAAAGAGATTTCGTTTAAATTGATTCATAAGTTTTACCCCACCAAACAATATTTGTCCAAATTTATGGCTGAAATAAATGTAAATTGCACCTTCTATCAAGAGCACCCTGAAACAGTTACTCATTTGTTTTGGTCATGTAAATTTACATGTAAATTCTGGAAGGACTTCCACAAGTTTATTACTGACTCTGTTCTCCCTAATTTTCAACTATACTACAAGGATGTTATCTTTGGCTATTATAATTTTAAAAACAAGGACAATGATGCTTTCTTCTTTATAAATATGGTTTTATTTTTGGCAAAATTTCACATACACAAAAGCAAAGTCCTCGGCAGAAAACCTGAACTTCTTGTATTAAAAATGGAACTCGCACAATATATAAGGACAATCTCCTCATCAAAAAACACTAAGGCTCTCAAGACTGTTAACATCTGTAACCATTTGAAACTGCTAACTTGATTTTGGCTCTTCCAAACTTTTATTTATGTTCTCCTTAATTTATTTTATTTTTGCACTCACTTTTATCTCATTGTCTCCGTCACTTTCATTGCTCCTCATTGTAATACTTCAATGTCATCTTTTATATGATCCCTGTTTTACTTAACTGTATGTCTAAAATGTGATAAAGCTTCCAAAAAAAAAAAAAAAAAAAATACGCCCTCCACACACGTAAATGCTAATAAGGTATTAGTCACGTGACATATTCATGGCACCTCTCAGTTCTCCGTCAGCAAGGTCAATGTGATGAGGCGATTTGGTCCAAAATGTAATTAGTGTAGACAAATTAGGAAAATTTCTATCCCAGTGTTGGAAAAAAACCAGAGTTGCTTTCTATACAATAAAGTGTTTTAGGTACTAATGTGTCCTCAGTTTTGAGTAGATAGAATGGATGGATGGATCAAAAGACATCATCACGGGGTCTCTGCTAATAATGCTGCTTGCTTTTAGTAGTTTATAAAGAATGATTACCATAACTGCTTTTGATGCGCTATAACATTAAGTACAGGATTTAGGATAATCCTCTTATTTGTCAAAAACCTAAAAAGGCACACTACTTGTTTAACTCTTTACCACCTGAAAGCCTACTAGAAGTTGGCTTAGAAGCCCTTTTCATTTCTGCCATATTTCAGGCCTGCTTATAGAACAAAATGGGTTTGCATCAGAAGTTTGTGAGGGTGGTCTTTGCCTATGTAGTTACTCTTAGAAAAACCTGGAAGCTATTCAAATAGCCAACAAACCACATCTTTATTGATATATACTGTGGTGTCAAGACTCAGGGGAGGTCACCAAATGGGGGAAAGAGTTAATGAAAAACAAACAGACAAGTCCATTCATCAGATATAAATGATTTTTTTTTTTTTTTTTTTTTTTTTTTTTTTTTTTAAATCAAACACCACAAATATTTTCAGTGACAGCTGCATTTCCAAGATAATATTTTTCTTCAGTTTGGATTTCTGTACACATGAGCAAAACTAGCAATATATTCATTTTTACATATTGCATCAAACAAACAAAACAAAACAAACCACCAATATTGAAGAAACACCTCTGGACTGCTTTGGACACCTCTTGCTATCGATTGTACTGAAATACGCATTTTCTGTTTTTCTTTAGCAAGCTCGTGTTATTTAGATACATGGTTTGTAAATGTAGAAACAAATGTTTTTAGGGGAGGAAAAATCCCCCAAAAAACTCAGATGTTAACTCTGTGGTGTCAAACAATAACGGTATCTCACGTCTGACAAAATTCAGAACTGGGTCACATTTGCAGATGAAAGTGGGTCAGACAAAAAGCTTAAAAAAAAAAAAGTGTCATTTGTGCAATGAAATACTAATAAAGTGATCAGAATGATGCTATACTTTTGTGTTTTCAGGAAAACAAAGATTATAGCTTCAAAACTGAGATTTGGTAAAATATTTCAGTTTGAGCTTAGTGCAGTTAATCTTAGGCTCCCGCACAAATCACCACATCATACAAAGAAGCCCACTTGCTACATAGATTAAAGTACTACCTTTCCTACATTTTGGATTATATCACAAGTATTTGGCATCAAAACTAACAGCATTTTTCTTCATTTTAAATGCAAGCATTTTCTCCTTTTTACAGCAGGCACTTAGTATTCAGTGAGGAATGCCAACACTCAGTTCTACAACTGGTGCTCCAGGACAGTTTTTCCCTGAATTATGATCAAAAAGGAAAGAATGCAACCATTTTTAAACAAAAGGCTGTCACTTATCTCTGAAGACTGATAAAATAAGAACATCTTCCTACATCAATTTATGGTATGTTATCCACACTGGCAGTAGTGTCATGTTCTGACAATATCCAAAAAAAAAAAAAAAAAAAAAAAAAAAAAAAAAAATTGGACTCAACAAATACTGCAAATCATCCAACGTGATCAGCCCGTTTCAACTGCCTTCTTTAAATTAATGCAGCTTCAGTTTTCCCTTTTAACAGCAATGTCAACACGCAGATTACAGAACATGGAAATCTCAGCACAAATTTGTTTTTGTTTTTTTACATGATTTATACACCTTAAAATAATGCATCCATTGAAATCTATTGCTTCAATTAACTGCATGCATCTCAAGTGCAAAAAAACATTCATTGGTTCAATCTGGCAAATCAAACACTTGAATCATTAGTTTAATCACAAAATACCACATGTGATTTCAAGATGGCACAATCAAACATCCAGCAAATACAATACTGCAAAACTATAAAATAAACTCGAGAACTCAAATGCACAAGATGATAAAGCCAAGGCGAGTAAGCCGGCAGCACGTGCTCTTCCACTCAAAGCTTGCATTGATTTTGTTTGACATACAACTGTACAAATAAATCGACATCAACGTCCTGGTGCTCAGTCTTTTTGGAGAGGAATCCTTGCTTCCTTCAGTTTTCTACCTTCGGACATTTTCAGTGTCATTTTTAATATACCGTCTGTAATACTGGAAGTTATATTGCATCCAAGGATATATGCAAAAGTCAGTCTGGTCTATGTCAAGCCCTGGAGATTCTTAAGTGGCCAACCAGGATGTCAGGGTTTAGCTTGTAGAAGTTTACTGGCTTTAACATTTAAAAGTGTTGCCTCTGGATATACAAAGAGATACTCCTCAGCCCCTGATATAGAATCCCCATTTTCATATAGTTACTCTGGAAGAAGGATCCTGGATCCAGGCTGTAGCTTGTGCACAGTTGGCAGTGGTTCACACTTGTTGCACCTGCTGGTGTGTGCATTCTTAAACATTCACTACTGAGCGGAGGAGCGTGTGGTTTTTATTAGTCTTCCCACTTTTAAAATGAATGTATTAAAGCAGAGGAGTCCCCAACCCTCAAATAAGTCTAACCTTTGAGCCAATGAACAGTAGATTAAACCCTAGCACCATATATTTGCTTTTGTACAGTGGATCGCAAAGTTGGAGGCTGACAGGGGTGGAGTGTGAGACTAGACAAGACACTTAAATATCCAATATCATTTCCTGTTGGTTTTCTAATGTGCAAAAATAATGTCACAACTTTCGTGCCATTGTTTCAACAACTTCATAAACATCAGCTTGCCATGGATTCCCCTGAACCTGCTCTATAATACCTCATTGGCTTGTTTCGCAGACTGGTGTGTAGGTGTCTGTCCTGTGTTATGTAGTGCTCCCGTAATGAATGACATAGTAGTCATGGACGTACATCAACACGGCGATGGGCTGTCCAATGATGAGTGAGATCCACACGGCCGCGTTGCCGTAGTTTCCGTTCAGGAAGCGACTTACGAACCAAGCCAGAGGAACCTGAAGGGTTTAAAAGGTCAGAGGTGAATGCATGTGTATGCCGCAGTATATAATGAAATAAATAAATACATGACCTTACCTGAGCCATCATTCCCATGAATGCCCACAGTCTAAACATCTTGAGGGGAACACTCACCAGGTACTGAGGAAAGAAATACATTCTGTGTTTTAGAACTGAGCAGTTGCATTTATAACAGTGATGCTGTAAGCTAGCAACTCTTCTTTCAGTTTCTGTGCATGCACCAGGAACCTCTGAATTTCTGCCTTCATGTAGGAATAAAAACATTTAGTAAAAACAGTCTGCTTCACATACAGAAGTAAAAACAGCCATCAAAGGTGTTTGAGGCTAAATGTTGTTGATTTACCTCATGGAAAAAGGCAGAAGCCAGAAAAACAGCAGTCTGAGCCAGAAATTTGTTCACCCCCTTCCTCAACATTGGCTTGTAGAAATGTCTGCAAAACAAGGAAACAGACAAATGACTCCTGGTCTTTCTATTCATATCTGGGTGACTAGACATGTACTATTAATGAGACTATAAAGCCAATCAATCAAACCATGTGGCAATACTGATAAAAAAAGAAAATAAGACTAAAGACCTCTCATTACAGAGTTTGCTGCTCACCTCAGGCACCACTTGTGCACTGGGATGTTCCAGTTGGCCCAGAAGTATGTGACAGTCTCAGAGTTCCTGAAATCAAGAGCAGTTTAAGGAACTGATGTCAAAACTGCAGTGCGATTTGAATGAAAATTTCTAGGAAAACGCTCTTTGAAACCTATGTGATACATCATCTGTTGCATTTGGAAACACCATCACTTCTCCTACATCTGACAGACTGCTACAACGACATATTAAACTAACTAAGAAGCAAAAAATAAATGAAAGATGAAAGGAGTCACACAGAAAATGTATGCTTGACGACTCACCACCAGTCCCTGTAGAACTCCCGGTCTCCAAACTGCAGCAGCTCTGCCACAAAGTTCAGAGAGGAATGGAAAAACCAATAGAAGAATATTAACCATATTAGATGGTTAGGAACCTGGGTGGAGGCAGCCAGGGGGGAGGATTCGAAAAGGAGAGAGGAAAAGGTGTCTAGGTTGGCAAGGTTGAACTATTGTTGACTAACAAATGTAACTCTTGAGACCTCTTTTGAGAACAGCACAGTAGAAATTTCACTTTAAAAATGTTAAAATAATACAAAAAATAAAAAATGACAACACCAGAATAAAGGGATTCATTCGAGTGTTTAATTTAGATCAACTCTGACGTATAAATGAAAAAGTCTCTGATGTGCAGTCGTGATACTCACAGCTAGTTTCAGCAGCCGCTCCACCATTCTAGAAAAGTCCATTTCCTTTAAGAAGTAACAAATAAAATTATATCTTTTCTTTATAAAACTGCTCCAGTTTCAGGCAAATATTTTTTGACTCTTGCTTTATTGGAGCCATTGTAAGTGATGCAGTGAGTGTCTCTGTGTTTATACACACCTGGAACGGTTTCATTGAGTTCTGAACACTTGGGACCATCCACTGAAAGACACAGACTTAGGTCAGTTTTTTTGTTTGCTGCTTTCCCACAATATACTCAAAGAAGAAAAATGTTCGAACTAGGCATATCACAATTTCAGATTTTCACTAAACAATCTAAGAGAATGACAGATACACAATATTCAGCTACAGAAAACAAACTATAAGTCAAATCTAAATATATTTATTGCAGGCAGCATTTTCCGGCTCAAAGATTTCAGCGTGTGGTAATGGAGTTGAAGCAGAATGGCAACGGCTATACAGGGCAAGCCAACTTTGGCTGATGTGTGAAAGAAGTAACTGTAGCATCAGAAAAGTGACCATTGTTATTTCACGACACCCCCGATTTAAATCACACTTGACTGATCAGTTATTTAATGCATGCATACAGTGTATGATCAGCATGCTTGCTATGTGTCTGGTAAATATTCTACATACCTGCTGTATTAATCCCACTAACAACTGCATGAGGAAAAGCTGGAAGAAAAGAACACATTAAAATTTAAACAAAACATTCACACATTCATCTCCTCGTTTGTGATTATGATTCATTTTCTGTCATTATAATTAGGTCACTAACTAAAATTTTGGGACAGTGTTTCTGATCGTTTCCTCTCACCATTTCAAAAAGTCTTCTGATCAGAAACCTTTTGCGTATCCGTGGAGACCGTGGGAAGTTGAGCTGGTAGCAGAGAGTTGGTGCAAAGATGAAGTAGTACATGTCTAAAGACAAACACACAAACAGGTCACATCAGAGTGTCACATTAATGACTTGACGCTACACCTTCTGACTTTGATATTGGAAGGTTTAAAAAAAAATAATAACACCTTGTGAGAAACGTCGTGTACACAGGACTACTAGGGCTGGCCCAGGTAAACTACTTTAACAAGTTAATATTTACACAGCAAATATTTTGACCTAATTTTGTTTCTCAGTGTTGTTGGTAGCAATGTCCATCTGCACTAAGTGTGCAGTCTGTTACCTCTGTGTGTGAGGTTGCCTGGGTAGGAGACATTGGTGTTAATCGCTGACCCGTTGGAGTGTGCCACAATTGGACCTGAAAAACACAGGCAGATGAACAGGCACAACAATTAGAATTTCAAGCATCATTCAATCTTATTTTATTCATTATGGTGTATTAAAATGAATCCACGATGATTTAGCTACGGCTGTAGATCCAGCTTTCATCCATGGTCAATTGAAATAGCGCCAGTTGCACGTTACTATGCCACCACTAGATGGCAGTATAAGCAAACCAGCGCAACAAATCTCTGCAAGTATGAATCATCTACTGAATTCATTCACAGATATGAGTCGTTTTGTTGACCTTAGTCACAATGACTCAACAGCCCAGCAGTTCCTATGCTAATATACTTACATGAATATGATCGTGTCATTCTTTTAGCTTTGGCATGTCTGATTTCTCTGCACCACTTGTTGGAGTCCATGTAGGAGTACAGCTTGAGAAACAGCACTGTGTAGGTGCCTAAGGAGAGCACACCACCCACTGACACAGACACACACACAATGTAAGAGTCACTAGCAATGTGCAATAGATGACATGGTACATAATAAATAATGAACCAAGCATAGCTGGTTGTGTGTACAGGTTGACTCACTGGCTCACTCATATTCACCTTCCAGTACTTGACATTATTGCTCTTTGTTCTAATTTTCTAAACAGAAGACCCACTCCTCTTGTGTAAAAAAGAATAAGGGATAAAAAAAAATAAAAATCATGTACCTGGTGTGATGGAGGTCACAGTGAGTATTGAGGCTGAAGGAAAGATTAACAAGGATGTCAGATTGAACAAGTGAAGAATCATCCCTGTAGTTTCGGAGATTGTACCCTAGAAAGAATAAAGGACAAAAAGGAAGTAATATTTTATTAATACTTTGAGTATTTTTTCTCTTAAGGAACTGTGCAATCTAATCTGGATCAGCTTCAGTGTTCTTATCGGATTTAAGAGCAGGTATAAAAAGAGGTGGTGCAGTGATGTTGAATTTACTTTGAAGACTCCGGCAACTGAAAAGCACCTGTTTCAAGCACACATGGGAGATCACAGAATGACAACCTTCTAATCAAACCCACTTTCTTTGTACTGTAAGAAAACAGTGTTATCACATCAACAAATAAGCTTACTGAGGTCGAAGAGTCCCAGAAGAAGAACTGAGCATCACAAGTTAAATGAAAATTTAATCCAACACAGAAAAACACATCATATTAGTGTAGGGACTTACCACAGCCAGACGCCGCTCTGTGTACAAGGCTGCTAAGATGAACACATTGGACACTAAAACACAAAAACAAAAACAGTACTCAAACTCTTTGATTTTTATGGCATAGCATCTCACAATCAATCATTACTCAATTTATTTCAGTCAAGAACTTCAAAAGACAATTTGAAGAACAACATTTAAATATGACCTTTTTTTTTTTAGTTCTGCTTTCTATAAATACAAACGCTTTCACCCTAGTGCTGATTTCCTGTGTTGTAAAACACAGACTGCATCAAGAATCAACTGTATCCAAGTAAATAAAATCTGAAGAGTCATCAGCAAAATATATTATACACAGAGGCTCACATGAACTGCACTTCTATGTGGCAACATTACACATTTGAGCCACTGAAAAACTTAATTATGCTGGATCCATTTAGATCTTTTGTACTTAAAGAAGCTGTTAATAACCACTACACACAGCAATACAACTACAAACCATGTTTGTGAATTTTATAATCTCAATCCTAAAGTCACAAATAAACACATGGCTGTAACTCAATCACCATGTGCAGTAAAATAAAGGCTCCATACCAATGATTAGGCATGCTGCTGGCCAGCTATAGGGGTCCTTTAAGAAGAGGGACACTACTTGGATAGGGTCTACCAAGATGCCATACCTGAAAAAGGAAGAGAAATACATTTTACAGCTAGGAAGTCATCTCTTAAAGTGATGCAGAAGGCTGGAGCCTGTCCCAGCTGATGTGGGACAAGAGGAAATTAGTTTCATAACCTAAGACATGGAACAACCTCATGCCTTAGAACATCTGTACTGCAGCAACAGTCTAAGTTGTTCTGGGCGTGAAGCACTTCTTAATGTGTAAGCTCTTATAGGTGCATACTCACTTTATAATGTTCTCTAAGAAAAGTCGTGCATTACTCAGCACCTGAGAAAAATGCAACAGGACACAATATTAACATGACTCGTACGAAAGAAATATTTCAAAGCATATTTCAAAGTTGTTCTTCATTAAAAAGCTGGAAAAAAAAAAATACGTGTCTGAATCTTCAACATGCAGATGTAACTGTTTGTTTGTTTATACACATTGAAACAGTTGCTATTCAAATCAGAAGGAAAAAACAAAACACATTTATTCTTATGCTGGAATTCACTGAGGAGGAGGATATTAGAAATAAAAATGTTAGATGCCGAGTTATAAATAGATTAGATCCCCAGCTAAATTTAGCCACATGTTCCTGCTGTTCACATTGACACCCTGCTGAAGCACGATCTGGTAGAAAGTGTCGAGCCAAACAAGTTTATTATTAAATTGTATATTTAAGTTCAGAGTCCAGCTTCATCTCAGCTGTCGGGGCTATCAGAGAGTCTAAGATAACACTAGACTTTGCACAATTTAAAGAAGCAACATTATGTATGGGATCTGTACAGTTCTAGTTCATTTTTATACTAGTCACTAGCTGCTTAAGCTAGTTAAGATGATGAGGACATTTGGTGCATGACACTTATAATGGGGTCATGCTGCAGTGAATATCCCCATCAGCTCGCCAAACCCCGGCAGCAATGTGGCTTTGTCTGTAGTCCAAACCAGTAACCTTTACCTCAGTAACCTTCAGCACAGAGAAGACCACTGTAGCATGTCACACATTTATTGTAGCAACATTTCTAGAGAATATTGCAACATTGAAGATTTTACAAAGATTTGCTATTTTTTCCCCAACTTCCTGCAGTGGAAACAAGGCCTACTGTGTCTTCTCTATCCTCCCTGTGCACAGACAGGTCAGTGTCAAAGTCAGAAACAAATCAATGACGAAGTGTTTCAGTGGTATAAAATAATTACAGCTGACCACATTTTCAGTTCAGTCTGTAATATCCCTTAATAATGGATCTATGACTTTTAGGAATATATAAGGGCATGAACCTAAACACTACAATATGATCAGCCAAATAATGACCTACAAATAAAAAACAATATTATCACTATATTATAGTAAGCAAGTAAGAGTGAGTGAGTGAGTGAGTGAGTGAGGTCATTTTTCAGTGTCAGTGTTTTTCATTTCTATACATATCATTGAAATACTGATGGGACATCAGTTCTCAACACAGGATATTAAGTCATAGGATCAGAGAGTCATGGGGTCCTCGGGAGGCTGAGGTAAAAGTAATGATAAGGGCTGGGTACAGGGGCAAAAGTCTCTGCGCTCTAGTTTATGTTATGTTTGTTATCATTTGTAATGTTCTAGAAAATGAAATGCTATTAATAAGACTAAATTTTTTTCATCACATAACATACTTTAATATACAACTATCAAACTATACAATTATTAAATCAAAATATTACTTCTATTACAAAATATTACCACTTGTACTATAATGCAAAATGAATCAGTTTTAACAATGAAAGAAGCCACTGATGTTCGCTGAACCTGGCCTCTGGCAAAGGTGCCCTGAGAAAACAGGTGAGAACAAAAATCAAATCTTCAAACAGGCTTTACATCACCTTGCACTGACCTTGTCAGCCTGTGGCCATATAAACATATAAAAACTACTTTACATACACTTGGAACAATGCAATGAACCATTCTAGGTCTCAGGTACTCTTCCCACATCTATGACCAACAAGCTCAATACTGTGTCTTAAACCATATAACAAAGATGAAGGAGAACTGGTCGCAGCCTGCTTAACATCATCTGTGCCTTGTTAGTAGCTAATGAAGTTTTCCAATTGAAAATGCACAGGTCTGATTTTGGAGAAGGGGGACACCTTAAAACTAACATCTGGTATGCAGCTATTTGCCAAGAAGATGGGTCTGCAGCAGAATGAGCGATCTTCTCTTAGAGGTCCCTATAAATCAGGGGTGGGCACCGAGGGCCGGTGTCCCTGCAGGTTTTACATGTGTCCTTGAACCAACACAGCTGATTTAAATGGCTAAATTATCTCCTCAACACGTTCTGATGTTCTCCAGAGGCCTGGTAACGAACTAATCATGTGATTCAGGTGTGTTGACCCAAGGTGAGATCTAAAACCTGCAGGGACACCGGCCCTCGGGGCCTGGAATTGCCCACCCCTGCTATAAATGGACCATAATTCAGAAGATGCCAGCTCAGTAATTAAAAACACGATAAGTATTTTATCCTGCCAGCAATGCAGAGGATGGTGTACCAAGAATATTGAGTTTTCTGTCACAAGAAGAATTTTTTACTAGTATTTTAGGTTAGTTTCTTAAAAACTTAGTTTTTCCCTGTTATTTTGTGTTAAATCTCACAAATAAAAAAAATAAAAAAAAATCATGGAGGGCACAAAATAAGAATAAGAATAACTTTATTTATCCCGAGGGAAATTCTTTTGTCATGTACAAGCTCAAAGCAGCAGGAGAGACAGAGGAACAGATGAATAAGATATACAATAAGAATAGTAGTATACAGTAATATATAGTAGGAGAGAGTTATTTGATACTGTCTTACACTAACGAAGTAATATATATAACTATATCCTGGAGAATAAATAACTGAACTATCAGTGCAGGCGATTCTAGAAAGTGACATAGTATTGTGCAATAGAATAAAGGGAGTAGCAGCGTATGATGGGGGGATGAAACAAATATTCAATAAGGTACTGTTGGGTAATATTGCACGGTCTGAAAGGGAACAGAATAACATTGGTAATAGTCTCAGGAAAAATACATCTATATTCTCATCTCTAGAAGCATGCACTTCTACAGCTGACATTTTAGGAATTTATCTGATGGTCCTTGTTATCGAGGACAAAGTACACAACTTACTGAACTGCTAAATATACACACATTCAAGGCTCTAGGGTTCCACTTCACATTTTTACAGTCTGATCCTAAAACATCCTCTGAAAAATGTCTAAAGTGAACACCATCCATTGGGTATGTGGTGACCACAAAGTGAAAGATGTGCTGTCGCGGCAATCTAAACCTTCAAAAACGGGAATAAACCCGTCATAGAACCACCCACACACATACATACAGAAATCTGCATAGATACATGCAGACAGAGTAATCATGCAGGTACATCTAAACACACATATGCAAAGCTCACAAACACATACACACAAAAAGGACATATAGAGTCAGATTCCCTTTCATGTGGATTACAGCTAACTGGATATTTTTAAATCTAGATGCCTATTATAAGGCTAAAACTGACAGGATTCTCTGGGCCACTGCAGGCCGTCTCTGGAGACAGACAGACACCCACACACACTTCCCCTCACTGGACTGGGGCAGAAGCTCTTGTTTCTAAATGAGGTTAACAGTCCTGAAGTGTCCTCAACACAGAGGGACATGACATATTTAACTAAAATGCCTGCATTCAGCTAACTTCAACAGAAGTATGTTGCTGAATGAAAGCCAGGTTTGCCAATTTACTTATTAACGCTAGTAGCACTACAAAGTATGGCACCCACAATGGTTAGTCTTTGCATACACTGTAGCAAACCATTTCAATTAGTTTAAAAGGAGCTCCAGCAAATGTTATTTTCAAATCATTGATTATAGCTCATACTAGCAAGCATTGTGAGCTATTGTGAATGAAGGAATTTCTTTGTCATTACTAATAAAAATGTCCCTGCTACAGCTAGAAAATTGAGTTTTTCATAGAATTGATAACTGTTAAGGATGTTAGCTCCCTTTTTTGAGAAAGATTTTTTAAAAAGCTGATGTTATAATTTATTAAAACTTGTGAGTCCTGGCACTAACAATTTACAGTAAAGAAATTACCACAATATTGGATATGGGTCCAGTTAGATCAAAGTTAGAGCTGAAGCATTTTGAGTCAACCTCTTTGGAAAGAAGTATCACGAATGATCTCCAAAGTTCTAATTTATTTATTTATTTTGCAGTCTTCCCAGATGGATTAAAAGAAAGATAAACACCGTATGAAAGGTCCTACTGGCAGTTAGCAAAAAAAAAAAAAAAAAAAAAAAAAGCCAACACATAGTAAACACTGAAGCCAGCACTAACACTGTTAAAAATGTACATACCCTGGAGCAGATGACCTACTCAATAAGACTCCAAAATGAAATAGGAGAGACAAGATAGGAGAAACGGTGCCATTTAACCATTGAAACAGATTCACTGTCATCATATGAGGAGAAAGAAGTCCTCTTTTTCCTATTTTACTGTGATTCTCATCCCACGACCTCTCGTTTTTTTTGTTGCATTTTTTGTGTGATGTTCATTTATTTGTCTAATATGAAAAACTCAAATAAAAACTTAAAAGACAGGACCTTATTACTGTGAGGAGAGAGTGTTAACCACTGCGATGCCACACTGCCCTAAATCACGAATAAAAGGAAAACAATTTGGCAGCAAATTAAAAACCCTTGCGTAATATAAGCCCATCTAAGAAAGTTCACTTTTGATGAGAGAGAAAGTTCAAACAAGCTCACTGAGATTAAACAGTAGCTTACCAACACACCTCTTATCAAAATTATAGAAATATCTACAAGAAATGGCAAACCAGGCCAGAGCAAAACCAAAATTTAAAAAGAAAAAAAAAAAAAAAAGAAAGACAAAGAAAAAAAACTAAGTACTTATGTGGTTAATCTGCAAGTGTTATGTGAGATAACACAAAAGTCGATTTATCAGCGTTCCTGCAGACAACACGACAAGTTAATGTGTCACAGAAACTGTAACAACAGGTTTAACAGCAAGCCCAGAGGGATGTGTACTTTGTGTGGGCTGGAACTTTTGTTTTTGTTGTTAGAGCAACTGCCAGAAGCACTCCTGAAATTCAAACATGCTGCAGTAGTTTGGAGTTTTATACACTTTGTACACTGTGGATGGCTGAGTATGACAGAGTGAGGCAAGTGGCAAAGAATAAGAATAACCGTGCATGAGCTGTTGAGATTAGAGAGTAATTCTTGGAGATTTCTTGCATGAGCCTTGTCCAGACCAGTAAGATTTAGGTGAATGAGGGGTCTAACTTTCTCAATGTTACACAGTTTTCGAAGCCACGGTGGTGTACATTTTCATTTCTGCGTGGACATGTACTGAGGTTTAACTCACCAGCATGACAACACACCAGTTGAGGATTCCTCTGTAGTTGCTGTAGCCGCTGGCTGAGCTCAAGAGAGACTCCTGTAGATTGTGACACCTGCAGAAAAACACACAGTCGAGACGTTGACCGCTAAATTTTAGACTATAATCAAATGATTACCACTCTTTCCTGTCTCATTGTCTCCACAAGCTAAGGGGTGAAATCTAGTAAGGGCAACAGGACTGATTTTACAACTCTTACAAAGCACCGATAACTCAGAGTGAGTCAATCATGATTAACACATTGAGGAATCCTTCAAAAAAATGACACACGTGTGACTTCATGTTGAGGACCAGCTATGCTGAACTTCCCTTAGCTTATTTTTCTTGATGGACTGATTACCACTTTCCTGGTGGTAATACACTTAACAATGTGGTATAATCTGACATTAAAATTAATCTCAACTTCAAGTTAGGATCAGAGGGAAAATATTTAATTTCTATACCAGCTTTTACGTGGATGAATCACACACTGCAGTTAAAGGGTTTACATAGCACTGCCCCCAATCTATGCTTTAGAAAACTGAGGCTGTTCATCAAGAAACCATAAGGGAACTTTTACACAGCCATATATGATAAAGGGTGAACAAAGACAGAGGAGGAGAAGACTGGTCAGAGGTCAGAGGAAAATGGTTAAGAAGTAAGGAGATGGAGCAATAATAGCGAGTTAAGAAAACTGTAGAGAGGGCAAGAGGATGGAAAAATAAAGGAAGAAAGGGGGAAAAACCAAAGTGGTTTTTAACATAGTGCCAGGACACTCACTCAGCATGAGCAACGTGCAGAAATGCATGCAAACAGTAGACATGCTATTGCCAAAGCATGTGTCACAAGAACACATCACTTGCCTACGCCAGCTGGCTGGGATCCAATTAAAATAAAAATGAATCACAAATTAAAATCACCTTCCTTTTACTGGGTATTAAAATGTTGTATTAGAACCCTGGCCTTCACACCAATTACAAGGATGTGGAAATTCCATGGGGTAATCAAGAAGGCATGGCTTCAACCTAAAGAAATGCATGCTTTAAATAGGTAGGCAGATCTGAGAAGCTGGTGTGGTGCCCATAGGGTGAAGCACGGGCTATTGTTTGCAGCAAGGTCCGTCATACCCTACCTGTCCTCCTGGCACGCCCTGTATACAAACTCAAAGCTACCCTAACCTCTGTTCAACAAATGAGTGAGTGTCCTGCCAAAGAAGTCTGTTACTACTATTCATTTTTTTATTGCATCAAAATTAGAGACATCTGAAACAAACTCTCCATCTATCTGCTGACTATTTTCTTAAATTATTTATTATTGGCCTGGCAAAAGAGCAAACTCCAGCTAATAAAAAATGCAAGCAATGAAAGTTATGTCAGTTTGTTTATAAAGCTGGAAATAAAAAAAGCTCCCCAGACCTGTGCCAGACTCTCACAGATTGCATTCATGCGAGGCTATCAAAGAAATGTAAAAAAAGGAGACACTTAAAGCTTATGGAAATGTTAAGTGCAACTTTTGGGTTTCTGCAACTGAGTCTTTTTTTTTTTAATGCCCGCTAGCTCAAGAACCGCTTTGCCAGAAATAAGCATCCGCTAACCTGTCATGAACGGCAATTAAGCTAAAGGAAACAATGGGGGAAGAATAACGACTCTGGCTAAATTACACATGAATGAAAAGGGGGGGGAGGAGTATGAAATGTACCCCTCTGCTAACACTTTACTGTTAACGTCTGTACGTAACGCTAGAACGTTAACGTCAAAGGTTACCTGAGCCTGTCGTTGATATCTTCTACCGCACTCCTCTGTTTCTTCGGACTGTTTGTGAGCTGCTGCTGCTGCTGTGCGGACTTCCCCATTTCTTTCTCCACATTGCCGTTGTTGCTCGCATGCTTCTGGACCTTGTCTGCGGTTTTCTCTTTAGCGGAACACGGTGGAGCTTTTTCCCCTGCGTCTTGCCTCTTGGTTTGCTTGGTGCTGGTGATGGTTGTCCTCCTCCGGCGGGTTACGGGCCCTCTCGTCTCGGCTGTTTCGCTCATTTCAGCGGCTTCAGTCACGCAGTTCCTACCTGCTCGACATTGTTGGTCAAACTGCCCGCCGCTAGTTGGTCCCTCAGTAACTTCACAACAGGAGCTGAACAAACAGCAGCGGGACGCTCTTCCTCCTGCAGCGTGAGCGCTGGTAATGAGAGGGGCGGTTCATTACGACGGCTCAAGGTGCATTTGTCAGAAGGGTTGCCAGTTCTGTATTTTCAGCTGACATCCCCCGTTCGAGCTGACGAGCCGATCAACTTCCGGCATAAGCCTCTCTTCCCCCAAAACTGAAACTTATTACTGCTTAGATGACAAGTTTAAAGTCAATTAGCCATAAAAGGAACCGGAAGTCTTAAATAAACCTGAAAATATTATTTTATCAATACTGTGTATCTACAGCCCACAAGGATATGAGGATGTATGATTGCACTAACGCCCAAATGTCGGGATATTCCTTTGTAAAGGCAATTTAAAATTAAGTTAAACACAACAACAACATCAACATATAACAAAATAGCTTCAATAGGGAGAATGGTACAGCGATACAATGCAATAGGACAAAGGATTAAAAATGAGATAATATGTAATCTAAATAAACACACTAATAAAAATACTAAGTCCTAATATAATTGGGCAAAATAAAATGATAAAAACACCATAGCAAATACCAGATGGCATTAAAGTTACTTGATATAACTAAGTGTAAACTGTAGGGATAGTTTAGGGCTAAAATAAACTATTTTTTATTCTCTTCTAGAAATATGAGCTATTGCCGGAGGTATAAAGAATTACCGTATCTGTATTTGTGGCAGCATACAGTGCTGTGAAAAACTAGGCGCGCCTTTAGTCCTTTCATGGGAATTAAAAGAGTAAGGAGCAGCCAGGTGATGGCAATCAGATGCACTTAATTAGTTGATCATCGGTAAGTGTAAGCACAGAGTTTTTGGCAGTTTGCTGGTCTGGAGTATTCAGGATTGTATTAAAGCAATGCCGCCATCTTCACGTCCACTGGAGAAACTACACCAAAATGGTGATGTTTTCCATTATGGATAGTGCACCTTTAAGCTTGATTTAGACTTGATTTAGAAATCCACATCCTAACTTACACAGTAACCAGAAACTCCCTTTATCCCAACCTTCCAAGCAATTTGAGTCTTTGTTGTATATATGCGTCAATCAGAGGTGTATTCTCTGGAGGTGCATGTCCAGTTGTGGCATAGGGTTGAAATGGGGTTCCAGTTATGGTATAAGTTATGATGTAAAGCTCATGCAGAAATATAATTCCCGTGCTGGTGAGTCCTAAACACAGCATATGAGCATAAATCCATCGTACGAACTGTCAAGCATGGTGGTGGAGGCATGATGATTTGGGCTTAGTTTGCAGGTGCAGGACCTGGGCACCTTGCAGTCATTATAACAAAAGTACTTCATGTTAGGGGATCCATCCAGCAGCCAAACTGGGTCATGCAACAGAAAAAAAAGGATCCCAAGCACAGAACAAATCTATATCAGAATGGCTGAAAAAAAAAAAAAAAAAAAGGTCTTGCAATCAAGTCAAAGTCCAGACCTCAACCTAATAAATTCTATGACAGGACCTTAAGAGAGCTGTGCATCAGCATATTCCTGCAAACATTAATGAACTTAAGCAATATTGTAAATATGAGTGAGCTACAATTTCTCCACAACAATGTGAGACACTGATGAAATCGAACAGAAAACAATTACTTCAATGTATCTGCCAAAGGCAGTTCTATAAGCTACAGAATCATGGGGTGCACTCACTTTTTCATAGAACTTCAGAAACTCTTATAAAAACATTTTTTCCCTTAGATAACCTATTGTTATAATTTCTTTATGACCCCTTTCTTAAACACTCTGATAATAAAATGAATACTTTAAATGCATAAATACTTTATTTAAAGTCAAATTGGTGGTGTGGGTTTATATGGTACAAATGTGGAGTCCTTATTACTTTAACTCCATGCCGTTTCCCTGGAACCCCTCCCATTAATGAAGATATATTCAGCCAGTGGGTTGTGTATATGAAATCTGCTGATTTTGTGATTTGGTGATTGGATTTTTCAAGGCACCTGAGAGGTGATGTCAAAGATGGACAGTCATCTGTTTGTCCAAAAAAGAGCCACTATGACCATGATGGGGGCCACAACCCAAAATACTGCAAGGAGCTTCTTCAGATCTTATCCTCTTTTCCAGGCACACTAGAAGCAGATAAAGTTGTGCCAGACACGTCTTCTCTAAAAAATAAAGCAGTTACAGACATCCACGAAACCACTTTGCAGAAGCAAATCATTGGTATTCAGATCAGTTCCCCTTTAACAAAAGTGGTTCATTCAAATTTGTACATTAAACACATTTGCATATGAATGAGTACTTATGGACTCAAATTTAGCATTTTATGATGCTTCATTTAAATTTACATTTATTCAATATTTTATGATTCCCAGTGAATTCCAGTCTATAGGGCTTATGCTTCCAGTGTTGGATGGAAGCTGAGTAATTTTTTTCATTACTCAGCTTTAATATTTAGACATTTTCTAAGTCAATATAATTAAATAAATTAAATAAAAAAAAATAAAAAAAAAGCAATCACAGTGTCCTGTCCATTTTTTCTTACTTATTTGCAATTACGATACAAATTATCACTTTTTTCCTTATAAAAAAAGTTACTGCATAAGAACATTTCTGTCTCACACATTTATTATACAAAGTAAAACAAAATTGCCTGTGTCGCTCACATGTATGGACTACAAATCTGTAATCAAGTCAGGTTGCAGTGCGAGTGAAAGGCAAACCAATAGTATACGTCCTTTTGGTCACGTGGTATTTCTGACCAATTGCATTGTAGCTGAGAACGCTCCCGCTCGGTTGAGTTGAGTAGCGACAGCTGTTGAGGGAAGCTTCGTCGCTGGGACAGGTATTTTCAGTGTTTTTTCACCTGTTTACGGACATATTTTTAATTCTTTAATTCACCAATGTCACGGTGTAAACTCGGAGATTCCGTAGTCTGCTTTTAGAGGGAATGAAAAGACTCAAGAGGAAGAAACAGAACGGCGGAGTTGTGGTGAATGGGAATGGATCTTTCACAAGAGGTACGCGATGACAGCTAACAGACTTTGTTTTTGAAGAAGAGATACTGCATTTAGTCGCTTAAGACGTCTTATTTTATTAAAATTATGCCGTTTTGTTACGATGACTGCTTCGATAACATCTGTACGTGCAGGCAAGCAAAACTTGACCAGACTAGACTATGTGGCTAAATCTAATTTAATCTAATGCTATTACTTTAGTCAAGTGACAGTAACTAAACCCTGTTCTTGAAGCCCTCCTCCCAGTGTCTGTGTCTGTGCTGCTTTGTTTACAAGAGCAAAGTAAGAGCAAACTTTAGCTGAATGTCCCCAAAGGCTGCTTGCGTGGCAGCCTGTCAGGCAGACTGGACTGCTTGGAAATTTACAGCTGACAGTCTGGCAGAGAGGAGACGGAAAAGGTGCTTTTGGTCAGCGATCCAGCAACGCTGTCACTTGTTTTGTGTTTAACTCACACTGGCTGCAATCTAAAGCATAGCCTTTATATAACTTTATGATCATTGATCCTAATGGCTTTGCTTGCGTAAACGACTTTTAAAAAAGGCAAATGAAAGAAGTCTTTTAGTATGAAATGAATGAAGAAACGCCTGGTTTGTCTGTGCAGGTTAGTAAAATAAGTATAAAACTGTGGGTTTACCTGCAAAGCCATAATAGTGTGATTTTAAACGTGATCCTCAAGTCTTTGTCCTTATCCATGTTTCTTTCCCTCTAACTTTCTTCTCTCTGTGTGCACGGTCTCGCACGACTCTCTGTTTCATCCATACCACTTGCTTTTACTTTGTTTTCTTACTCCTCCATCTCTGCCTATTTGTTACAGAGCCAGGTTGTGGGAGGAAGCAGAAGCTGGCTGAGATCCATCAGGCTTTGATCAGGTTAATATCACAGTGTGTCTCTTGAGTGTGCTTACTCCACAAAACCTCGACATGCAAATCTAAGCAGATGAAGAGCAATTTTACACTCCTGAGCTATGTGCTGGCAGTCATGGGACATTCAGATTTGTGTATTATGTTCTAGGAGTGAAATAAAACAGGAAAATAGTTGCTTCAGCGAACACGACACAGTGAGAGATGAAAAGTCCTGACAATCTTCTTCATCATTTTAGTAGCCTAAAAAGTGGATCTTTTTTCAATATTTTCTATGGTAATAAATGCCTCAGATGGTTCTACAACTCCAGGGCACAAGGCATATTTCCACTGGGGAAATCCCATCTACCTGCTTATCCAATACACTATTTCACAATTAGATGACAATAATTTATCAACAGATAATAATTTTAATACTAACGTGATTGCACATGTGGTGATTACTCTGGTGTGTTCAGGAATATTATGATGTAATCATAAGGACTTTACTATAAAGAGGAGACAGAAGCAGCCAGACTAATTTCACAAGAACAAAACAACAGTTTAAAAAGTGTATAAAAAATACCTTTAAACTGTGTCCTAAAATGTGTTATACAGTTAAGTCTACAAGTTTTGGGGTAGTGATACATTTTTTTCTAATGTTGCCTCTGTACATCACCCCAGTGAATTTCAAATTTAAAACTGAAATGAAACAACCAAGATGTGATTGAAGTGCTGACTTTAAGCTGTAATTCAAGGGGTTTCACAAAGATATTGCATTAACTGTTTGAAAATTACAACAGTTTTTATAGCTAGTCCCTCATTTTCAGCATCTCAGAAGTAATTGGAGAATTGACTGATTAGCACTTTCATGGCCAGGCAAAGCCTGTTCCCTCATTAATTCATGACAAATTACACAGATAAAATATCTGGAGTTCATTCGAAGTGTTCAGTCAGGAGCTGTTCATCTGAATTGAATTTTGATGTCCAAAATTGATGTTGATGAAAGTGACAGAGGCCATCATTAGTCTGAATAATCCCCAAATAAACCTATCAGAGAGCGAGCACAGAAACTTTAGGAGTGATCACAATCATCTGGTTCATCACTAGCCAATGAATTCACTTGGCAAGATGATGCCAAAACAAGATCTTGCCAAATTAAGAACACTCTCTTTGTGAAGTAGGTGTTTCATTCTTAAGGTCTTCAATCAAAAGACACCTTCATGAATGGAAATGCAGAGGGTTTACAATAAGTTCCAAACTACTGGTTCATTCAAGAATTGTATTAGAATTTGCTAGAGAACATCTAAAAGAGTGGCAACAGTTCTGGAAAAAATATTTGGAAAGATGAAAATAAGATTAACTAGTGCCAGAATGATGGGGTGTTAAGTATGGAGAAGTAGAGAAACCACTCATGATCCAAAGGATATCACATTATCTGTCAAACACAGTGTTTACAATGTTATGGTATGGGCATGTATGGCTGCCAGTGGAACCGGGGCACTAGTCTTTAGTGATGAGACTCTTGATTGAAGCAGCAGGATTCATTCTACTCAGCTTCAGCCAAATCCTGCAAAACTGATTGGACAGCGGTTGAAATTCTAAAAGGATACTGCAAAGAGAACTATTATTATTTTCTGGGGAATTTTCTTCAGTGACCAAGTCAGTGGCATGACTAATTACACAACTGAGGGCAGAGACACCAAATTAACCAGCACCAGCAGGATGTGGCTGCACAATATTTGGTCATGCACATGTGTTCTAGACTTCAGGCAGTAATTTTTAAAAGCAGTTTTATTCAAGTACTTAAAACGACCCCAATTAATTTTGAACCTCTGAAAGTAATTTAAATTAAATTAACATATAAACAGTGCTGACATGACCTGTTGAACACAGTAAGTTTTTAATTTTAATTTTTAATGCTACAAAAAAGGCATTAGCTGTTTTGTTAGTTTAAATCACAGCTAGGAGTTTCTAACTGGTACAAAGGTACAAATTTTAGATACTATGAGCAGACTTTAAGTAATATGAAAATTTTCTAATTTTGGCTTTTGAATGTACAGTGATCCAGTGGACATTGAGACCTTGAGGAGAGCAGCAGTCAGTAAAGGAGGACTGCTCACTGATGAGCTAAGGAGAAAAGTATGGCCCAAACTACTGAACATAAACATCTATGATCTACCACATAAACCTGGTTAGTATACATTTAATTTAATGTCTGGTTAGTGTTGGAAGAACTGCATAAATTTAAATGCTCGTAGTGCAAGAAATGCTAGCAACAATAAGGGAAACATTTCTTTTGTTGTAGGTCGAGATGTGAGGGAGAACCACAAAGACTACAACCAAGTAGTCCTTGATGTCAGGAGGTCGATGAAGCGTTTTCCGAAAGGTAGGTGTGTGTGTGTGTGTGTGTGTGTGTGTGTGTGTTATCTCTAAAGATAGCAGCATAGCTCAATGTGCCATTTGTCAAACTGTAACCCTGACCTTAAAGCAACATGGAGTTATCTTGTGAGTAATTTATAAACCAAGTTTAATCTTCACAGGAGGAGTTCCCACATTTTTGAGCTGAGAGTGTTGTTGTTTTAAATTAAAGAGCACTACTGTTGTTTACATAGACAGCAGGGACGTTTCCCTTTAAAATCTTGCAATATAGCAGAATGAGGCCCATAGAAAACACTGGATTCTGTATTCTGAACTCTAATAATCCAAAAATAAACCCTTTCTAGCATCACTTTTTTGGATTATATAAATGCACTGCTCATTTGCTCTTCTGCAGGTATGCCAGCCACGGAGAGAGCAGTGCTTCAGGAGCAGCTCATCGACATCATACTGAAGGTTTTGAAGCGAAACACTCAGCTGCACTACTACCAAGGCTACCATGATGTGGCCGTCACTCTGCTGCTGGTAGTTG
The DNA here is from genome assembly GCF_013358895.1 of Oreochromis aureus. NCBI lineage: Eukaryota > Metazoa > Chordata > Actinopteri > Cichliformes > Cichlidae > Oreochromis > Oreochromis aureus. Next base: position 22,360,106 of record NC_052962.1, read on the forward strand.
GGGAACGAATGGCCATCGCCTTGTTGGACACACTGTCTAATTATCACCTCAGGTTGGATATTTTATTTCCTGCTGATTCTCATACTTTTATGTAAAGTTAAAATGTTTTTCCAACTTCTGCAAGTCTTCTCTCTGTGCAGGGACTTCATGGATCCTACCATGGACAGCACCAAACACATTTTAAACTATCTGATGCCAATTTTGGAGCAGGTTGATTTGGAACTGCATGACTTCATGATCAGGTACAAAAAGTAGTGACCACTAGAGGGCACCACAGTGTTGGTTTTTAACTGTAATGCTTACAGGGAGAGAAACGGCTAAGTGTATTTGCAATTGAATTAAAATATTACTGAAAACGCATCAGCAGTTGGAGTTCAGGTATCAAATGGTACAATAGACTGTCTGTCCTGCCAAGGTGTACACCACCTTTATCTTTGTTTGTGAGACACTAGTGAATATGAACAATTTGCAGTTTGTTAAAACACAAAACAAAGGATGCCAAGAAACAGCCAGCTGCTGCAGATAATGTGTGTAGGACTGGGGATGGGAATGTTTGCAAATCAATGAATCACCCTTTAAAGTATTTTTGATGCATGCAGTTTTTTTTTTTTTTTGCTGTCTTGTTGCCTGTTCATAATTGATACTGTACTGGCAACTTCCATATTTGTAAACTACCTGTCTACTCGCATACATGCTGACATAAACAGAAAAAGCACAAAAAACAAGACATTGCACTTGGAGAAAGACGGCAGGATAAACAACACCCGACTTCAAAGTTTCAGCCACCCTTTCTGCTGTGCGCTTCCTCTTCTCCTTGTCTGTCTTCTTATCTCTGCCTCTTTTATTCTGTACTTGTTCTTTTGCTCACCTTTATTTTTCTTTCTCTCCTGCTTCATTTTCAATCCCTACCCAACCCATCGCACATGATCTTTGCCCTTTGCTCCTTTCCTCTATCTATCAGTCCCTGCTTCTTTCCATTTGTCAGTCCCATTATTTAGCACGCATTCTTCTTTGTCGCTCAGTTTTCCTGTCCAGTATTGATCGGAAACCTCTAATTTGTTATTTTATTTGAGGCACAGTAGCAGGATACATGTGAGGTTGAAGAAAACATACTTTTCCTTCAGTTCTGTATTTTATATCTCAAGTGTTCAGGATGTTAGGATTATGACATATGTATTAAAGGCAATGAGCGGGGAAAAAATTGCTTTTTTTTTCTGGTTTCGATCCACATGTCCTGTGTCAGTGGATCACTTAAAACAGGCAGTCATATATTAAGAAAGAGTGATTGCATGTTCTTTCTTTTCATATTTCACCATATGTTTAAAATGGGACTTAAAGGCATGAGTCAGACACACAAGTCTGATCTTTATTGTGGTCATTTGATTTTTATTTTCTTTGGTTTGGCTTCCCAAGCAATGAAAAGTTAAAATGTGTCTTGTTATTTCATAGAAATTTGGGTGATAATAGAATATCACTGACTTCCAAAACTCAAGAAGTGGCCAAGAAAACAATCTAGTCCATCTTTTAAAAAGAAGGAAAACATGGTCCAAGTTAGCAACACCAAAAGGCGGGGAAGACCAGATAAGACACTTGATGATTACAAATTCTTTCCTTGGTTTAAAAAACAAAAACAATAAAAAAAAAAAACTTCACAATATCTAACCAAGTCAAGAACATTCTCAAGGAGGTAGTTGTGTCATTGTCAAAGACTTACAAAACGTCCAAACCACTTCTTACACTTAAGAACAGAAAGGCCAGATTAGACTTTGCCAGAAAACATCTAAAAGAGCTCTGAAAAAAAAGGAAACCAAGATGAACTCATATCAGAATTATGGAAGAGAAGAGTATGGAGGAGGAAAGAAACAACCCATGATCCAAAGCAGACCTCATCGTCTGTCAAACATGTGGAGGCAATGTTATGACATTGGCATGTATGAATGCCATTGGAACCAGGTCACTAGTGTTTATTGATGATGTGACTGCTGATAGAAGTAGCGGGATAAATTCTGAAGTGTACAGGGCTGTACTCTCTGCTCAGATTCAGCCAAATATGGATGCTCCTTCAGAGTCCAAAGGAAACTGCAAAACCAACTGAAGAGTTTCTCAAGACAGAGAAAGTGGAATAAAGTCAAGATCTAGCAGTACAGGGATATTTGGTGATGTTCTTTTGGTCCCCATATGTAAAATGTTAGTTTCTCCAGTTGCTTTTGAGTTTCTGAAAATGGAAAACCATGTATAAAAATGTCTGCAATGTCTAAATAGTTGATGAAGTACTTTTCTGTAAAACTTCTTGAATTAAAGCTAAAAGTGTGAACATTAATCACATATTAGCTATTTTAATCAAAATCTGCTGTGGTGGTGTACAGAGGCAACACTGTACAGTATATACTGTTATGGTTTCAGAAATGTTTCCATTCTTGGATTTGTATTAAAGTATCTTTAATGTGGTCATCTTAGGCACAGGCTACGGGTGTGAGCACAGCAGCCCCACCCATCTGCTGCACTAAGACCCAGTGTAAATAAATGGGGATTATTTTGAAATGTGAATGATACAAAACCAGTCTAGAGGAGTCCGAGAATAAATAAATAAAAAATAGTTCAGAAAGGATCAAACAGGGCAAATATGAACGTAGATATATGTATAAACAGGGTTACAAAAAAAATCAATCAAATGAAATTTTAAAATAAGGTAACATGACGAAATGTGCCTTTTCTTTGTAGAGCGGAGGTTGGAACCATCTTTGCACTTTCCTGGCTCATCACATGGTACGGCCATGTTCTCTCAGAGTTCAAGCATACCCTGAGACTGTACGACTTCTTCCTGGCCTCACATCCCCTGATGCCCATCTACCTCGCTGCTACGGTATGGGCAAGAGCCAATGAGGTTGTTTTGTCAGTAATCCAGAACACGAGAATACATGTTGCCATACACACACACACACACACACACACACACACACACACACACACACACACACACACACACACACACACACACACACACACACACACACACACACACACACAGAGTGAGGCAGAGTACTGTGAAGTCATCAGACTAGTTAATTAGATACTTCCTAATGAGCAGATGAGAAAGAGGGGTACAGAGGGAGGGATTAAAGAGGAAAGGGAAAAAGAATGAGCAGAGAGAGCTGACTGATGTGAGAGCTTTAGTAGGAAGGACACGGAAACAGATTACAAAGGGAAAACATTTTGACTTTTTTCATCTGCTCCTCCACACTAACTGCTGCATCCCATACATGCGTGTTACTTCCAGCTGGATTGTTTCTGTCTGCTGAAGTATGTTATGTCGAGAGTGTACACGAGTCCTTTTGTTCCTTTGTGTTATTTAACTGTAGAGTCTGTGCATTTTGATTAGTGGCTTCTTGTTTGCACTTGAGGATGTTTTTGTGTGTGTGTGTGTGTGTGTATGTGTGAGTGTGTTTAGAGGGGCTGGGCAGAGGGAGAGCTCTGTTTGAAGTGTGTGAAACAACAAAGCAGAATGTAGTTCATGTTTCCTCCCAGGCTGAGTACAACGCACAGCATGGGGCTTTAACTCTTCATCTGCTTATCTGTCTGCAGTGCACTTACTGCGCCTCACAAACAACACAAGCTAATGTACTATATATGCAGTCTAGTATTCAAGTGTTACCCAGAGTGATCTGCTTTAGGGTTAAAAGTTTTAACTGGTCCTTTGCTCCTCTTCTCCTCAGATTGTGTTGCACAGAGAAAAGGAGGTGAAGCAGACAGAGTGTGACATGGCCATGGTCCACCACCTCCTCTCTCGTATCCCCCAGGATCTCCCATACGAGCTTCTGATTGGCTGGGCACAGGACCTGTTCGAGAAATACCCTCCATCATTACTAGCCAAGCGGGCAGCACTGCAGTCTCGCAAGAGGTGAGGGCACGCCAGTTTAATAAAGTTGTTAATTGGGCATTACTATCCCCTCAAGCCACTCCTCCCTATGCCAGGTTCTGCAGGAGGTTTCTTCCTGTGTAAAGGGACTTTTTCCTTCCCACTGTCGCCAAGTGCTTGTTCATAGGGGGCCATCTAAACTCTGTATTATTTTAGTCTCTACCTTACAATACGGTAAAGCCCCTTGAAGTAACTGTTGTTGTGATTTGATGCTTTGTAAATAAAATAGAATTCAATTTAATATTTAATAAATGCAGAAAAAGCATGTAATGTAATGTCATTCCTTCACCGACTGAGAGTTGATGCTCTATAAGCACATCGTGACTGGCTCGGTGGTGCTGCTAACACACACAGGACATTTAGTGCGTGTGTGTGTGTGAGAGAGACAGAGAGGGGTTCTGTGTGACCATTTTTCAATTTTTTAAAACTTTTTAGGGGGTAGGCTTAGAGGCATGATAACAGTCTCCTTTTCACTGTGTATCCTCAGCCATCAGTCGCTTTCTGCCTGTCAGTGTCCTTCAGTGTGGCTCATACAGTCATTGTTTAGGGCATGAAGTGACACAAGGCCTTGACTGACACACTGAAAGATACTGATGTCTCACCATACATTACCCTGTGAGCTTCCTGTACACATGAGATATTGAGTTAGCGGTTCTCTGAAATTGTCTACCACTCACTTCCTCGCCTGTCTTGATCCATCACTTTATTCATCAGTCCATCTTTTCACATCATTCCAGTTATCCATGCTTCACCTTAGACCTGCCTCTGTTCTCCATCACTGACTAAGTCTCCCTCTACTTTCCCTCTCTTCCTCTGCTTTCTTTAGCCTGTCCATCAGCACCTTCCAGGCATTTCAGCTCTCCACCCTCCACCAGAGGCCGGACTCTGTTCTCCAGCGTCTCACAAAGGCCCAGGGCTCCACCACCTCCAGACACGGTAAAAATAGCCTCTGTAATCTTATTACTGACTCTGAATTAGGTCTTCACACATACAGAGTACAGACATGTAGATGGTTATGGTAAAAGTAAATTCTTTGAAGTTGGCTAATGATAATAATAATAATAATAATAATAATGATAATAATAATATCAACTGTTGAACTGTATGAAGAAAATTTGTTGGATGTTGGATCCTCAGTTTGTTACATTTTTTTTTTTTCCCACCCCATGTAAACACAATTCTTCAAAACAAGGCAACAGCAAATATGTCATCGCCCACAATCTCTGCACCCCCCTTTGGGCCAATCAATAACAAGTAAACAAATACTGTAGCACCCCCATCAGACCAATCAAGTGCAAATTTGAATATGTCAGAACAGAACAAAAAGATGCATTATTCCCGTAGGTTTTTAGCAGCTTGTATAAGATGAACACACAATCACAAACATGTTGTAGCATTCCCCTCAGACTAAGCAGAGTAATATTAAAGCTTATTTACACAATTCCCCATAGTTTCATCAAAATTCAATTACAAGTGAGATGAAATGCATAACGGATACACAGAGGGCCGATCTATAGAACCTTCTTCTTCTCTGCCTCTCATTAACTATGAAAAATCGTCCTTCACCTTGTAAACGGTGGTTTTACAACACTATTGTAACTCAAAGTCCAATTTTAGCTAATTTCATTGATCAAAGATATACCATGTGTTTGAAATCTTGGGGGGTTACCTTTCTTTAGTATTTGGCGATTTTAATGGCAGAATCCACATTTGCTGTGATTGAATCAAATTGCAGCCACAAAGGATTCAACAAAAATTGTGGATAGACACACTGGGAGTGATGGAAAAGCCAAAAAAAAAGTCAGAAGTCAGTCTGTTTATTAAAGAGCAACCGAACACTGGCTTTCCATTTTGGTGCAGTGTTATAGGATTGTGCTGCGTAACTATAGATGCAAAACAGTTGAAACTTTCAGCCAGAGGTGGCAATAAAAACTGACTTCATGTCGGTGTTTAATCACTCTTTAATACAACCACCTCTAGCTGTGGTTGGATGTACTGTAAATGTATAGAAAAGCTGTTTTCCCTTTGTTCTATTAAATTTGCCGCTCAGAACATTGAATTCCCACAGCGGATGTTATATACGTGTCAATTTAAAGAGAAATCTACGACCTGTTAAATACTTGTAACATCACCACCACCCAACAGTTTTATAAAATGAAACAAAACTGAGAAGTTTAAAATTCCACACACGAGGTCTGTGTTTAAATGTTAAATAATGCGCTCTTAATGCAGCCTGGCAGGAAACCTCCACGAAGCTTAAAATATTCAATTTTCGCTTAAAGTGTTTTTTGATTTGTGTTGATTCAACTCCATGGACATTTTTAGAAGATGTAGTCTGTTTGTTAGTGCTGAAGGGTGAACCTAATATTTAAAATGGTAGTAAAAAAAGTCAAACTACAGCATCCAAAATAATCATAAGACTGAACCAGCTCCTTTCTAACATTTACGAAACTTAAATATTGCAGTTTTTGGAAAGCCATCATTGTTACATTACTACATTTAGACTTGGGCTAGGTGCCCCTACTTGTAACGAAGATAAGCTAGTGTAACTATAGTATTAAAGTGAGCACCTTGTCTTGTTTAGCAGTGGTCATGAAGATCTATTTAAACTTGGCGAAGTGTGATATTCCACTTCCTTCTTGTCTCAGCTCCGAGTGTTTTTATTTCTGCTTCTGGTTTTTCTGACCCTTTATGAAATCCACCATAAACCTCATTCGCTTCAGCCATCACTATTATGAATCTTTTTGACCCCTGTGTCTTTTTGTGCTCCTCCTTATTCTGTGCTCGCAACCTCCTGACACGCAGGCCTGGAAGCTGCGTTGCCCGGGGACCGAGGCCAGCTGTGGAGGAGGGGAAACAGGATGGTGAAGATGGCAGTGTGGGGGCTGTCCGCGACACTCGGGGCAGCCGTGTTCGCTGTGGCTCAGACCGCCATGGACTGGGGACCTGAGGCATTACTTCAACTGTTCTGACGTGGTGATGGTGGTGGTGGGAATACAGACTATTCAGCAAGAACACTGACACACACACAGTATAGGTGCACATTTTAAAAACTTGAAGCTTATCTCGAGATGGTGAAGAAAATGAGGAGGAAGAATATTGGTGCCAAACAGGTTGTTGCCACTAAACCACGTTGAACAAGCATGCTGCGTGTTTTCTATAATTCAGCCTCAGGATTCTTGTACACGTGTGTGTGTGAGAGCAGGATAACTGAAGTAGAAAGCCAAACCGGTGACAAAGAGGTGAAGGTCACAAAGAGGTGCAAAGCAAAAGGGTTAGTTGTCATTTTGTGGCTCTTACAGTCTGGGTGACTTGCTCCTATATAGGAGGGGACTATGCATGTCCCCCTGTCAGCGGCCCTTTACATAAGGATCCGTCCGTGCACGTGAAAAACTCAAACACATTTTTGCTGTTTCAGGCTGCTGCTATCTGTTTCTTGTCAGCTGATTATTTTGCTGATATCTTGTTTTTAGTTCGTCCTGCCCGGTTTGTGTATTTCTGTTAAAGTGTTTCGGTTTGCTTTTTAGATCAGCAGCAATATCTGAGAGCCAAAAGTGCCAAAAGTGCCCAAAGCCAGCACAGTGACACATGAGTACAAATTATTAAAGAGTGGCGTTTTCTGCTAAAAGCTTCTAGTTACTAGCAAAGAAGGGAAGTGAAAGAGAAAGATGGAGCGATGGAGGTGGAGATTTTGCCTGTGAGCCTTGTATTAATTGCTTTACTCCAGGTGGCAGCCAGTTAAATTTACAGTAGAGCGTGACACACACCAAATGAGCTTTTGCGCTATCAAAATATGAACGTTGCACTGAGTAACAAGGGTCGCTCTATGCAAGCAGTGACACTTTTTGGAGAATCATTTAGCAGGAGGTATTGGAACAGTTTTTTATGTTTTCAGTTGCAGTTTTGCTGCTGCTTGCTACCCACCGTGCTGAGTGAATATGGGGAAGAAACCAGTACTTTTACATTCCTAAAATATTTAGCAGGTTTGCGCTGACATCCACCCCGAACAGCCGCCACTAGAGCAAAAGTACATCATCTTCATCTTTAGCTTTCTGCAGCTTAAAAATGACTGTATAGCTTTAATCAGTGGACAATTTGAACAATTTCTTTAACTCGAAGGTTTTTACTTAAATATATTTGTTTGTGTTAGTGGAAGTCATTGCATCTCCCCGAATGGCATCACACATACTTAGATGCTGTTAATGCCAAAGCTAATCACAGAGTTTCATACCCTTGAAAGCGAATATTAATAATAGAGGCCGCTTCCACCTGAGGTACACGCGTGGGTGTGCGAGGGGTTTCCTTCCAAACAGCGATGCATGCTCTGTGTTAGACTTATATCATGAATTATTAATCAGCTTTTACAAGCATGTACCGAAGCTTCGGTTAACTCGGCTTCGCTGAAGTCACAACACTCCCCAACCACCCAGCCTATCCCTGCCGCCTCCTCTGTCATCAGATATGAATGTATCACATGTTTGCACAGCTCGCCGTGCAGTCTGCCCTGTTGATTACTTCTGCGTGTGAAGTCAGCTGTGCACGCTCAGTTGTGTCTACAGTTTCACTGTAGTAAATTAGAGCTTCTGGGCCCCAAGCATTCATCACAGTGAAAATAAGTTAATCATTATATATAAGAATAAATCAGAGAAAATACCCCGCAAACTGTCGACTGGGTCTGCAAGTCAGTCGGTAATCCTGTGCTGGTTGTTCAAATAGCCTGAGCTGTACATTTGATTGTCCAGTATAAATGCATTAAATGTGCACTTGTGCAAAAAGCGAGAAATGGGAAATTTTAGCTTTAGTTGAAGGCCAGTTTTGTTTCTTTTAAAAATGTTTGGGTCGTCTGTGTTTTTATTTATTAATGTTTTCTTTCTCACTGTGCCTCATTAACAGTCAAATTGTTTATTTTACGAGCAACAATCTGATTGGCTATTTATTTAGATATGATATTAAATAATGACTGGGTTGTATGAATGTGCGTTTAATATAAAAGAATGGCTTAAATGGTTAATAAGGGTTTGCGGTTTACAGCAGTCTGGGTTTATATCTGTGCAGGTGATAGTGATTTAGATTTAAAAGCTGCTTTGTGTCACTTTAGTGAAAGGAATGAACTGACATTTTGCTTCCTCGCTGAGAGTTTGATGAAGATACTTCTTTGGACTAACTGTTGGCAGCTTAGCTTAGCATGAAGACTGGAAACGAGATCGATTTCTGGCTCCATCTGAAATCTGCCCACCTGCACCTCTGGAACTCACACAAAACATGTTGTTTGCTTAATTCGTTTCTACAAGTTGTAATTCATTGAAGGTTAGAAGCATTCACCGAGACACCATAGGAAGTCACTGTGCTTGGACAGAAATGAGAGTGCTCTCAGTGTTCACATAGAGAAATACACCATATGGACTTAAGTAGACTGCCGGCTATACTTTACACCCACAGGAGCTGCTCATCCTTAAAAACCCATGAGGTGAAGCTCCCGGTGTGCAGTTTTTCTGCTGATGTTAACCCTGTAAAGCCTGAACCATGCCAGGAAATCGAGAAATATTGCAGGCCTTCATCTAATTCAGTGAGCTTTTGTTGAACAGCGCGTTTTTTCACAAATGTTTGCAAAGGCAGTCTGCATGGCTAGGGTGCTCGCTGTTATACACAATGTGACTGAAACATCTTGAATTCAAACATTTAGACGTGCGGTTCAATACTTTAGTCCATATAGTGTAACTTTAAACTTTTCAGAGTAAAATATACAAAAGGAAGATTTACTGTTGACCTAAATGCAGTAATGTCTGTTACCACTGGCTGTACTTTTAAAGTGGTTGTGTGTAACTGTGTATCTATGATGCTTTGACACATACTTGATTTATATAAATCAGTTGTATTCAGAAAATATTTTTTTGTTTTTTTGCTTATTCATAAAGTGCTGCTTGATTTTAATATGCATAGAAAAACACTTTGACGATTGTGTTTGACGTTACTGTGTGGTTGTATTTTGTGCCATGTAAACACACATACACACACGAACACACAAGGTGAGTGGTAGTGCTGCCAGATCCTAATGAGGATTTAATTCTTGCCCCTGGCTTTTGGCGTGCTAAGATACTTTCTCCTTGCCTTTTTTTTTTCTCCTTGCAATCACGTTAAACTTCAAAAACACCCACACCAACACCTGCCCAGTCTCAGTCTGGCACATGCCTTAAAAAATGATTGAAGCCTGTTTCTGGGTCTGAGTGAGATCAGTCAAAAGAAAGACGAAGGAGGTTTCAGGCTCATTTAAATTCATAAATAAACACCATTAAATACTTTTATTTCAAGAGAAGCAAACAGAAAATAGAACCCTCACAGTAAATTCATTTCATGGAGTGCATACACTTACTTTATTGATCAGCTTTCTTGAACAGTTCACATTTTTTTTTTTTTTTTTTTTTTTTTTTTTTTTTGCCTTTTATTTTATTGCTTTTCAGTTGCAGTGTCTTGTTTTTCTTGCATTTCCCTTGAGATCACAACTGAGACCTGCATGCATTTTGAAGCCGTTTTTCACTCCAGCTAGTAGTAGCTAAACAAAATCCCTCTGAAGGTTCATTTCAAGAACCAATCTGGCCAGATATGATTAGTTTCTATGTTGATTATGAAAACAAGTGAAAATCAATGCAGAACAAACACCTCAGCAAAACATAAAAATAACAGAAAAATTAAAGAAACTCTTTTTCATGCCAGATTATGAATTAAGTGTCTTGACGCTTCCAGTGAATTTATGACTGTTCGCTTCTATCTCTGAGGTCTGCAAATTTCCTGAAAAAGCTGCTTTACCTGTATGTTAACACATAGAGTTCATGAGCATTTTAATGCACATTTCTCATTATTGTTACAAATACTTGTACTTTGTACTGATCTGTGGTTCACATATAAATAGAGCAGAGCAGTGAATACAAGACAAAGATAAAATATTTGGAGCACCAAAGTGAAAGTTTATTCTGGGAGAAATTGGGTGAAATTGACAAAAAACTTTTGTCGGGCTTCTATCAGACTTTACAGACAACGAGGAGCACTTTGTTGCTATTGTTACTATCTTTCTGAAAAGCTGTTGGTCATTGCTTAAGATTGTGACATTTTTATGAACAAAATAAAGAAGTTCAACTACTTTCTGAATTTCTGTGAACGTGTTGTTGGAGTAGTGTTATTTGCACAGGGAGGGGAAACTGTATCTCAGATTTTTGTACTAGTATTTTTAATTGATGTGCTAAGTGTACTTAGTTGTGTCAATTTCTCCGCAAATCTGTCATTGCATGATTTGTTTTTAAACACACAGTATTCACCCACTGGTTTGTGGTGTTGCCATTGTGTTTTTAAAGAACCAGGCATTATGGTATTTTGACCAGAGGGTGGAGTTGGCACCATTGCTTCACTGTGAGAAGGTCCTGGGTTGCACTGGCTGGCTGGAGCCTCTCTGTGGAGATTGCATGTTCTTCCTGAGATTCTGCAGGTTCTCTCTGGGTCCTCTGGATTCCTCCCACAGTCCAAAGACATTAGGTTAACTGGTGATTCTAAATTGGCCGTAGGTCAATGAGAGTGTTGATGATTGTCTATATCTCTGCAATAGATGGCAACTTGTCCAGGGTGTACCAAGTGTCTCGCCCTGTGACAGCTGGCTTTAGGCCAGCAGCCTCCCTGAATTGGATGATTCTTCTTCTTCCCCTCTTTAGGCTTCACTACAGCGGATCATTTCTAATCTTGTTCATCCTGGTCAATCGCAGTGAAAACCTTGAATTGGATAAGTGAAATAAATATGTGGGTCTAGGTTGAAGTGCTAAGATATCAGCTAATGACAGCAAGCTTAATTTGCAAGCTACATCCATAGCCTGTGTCATCGCAGCACACAAATATACGACCTGCTAATTGCTGTCTAGTAACAGACTAATGCTAGAATTTAATTTCCCAAAACTGGAGCACAGGTTTCACAGCTCACTATACCATATCTCAGATAGGTGCATTAGAAATTCACCATAAGGCACAAACAGCACAAAAATGATACAGATGTCCAGTTCTGTGGCTCAAATTAGTGGAGGTGAGGTCTAGCAGTAAGCTCCTGGCTGTCTGCACAGCTGCCTGCGTGGCCACAGCTGTCAATCAAAGCAGCCAGTTGTATCTGTATTATAATCATAGAAAATATGATGACTAGCTGGAATGTATGTTGACAACTGGACATTCCCTGGAGCAAAAATAACTTGTATTCCCTTGTCACAGCCTGCCAAATGTGATGGTTGTGGCTGCTTTTATTCCTGGTTTTCCATGATAGGAAGAATGAAAACAGATTTCAGCCTTAATGCATGGCAATAACTTCTAAGAAATCAGCTGCTTCATTTCCTTGTCTTCCTTTTATTCTGCTTTTCTCTGTTTGCACTGTACAGCTGTTGTCTGTTCGTAGCAACTGTTAAACTGCCCTCTTTGGAGAAATGAGGTCAGAAATGAGTCTGTGTGTGTAAAAGACAACGCTGTGCATCTGTCTGACCCCTCTAGGGAAACAGCCAGGGATTAAGAGTGGGGGCCAAAATCAGAAACATGAGGTGAGGCAGAAAGGCGAGGGTTAAAAGGGAGCAAGGGATGAGACGATGGTGGAGAGAGAGCGATTTAAAACTGCAGGAAAAGACATCTGGCGGACGTGTTTGAGGTAACAGAGAGAGGTAGCGGCGCTCCATGGAAATATGTATTTAAAGGGAGTCCCTTGAAGATTTCTAATGAGGTGAAAGGAGGTGAGTGCGGATCTGATTAGGGCTGAGAGCAGATGTGGAGAGGGATGGTTTGAGTTTATTCACGAAGCAATCTGGAGGTGTTACAGCGCTAATTTCAACACTAAATGATGACCAAGACCCCTAAGCCCACACAGACACAAATTTTTCCATGAAGCACCGTGTCAGCTGATAGCCAGCCACCCTCAGGACCACTGAAACTTTTCACATCTGATCTTATTGGTAAATAAAGACCAAGCAACAGTATGTGTGCATGTGTTTCTGTTTGAGAACTGTGAGGTTAGTAAGGACAGTGTCAGAGCAAGCAAAATAAAATGCTAGGTATCTGCGTGTGCATGTGTGCTAAACATTGTGCACACTGGGGACAACAGCTGCTCCAGGGGTTTGTCTGATTTTTTTTCTTCTTTTTCCTCTCCCTGGTGACACACACACACACATTTGCACTCACATGGCTTCAGCACTGGCTATAACAGGAGCAGCAGCACCTCCACTTTCACTGAGCCATGACAAAACGAGTTTTATTTTAATTCATTCAGTGGATTTAGTTTTGCAAACAAACAAACATAAAAAAAAAGCTCAGTGTTGCCTGTTTTACCAACACTTTAATCAAGTCGCTGTGGTTTGTAACCCTGGAACCGTGCCAAATCTTTAATTGAGTGTCTATTTTTTTTTAAGTAAAAAAAAAAAGGCATAAAAATCAGTGAGTATTATCTTGAGAAAAGTGGCATTTGTGATGATCACAGTATTTAAAGATAAGCCCAGATTAAATGAAATGTATCACAGTAAAGTCTCTGGTCTTTACCCAGAGGGAACTTGAATGGGGAGGTTAATTTGTGACAGACTGAAGACATTTAATTTTTTGTCAGTCATATTATTCTAATTAGCAGTTTGCAGTCAGCATTGACACCCTTCTTGAAAGTCAAAAAGCTCGATGGGCGCTCACAAAGGGTGACTCTCTCTGCTAAGGCCGGTAGACAAGGTCTACTAATACCTCAGTACGACACCAAGTTCAAAACAGTTCAGGTTGGTAATTTGTCTCTAATCTTGCTAACACATTATTATAGACTGTAAAAGTGTGATGTAGTCACAGTAGTGCCACCCAGCATTTCTGGACAGAGAAGTCCAGGCTTGAAGTATCCAGCTGAGCATTTAGGCCATTGCGAATCTGGTGTTTTGAAATCGGATGTGTGGAGCGATGGATGTGGATATCGCTTTACAGTTGATTGGCAACCAATCTCTTTCAGACTCTGGTTGCCCGGGCAACACTTTAATGTATTTATGACCTTGTAATATGTCAGTTAAGTTAGTTTTATTGTTATTGGCACATGAAAAATGAGACAACATGCCGGATAGAATATTCGGCATGTTTTGTGTTTTTTTTATTCTCCATAGGAATAAAAAAAACACAAAAATCTAATAAATAAATAGCACAGTTCAAACAGTGAATAAAAGATCTAGTAGTTCAGGTTATATAATGTAATACGAGGGGGGAGGGGGAGTTGCGGCGAGCAGCTACTACAAAGTCTGATTGCTTGTGGGTAAAAACTTTGTCATTTTAAAAGTCCTTGCTTTAATGGACCTGAACCTTTTGCCTGATGAAAGTAGTTGGAACAGGTGATGGGCAGGGAGAGAAGAGTCAGCGGGAGGTGAAGATGGTTGTAATGTCTGGCAGCTCTGTCCCAGTGGTCTTTCCAGCAGTTTTAATGATTCTCTGGATGGTTTCCTGTTCTGCCTTTGTGCAGCTGGAGGACCGGGAAGCCACACAGTATGTCAGCACACCCTCCATTGCAGAAATTGGCCAACAGTCTTTTCTGTCATTGGTTTCCTGAGGTAAAACAGATATTGTTGGGCTTTTCCAATGTCCAAGGCTATGTTAGAGTTTGAGGACAGCCCGAAGAACTTGAAACAGGTGGCATGCTCTACATCCTTGCTGCTAATGTAGGCGACCTGACCTCTGGAAATATGCAATTCTTTCTTTTGTTCTGCTGATGTTCAGACAGAGGTTGTCGTCAGAGTGCCAGACTGCCAATGTATCCACTTCTTTCCCATAAGCAGACTCGTCTCTTGGTGGAGATGAGGTCAAGCACTGTGGTGTCATCCACAAACTTAAAGATGTGGTTTGGGAAGGCGGAGAGCAGTCGTGTTTGTAAACAGTGTAAACTAATGTGTGCTCTCACATCAACTGCTTGCGTCATAGTTTATCTTGGGACCTCTGTGTTTTTCACCTGTGATCATTTGAAGTCACCAAATATCACTGAATTTCTGTAGTCTCTGGTCACCACATCATTGTGAATCACCCCCTGCGTGGACCCAGTTTAAGAAACCGAAGGCAACTGCATGCCCAAGAGATTCAGGGATTCATATGTATATGATATGAAAAAAGTCTTCTATCCATTTACCAGTTAATGGCTTAAAAAAAACCCACTAGTCCAGAAACATAGAAGCAAACACCACCAGCTGTGAACATTGGACCCAAAAAAGGCTTCATGGTGGATGGTCTGGTGCTCGCTACTATTGCAGAAGGATTTGGTGGATTCTTTGTAGACCGTTGTTACCCATTTTACACTAGACTGTTTACATTTAGGCCAATTATTTACAATTTGAATAAAATTCTTTGATGACATTAAAGGTTAACTTATTTTTCCTTTTAGGAGACACTGTAAAATCTGTAAAATCACAGAAATAACTCCCTATTTTCTTTGAAGCATTTATACTAATTGTGTTAGCAAGTGTTTTTCCATGAATCCAGTGCATATGGAACAACATTAATATTTCATTAAAAGTTGTAGTTTTCTGGCAAATGTTTACTCTCCTTTTAGCTATCATTTAGCCTCCACCAGCTTCTAAGAGAAATACCTGTCAGGTCTTTAAGTCTTGTTCTATTAAGTGGGCAGTTGTTAGTTTTATCTTCCTGCAGCATGATGCTATGCACTAGTGTACAGCAAGTCCTCAAAACAGCTGCCTGCTGTGTCCGAATACTATTCTAATGAGTTGTGAGAGTGACCAACAGCAATTGTCTCCATGTTTTGTCTTTTAATGCAAAACATCTTCTACAGTTTGCTTTCAATAGTTAAACTCCTTTTTGACTGATCAAACAGGGCTGGCTTTTACAATATTGATTTACCATTTAGATTCAATGCTAGATTCACAGCTGATGACATCATATTATGTGATGTTGCTGATTTTAAATTGCTATTTTTTTTTTTTTTAATTTAACCAACATGAAAGATCATTGAAATTTGACCTCATTTCCGAAGCACGAGTCCTTGATTGTGATGTTTTAATGAAGCAAGTTATCCGCCCCGAGTGGGAACAGTCTTCCGCCTGCAGTAGTTTTTAATTGGCCCGTAATTTTGCATTATGACTGTGGGAATTTGGCACTAGAGTAGCCCTTGGAACCATTATTAATAAGAAAGTATTGCTTACAGATTTTTTTTTTCAAAGCTTTAATTTTATAACAAACTGATGACCTTATGACATTTATTGTTCATCTTTTATAAAAACTTCAGTTTTGCAGGTTATTGTGCACTCATTACTCCATCATAACCTAAGTGTGGCACTACACTGACGCACTTTGACCACATCACAAACCATTTAGAGCTGTTTGAAATCTCTAAAGCATATGAAGTTGTGTTTTTTTTCCCACCACGTAGCGGCTCCGTCTGGCTCACACATACAAAATCTCTTTGTCTGCAGCTGTTTTTCTTGCTCTCTCTCCTCCCTTTTCTCCCTCTCAGCCCTTCACCCTGTCATGGATCAGAGAACATGTCCCAAAGTGCTTTACAGGCAACACACGTGCAGCATGTCCCTGCATGCTGATGTGACTTTACAGCTCCAACCTTGTACAGTAGATATGTGTGTGTCTACACAGATGGTGTGAAGCTCCACTGGTAGTTGATGTGTGGCCCTACAAGAAACAGTGTGTGAATATTTCAAACTGCATTGACCTTGAAGCAAACGTTAGTGACTGTGAGAGAAAGTATATCACATCGTGTAGCCTTTATATATCATATTTTGAAATAAATTCTACTTTCTTCTATTGCATCTTGTCTCCACAGCTGTGGCCAGATGCTTTCATGTGTCCGTCCACCTGTTTCTTGTCAACCCAGCATCTCAGGAAGTTTACAGTTTTGACATGCACACTGAGCTGGACTCAGTGTGTGTGCTGGATAAATCAGGAGCCCCTGTAGAAAGAATTCTCACTCACATCTTGATTTGGTACCAATTTTACATCACATATCCTTCCTGACACAACCTTCCCAGGCTTGGGATCGGCACTAAGAATATGCTAGCTTGCAACCTCTAAAGCTAATTCTGTGCTTCCTTCCAGTCTCCAACTGGGGGTCTTAGATAAATCTATTACCACTACACCACAGAGCTGCTGATGAACACAAAAATGTGAGATTCTGTGTGGCTTTATGATTTTCTGTAAAAACATTTCCAGATCATAATTTAACACTAAGAAGGTACTTTGGTACACCATTGCTAAAAGTATTCACTCACCCATACAAATCATTGAATTCAGGTGTTCCAATCACCTTAATTCAATGCCCACAGATGTATAAAATCAAACACCTAGGCAAGAATTGTTCCAAGTGTCCATGAATGTTAAAGAGGTAAATATTACTTCTGAGTTGCAGTGAATTGATAGAAGAAAATAAATTGTAGAAAACTAAACAGAAGAAAATAGAAGAGAAATAACAATTTAACATAAACCAGTGACACACTCCGGGGCGTGATCAACCCTGGCAGGGCCTCCTTGAATGAGGGTGTCTAGTGATAATGGCTGAAACACCCAATGAATCCAAGGTCCACTACTCACGATGTGTCCCAAATTTTAATATGATAATCTAGAGCACATCTCTAATCCCTAAACCTAACCAAGGAAGGTAAAAAAAAAAAAGGCAGATTAGCTTGGGATAAAAGACCGAAACACCCTGTGAAGGTGAGGCACACAACGATGTGTCCCGCTGGTAAAGTTTCTGGGCTGCCTTTCCTCCTAACAGCCATCCTTCAAGACTTTCTCCATTTGAAGCAATGCATTATCAGGGATTGTAACATCTAGTCCTTTTATTGAATCAAATTGATGGGGGGGGATTATAGTGTGGGCAAAGGAACTCTTAATGCTTCAGCATACCAAGACACTTTGAATAACTTCAGGCTCCTAACTCTGATGAGCAAGTTTTGTGTGGAAAAATTTACTGGCCTGCACACAGTTTTGACCTCAACCTCACAGAGCACCTTTATGTTGAATTAGAGGAAAGGCTACGAGCCGGGTCTCCTTGTCCAACATCAGTGTCTGACCTCACAAATACACTTCTAGAAGAATGGTCAAAAATTCCCATAAACACAGTGAAGCTAATGTAGCTGCAAAGTGGGGACCAAAAATCCCTATGGATTAAGGATGGGATGGCACTCAAGTTCACATGTGTGAGGGTAGATGAGTGAATATTTTTCACTCATAATAAAATAATTAAAAACTTTATTTAATGATTGTTGGTACTAAATTTCATGGCGGTTATGTCTGTTGTCTTATTGGTGAGGGTTCAGGCACCACAAAGTGATCAGGATTCATCATGCTCGCATTAGGAGCATATGCTGCATCTTTTTAATATGAGTTGGAAAATTTAAGTTAAGCACCAAACATACATATAATTTGACAAAAAAATTGAGTTTAAAAGTACTTAAATTAACATTTTTTCATAACCAAAAACTAAATAAAAATTATATCTAGCCAGTCTAATAGTTTATTTATTATTTTTTGTTCTACTAAAGTAAATTCCAGTGTGAAACTTGCTGGTGTTATATTGCTTTCATCTTAGCACAAAGAGTGATATTACTGTGCATTTATGATAACCCCCGAGCCTCATTAGCCTAAACCAGACCTGGTCCATACAGCTCTGTCCATACATAACACTCATTACTCTGTATGTGCATTTGGTGTGTCTATATCTGCTCATGTGTGGACTCGGGACTGACCCCTTGTGCCGCTCACACATGACCTCTCCTCATCTTGGTCCTTTCTTCCCATTGGTCCCAACCTCTGCTGACCTCACTTCTGTTACCATGGGCACCAGAGGAATAAGGAAGTCCCACTGAGTGTTGTGGCTCTCTGAGCAGGCTCAGATAGTTTCTCTCTCTGGGTTTGTTGGCATTTACATGCTCATTAAGCTGGAAAGTTTTGACAGTAATGATGGTAATGGGGTTTTGTTTTGTGCAGTTTTTATAGATTTTGAAAATTTCCAATTTGACGGCTGTACACACCGTTCATAGCAAAGGGTGAAACAGTATAAGTTCTCCAGGGAAAGATTTTATATATATGTTATGCCATAATGTTGAAAATTGAAAGTTTTGGATAATTCTGCTGACTAATACTTGCAAATTTGTTGCCACTACATGCACAGAAATTCTCATTAAATCAAAAATCACATTAACTACTCTAGAGCGTTGTGAACTTGCAACAGAAAGTCTAAAAATTCCTTCAGTGTTAACAGTTGAGTTGAGTCCGGATCATGATTTAACAACAAAATAACACAGGCACTCAGCAACCTTACTTTTATAAATTAATTCAATCAGGATATGAGTTGGGAACCTGCTGGAGTTGAGTACCCTTCTGAAAAACCCAGATGACTTGCAGTCATTGCTGCAGACTGATCGCAACATGTTGGTAATCTATCTGCATTTATTAGCGGGCAATCTGTCTGAGTGCATGCAGCCACTTTGAATCAGACCACAACTATTTGGAGGCAGACTGGCTCCCAACACATCGACCTGTGCAATCACCTTGAGATTAAAATTGGTCACGCAGAGGTTGAGGGTTGAACACTCAACCTCTGCGTGACCAGCTGACCACTCCAACAACTTGCAACTGGTTCGACAGCAAAAAAAGGTTAATGTAGTCACCCGGTAAATTTTCCAAGTTTGTAAGGAGGTTGCCGTCGTATATTTATCAGTGTGACGGAGTCATTTAAGTTGTGTTTTTCAATTAAAACACTGCTTTGAAAATAAAAGTATATCCTCGGTACTTTACCTAACCTACAAATATTTGGATTGTTGGAAGAAACTGGAGTGAAACCATTTGGCATTTTGGAAAAGAAATAGCTGTCACAATACAGTAGCTGTATCTTTGCTGTACTGAGAAAGTATATTATCAGTTTCAGACTCATTTTAGTTCATCTGAGGACACGCAGCAGTATATTTCCAACAGTCTAATTGGATAAAATCACCTGGACAGTCTCTGGATTTGGGATAAAGACTTAATAATTTCCCCAAAGCTGGGAAATGTAGCGTTTAAGCCAAAATCACACAAACAGAAATACATTTGCATCAGAAAATTTGACTGAAAAAATAGCAAATAATGTATTGACTGCATAAACTATAGTGTGTTCCTGGTAATGAAAAAACGGGTCTGCCAGTAGAACAGTGTGGCTCACTTTTGTTTTTGGCCAACCGTGGCCCTTAGGTGGATTATGGAATTTTTGTATATGCATATAATAATTTTCAGCACAAGCAATTTAGCAGTTGTTTTTATTTTTCAACTTATTTGCTGACAACTACAGAAATGATAAAATATTTCCAGCCTTATCTTCTAACAGCAAGTCTGATTGTAGTCCATATCTGTGCTGCTTTCCCAACAGTGTGAAAAATACAAGGTTCCTGTCAGTGCCCATCCCGAGGGTTCAAAATAATTAGTGTGTAAAAGTTGTTTTCCAGCTGGTTTGATGGGTTTTCACAGCAGCTGCTCTTTGATAACTGATTTCACAGTTTGGCATTTGGTTAAAAGTTTCTTCCCTTTTCTCTGCTGACTAATTTAAGATGTGTCATAACTAAGTCGTGATGTCTTGTTAATCTTTCAAACTAGCTCTCAGTGGCCTGAGTGTGCTCGGTCCCCATCCATTATATCAACCACACATAATCTAATTTACACACACTCTCACAGTGCAGAGAAGGGACTAACAACAGACAGCAAGTAAATTTTACGCTCGAATTGGATCTGTCTGTGTCAAGAGTGTGCCTGCCGCAGAGAAGCGCATCTTCAGAGGCAGTGAAACAAGTTTTATGGCGGGAACGGATCAATCTGTCTTAAGTTACAGGGATCTATCTCATGTCCTTCATTTAAAAATGCCTGGCAGAAAAAAAAATGTGTAGAGCTGGCAAATGTCAACAAGCGTTCAGTGTGTGCTGGTGCGGGTGTTAGTGGGTGTACTTCTACTGTAGTGAGGACCGACTGTGTGACTGAGTGTGCGTCTTTTCCTGTGTGTATGTGCATGCAAGTGTGGGTGTGTGTGAGAAATATGAATTTGTTGGTAAATGTCAAGAAGTTGGCAGTCTAATGGCTCGGCTGACAGATGATCCATAAAGCTACAAAGTGATTGGTTTGGAGATTCTCATTCATTCTAATGCAACTGCCACAGTGTGTGTTTGTGCGTGTGTGTGACATCGAGTGTAAAGTGAAGCACTACAGAAGTTTTAGTTGCGGTTTAATTACATCCATCCTGTTGCATTCACCTTGTTTTTTCCAGCTCTTCACAGTAGTTTCTATTCAGGTGCCTCAAGAAAATAATGCTATGTGCCTCCAAATCGACCCTTTCAAACTTCCCTACAGCACAGCCTTGTTTCAGAAAGAATGAATTGATTTCTACAGTACACATGGATATGTGTAATGTCAAACCACATGGGGTATACTGAGCCCTTTATCGGATTCATGCCAGTGTTAAGATGACATCGTGTTGTGAACGAACATCCGATTTTCCACTGTTATTTTTTTGAAAGTACTGCCTACTGCAATGTACCGCCTGAGGCACAATAAACACTGCATCCAAATCATTATGTTAGTTTCTACCTCTCAGCTGTAAAAGGCTGATGAGATATTGTTGTCACCCCGCCAGGTGGGCGGGCAGTCAGGCGGCACGGAAACCCAAGTTTGAGAATATGATAACTCGAGAACAAGGTGACGTAGGATTTTTAAATTCATAACATGGGTGCATCTACTAAAAATCTTGGGTGAATATGAATCCCAGCGACCTCAACCTCAAGGTCAGAGGTCAAGTTTTTTGAAGATCTTTTGAACACTATAATTCATGAGCGAGGCGACACAGGATTTTCAAATTCATGCCATAAATGCAGCGAGTAAAATTCTCAGACAAGTTTGAATCTCAGTGATCTTGACCACAAGGTCAAGTTCAGAGGCCAAATTTATTATAGCTATGAATAAACCAAGGTGAAGTTTTTAAAGACCAACCGCCACCATGAAATTTGAACTCATTGAGCATTTTATTAGATATGCCTCTTTCAAATGCACGATTATCCATTCTGCCAGTCACATGTAAAATCTGTGCAATTTGGCATGTTGATGTGGTCAAGATGCCGTGATGAATGGTCCAAAACAGAGAAAATATCCAGTGATTTGCAGTTTTCTTGGTGGAAAGGCCTTGTTGATGCCAGATGTCAGAGGAGAATGGCCAGACTGCTTTGAGCTGATAGGAAAGTAGCAGGAACTCAGATAACCACTTGTTCCAACAAGGCATACAGAAAAACATCTCTGAATCCACAACAGGTTGAATCGTTAGACAGATGTCCTACAGCAGCAGAAAACATCAGGTGCTACTCTAATTTGTTAAGAATTTCACCAACAGTTGTACAACAGAAGACTGGAAAGACATCGCCTGGTCTTAAGAGCCTCAATTTCTGCTGCCACGTTTGAAATGTCGGGTTGGAATTTGGCATGAACAATATGAAAGCACGACTCCATTCCATCTGGTATCAATAATTCAAGGCCTCTGATGTATATTTTTATTGGACCTGACTTTTAACTGATTTAAACTCCACAGCCTATATGAGTATTGTTGTTGACCATCCCCATCCCTTTATAACCACAGTGTACCCATCTTCTGCTGGCTACTTCATGCAGAAAAATGTATCATATCACAAGGCTAAATCTTCTCAAACTTGTTTGTCGAACATTACAGTAAATTCACTCTATTCAAATGGCCTCCACAGTCACCAGATCTCAATCCAATTGAGCACCTTTGGGATGTGGTGGAATGGGAAATTTCTATCCTGGATGTGGAGCTGATAAATCTGCTACAACTGTGTGATGCTATCACGTTATGGTAGTATGGACAATAATGTTTCAGCATGTTGCTGAATCCATTCATTCATTTCTTCTCTTCTGCTTATCTTTCTTAAGGTCACGGGGGGCTTGAGCCTATCCCAGCTGTTGTAGAGCGAGAGGCAGGGTACACCCTGGACAGTGAGAGGAGTAGAAATATTTTCCTGCTATTATTTGCTGCTATTTTTATAATCATCATTACCATTTCATGATTGAGAGTGATGTTGCATTCAGATGCATTCAGATGTTCAAATATATGGGTATTATATTAGTCTTTATTACAGGTCCAAGAAGAACCACTTCAAACTGTGGAGTTGAATCTATAATTTTAAATGTTTTTAATGCTTCTATAATCTCAGTGTTTCTGTGTAGACTGCAGCGACAGGAAGTACATGTTTTTGAAGTTACATGCTTTTGCAGAAGTGAAACCGAAAGCAGAGTGAGTGCAAGCCAAAGAGTAGGGTGTTTATTATGCATTTATCTTTGATTTAAGCTTTAAGTAGTAGGATTAGATTGAAACAGTTGTTTATACATTTTACATAGAAGTTAAGATCATTACACACAGGATGGTCTTAGCCTGGTTGCCTAAGTTGAGGTCAACTAAGGTGCAGAGAGCAGATGCAAACTCTGCACGCACAGACAGACGTGACATACACATACAGACACAAATAGTGAGAGGTCATGACACGTACGCAGTACACAGCATGCACGCGCCCCCGCACGTGCACGCACACACACATACACACCATAGTAGATCTATTTTGGTAGGGCAGAAGTGAAGATGTATTTTTGCTGCAAGTGCAAATTGTGCCGGCGTATTGTCAGATGCTTACAGGAAGTGCATCTGATGTCCGGGGAGATAAGGAGGCGCTCATGGTGCGACACCGGGATGGAGATGAGACATGATGTATTTTAAAATATGTTAAAAGTTAGCAGGAACATTTTGTGGTTTAGGCTGACGTAAGCTGTATTGTGTCTGTTTTTGCAAAAGAGGGGGCTTTGTTGTCTTACTCATATAAAACCTTTGTCTAATTATTGTAAGTTCAGTTCGACGCTGAAATCTGCACAGCGTTGAACTCACACATGTGTTCATTAAAATGTCGTCTAATTGTACACGCCTGGATCTGTGGTTATTTATGGATTCCTCTCTCAACATTTGAACCTTAACAACAGGTCATCAGTCTGTCGCAGGGCTAACACATAGAGACAGACAACCATTCAAACAGTCACTCAAACCTATGGGCAATTTAGAGTTACCAGTTAACCTAACCCCACTAACTGTTGTTTAATCTATGTCATGAATAATTAAGACAGACAAAAGGTGGGGCAAGATGTATCTAATAAAGTGGCTGGTAAAAAGACAAATCAACAGGAAGCAAGAATATTCACTGCATGGTCACCAAGCAGAAGGTTGTAGTCTGTTACAGGTGGCCCAGAAAAGCCTTTGGATGCTTCAGTGCTTCCAGTTTCACCACTTTACTGGAAGCAGTACTTTATAAACTACATTCAGCTCGACCAGGAGTAAATAATGTGTTTTCCGAGACAGCAGCGATGCCTGGTCCTAAATCTAATCTCTTGGTTCAGTAACTGTCCTACACTAGCCATGTAGCTGCATGACACCAGGGTTCTTTGAACCTCGTCCTCTTTTCTTAACTACAACAGGGCAAGCCAAATAAACACTGCTGCAAGGGCAGATTTGAAGCTCCAGTTTTTGGTGTCAGTTCTGTCAACAAAACAGACAGAAGATGGCGGATGATAAAAGGACGTTAAACCACCTCGAGACAGGAAGGTGGCTGAGATAAGATCTATCAAAGACTGGTGTTTTTACAAGCAGCGGGCTGGCCACCGAGAGGAAAGATACTAAATATTCCTCCTGTGGGAAAAAAAAGTTGCTGTTCTCATTGTAGGGTTATGTGTGTATGTGTGTGAGCGAGAGCGAATGATCCAAAGCCTTAAGCTCATATCCATGACCATAGATTATGTTATAAATAAGTGTCCGAGCATGTGCATATCTATGTTTGATTGCGCTGTCACAACTTTGGACGTGACGTTACTTAAAATCCCATTTTAGTCTCATCTCACTGCAGATCCTCTCAGAGTTGGAATTGACTATCAGCTTAAGTTTTCTCCATATGCTTCTGTTTAACAGCTACTTCAGAATCAAAACTGACAAAATGTCCTTGTGTTACACACACAGACAGTTAATTCCCCATTTCATTCCTCCCACTACAGAGGGGGTTGGATCTACAGTATAAGACCATTTATAAACATATCTCCTCCTACAGGGCTTCTATATGTCTTATATTTACTGTCAAAATAAACACAAACATATTTAAACAATAGTTGTGTAATATGTAAGTGTTTTGTAATGAGACCAAAGCAGCCCTGCATTTATGTAACACAAGAGGCTGTGTAGGTGAGGGCATGTTGTTTCAATGAAATACAATCCAGGAAATCCAGTTTATATACAAGTTTATATACATATGCATTAATGTGGAGGCTGGTTAGACACTCAAACTTTGGGTATATTATGTAAAAATCTTATGATGAAAATAATTTTATAATGATGGAATTTTTTAAAATCTTTTGTCAATGTGATAACAAAATTAAATTCCAACAAAAAACACTGATGCTGCAGCCAATCTGCTTCAAGATGGTGTGTGTTCAGAGATGCTCTTCTGGATACTTGGTTTGTAAGAAGTGGTTATCTGAGTTCCTGCTGCCTTCCAAACAGCTCAAAGCAGTCTGGCCATTCGTCTCTGACCTCTGACATCAGCAAGGCATTTCCACCCAAAGAACTGCCGCTCACTGGATATTTTCCTTTTTTCAGACCATTCTCTGTAAATCCCAGAGATGGTTGTTTAGGAAAATTCTCGTAGATCAGCAATTTTTGAAATAATCAGACAAGCACATCTGGCACCAAAAACCATGCAACGTTCAAAGTCACTTAAATCGCGTTTCTTCCCATTCTGATGCACAGTCTGATTGGCTAATTAGAGATTTGCATCAATGAGCTGACCAGGTGTACCCAACAAAGTGGCCAATGAGTGTATTCTAAAGACGAGTGGAAAATGAACAGATATTGACACTTTTGCATAGTGAACTTTAAGGGTTTGTTGAATTGGAATAAACAATGGAAACACAAATTGAGGGACCCAGATAAATAAAACATTAAAGGCAATATTTGTGTGCAAAAGCTACAATCTGTACTTATAAAAGGATTTGTATTATTTTCAAATGCCATGGTAGGATTTCCTGTGATATCATTTTTATTCACTCATGTTCCCACATGCTCACCTCCTCTGTTTCATTCCTTTTCACCTCTATATCAGCTTGTCCCCTCTGACCCATTTTCATCCATGCATTACTAAATTATAACATGAAATAAGCCAGCATTCATTTAGCATTGTCTGTTATTTGATTCCAACATGCTTGTTTACTAGGAAAACAATAAAGATATCAGTAAGCTGATGTGGACTCCTGAAAGGAAGCAGGTCCGATTACATGTGACCTCCACTCCGCTCAGGCTTCCCCTGCCGGCTGCCTCGCATTTGACATTCATTCACCTGATACAGAGGGCCCGGGATTCATTTGGTTTTAGTTTAGTCTGAGGAATCAGCAAACAGTGCGGAGAGATCAATTCACTCTGAGTGTAATGACTATTGATTCTGTAGGAGCAGAGACACAGAGAGGGCGCTGAATGTATTTAGATAAAATAATGCTTTGCTCTCTGATGCTACAATGTTTGGTGAACTGGCAGAGGGCTGGATGTGCATCTCAAGTACAGACACACAGCCACAGCTGCTTCAGAGCAAAACCTGCAGGAGTGCAAGCATAAGAGCACAGGGACATACACCACTACATTACAATATGCAACTGGTGTCGGCTGTACAGGTAGATGCCCACAAAGGTTGTCACACTGAGGTAAATGTATGTGTTTTATGCACATTTGTAATGTGTTCATAAACCTGGAAACACTATAAACAAACTGGCATACTTGCATGAATTTGCAGGACGATCAGGTCAACTGGCAAAAGGCCTCAGGTGGAGATTCCTAGTTCAGCGAGCTGTGGTGCCAGGTTGCAATTTCTCTTCCTGTAAAAATCATCATCATTTTTTAAAGCAGCAAGACCTGACACATTTTGACTCTATTTATTCAGGTTTCCTGAATCCACTGTGGAGTTGGGAGCGCACAGTTAGCATGACTCGTGGGCCTTCATTAGAAGCTTAAATAAAAAACATCAGGTCGAAATGAAACAGAATTATGCTTTATTGCCTCAGTAGAGTGTATTTGTATCAGCTTGTATTAATTTGCAATGTGAAATTACCTCAACAGTTAAACTGAAAGGTTTTTTGCCAGGGAATTTCTTCAGTTTTCTTTGCTATCACCGCTGGACAAATGCTACAGATCTCAGTGGAGTCATAATCAATCAGTATTAGGCCTGCTTCCAGAGACAACAGCCAACTGTGGTCACAAGATGGCAGTAATTTAAAGGAGAGCTGGAAACAAGCAAGACTTTTGAAAGAACACAGTTTGAAATGCAAGGAGAGAGATTTAAATTAGTTTTTAGGCTTTTATTGATGTTGCCTTTTAGACTTGTAGCCCACCATGCTTGTCCTGAGGGAATGCCATGACCTACTTCTCAGACTCTACAGGGCTCAGTTAGCATGTTAAATGTCAAAATTCATGGCAGTAGAATTAGAAAAAGACAAGTATAATTTAAATTAATTTATAGAAAGTCTCTTTTTTCTAAAAAGAACATGGCAGCACCGCTTAGGTTTCCAAAGCTGCATCTAAACAAACTGCAAGACTTGTGGAGCAATGCCCTTTGAACAGATGAGATTAAAATGGGGATGTCTGGCCATGGTGCACAGCACCATGCTTGGAGAAAACTAAACATAGGATATCAGTGCAAACACCTCAAACCAACTGTCAAGCACAGTGGTGGAGTGGTGACGATTTTGTCTTTTTTTGTGCATGTACAGGACCTGGAGACCTTACTGTCACTGAGTCAACCACTAACTCATCTGTATACCAAAGTATTCTAGAGTCAAATGTGAGGCCATCTGTCTGACAGCTAAAGCCAAATTTGTTCACACAATAGGGCAATGATCCCAAGCACAGCAGCAAAAAAAGATAAAAAGATAAGAATCAAGCAGTTTCAACAGCCCAGTCGAAATCCAGACCTTCAGGCCTAACTCCCTGTAGTATTTGTGCTAGAATTCAAATTTGGTTTTGGAAAAAAAAGAAGAAGAGTTTTACGGGGATATTTGGTGTATCAAGGTAGGACAAAGCATTCACAAGGTACTGCTGTCTGAACACACACAGAATAATCAGCTCCGCCCAGATTTCACTTTTACCACAACTCCCCAAACATTTTAGGCTAGAGAGAAAATTCAAATGGTTCCTAAAAGATCAACATTATTTTATAATTTTACAGTCAAAATTAAGAAATTACACCTGGTGTCCTGTATGATACTTGGTTAAAAGAGCTGTGCATAAATGAATCCCTTTATTAGTCTTTGTGCTGAAGATAAGATGAAGAAAACGCAACATGGTTTTAAAGGTTCTTTGGTACATGCCAACCCCAAGTTTGCATGATGCTGTTGATTTTATTTATCATCCTCTGGGAAACTGCAGGAAAATTAACGTGGGATTTCCCATATGTGACCTGATGAAAGTGCACCACGGAGTCGTGATTTGAAAGGTGAGTCAGTCTTTTTCTGCTGCTGTGCTTCCTCCACCTCTCCTCTCCTTTCCTCTCCTCTGTTTATTCCTTCTGATGTGTCATCACAGCCAAGAAATCCCTCATGTATTAAATGGCTCAAAGACCTTTCTGCTTCACGAACCAGTTCCTTTTCCTCTGTGTCTCTTCCTTCTTATCTTCCTCCTACTTTTTTTCTTTACACAGGTCGGTCTCTCCACCTCTTTTTCTTTCACTCAACAGTCTCCATCCAACATTTGCTCCTTCTTACATTTTCTTTAAAACCTTTCCCTCCATTTGTCTCTCCCTAAGAGCAAAATCTGCAGACTCACCTAGTCTCAAAATTTAAAGTGAGTGTTTATGTGTATGTATGTGAGTGTGTGTGGCCCTGACAGGCTTTGTTGGGTCATGAATCTTTTACCCTCACCAGTCAGCACAAATCCCCCCTCTGACAGGCACACACACATACAACTGGCAAGAAAAACAGCTCCCGGTGGTGTATTTCACTTTGGTGATTCCCTATATGTTAACTCGTAAAAAAGACAAATAGAGAATGAGGAAACTAGAAAAATAAAATATCAGAAAAGGGGAGGGAAAAGAAAGAGATTGGACAAGAGAGTGAAAAATTAAACATAAAATGCTGAGGAAAGAGAGAGAGGGCAACAAATCTATAGGCTAGGGAAAAGAGGAGGAAGTATGAACGAGGGAAGGTGGAGGAGAACGGGAGAGCTGGACGGGAGAGAGAGGTGGGAGCTTATCTCACTGGCCAGGCTTCAGTGAGATCACTCTGCAGCCTGACTGAGGATGGAGGATGTACAGAGGAAGGAGGTAAAGTCACTCCAGAATGACGCAGAGGAGAGAGTTATTTGCAGAGTTTAAAAAACACACACTCATCCCTTTACCTGAAGGGGTAAATGATGTAAACATCTCATGATAGACCTTCACACTTTGCACTACAAAGCTGCGACGTGTTAGGTTGAATGCTAATTGGCAGCCTGAAAACTTTTTGAAATTTTAAACCGACCTGAGAAATCAAACTCCTCCCAAGTTTGCTAAAGTTCCTCATGCAGAACAATCTCATATACCTGCAACTCTGCAAGTAATTATGTGTATTCAACATTTGGTCACAATTGCAATGCTGTGACATTACCAGCAACTATTTCTTCCATCAACTTTGTATTATTTTACTTGCCGAACATTCCATTTTCAGACTAGAGCACAGAATACGGATGTTCACAAGAGTTCCTTCGGTGTCAAAGTCACCATAAAGAGGTAGGAACTTCAGTCATAAACATATACTTTTTAGCAACCTTTTATTGCTTTGGTTTAATTTGCACCAAAACTGGTTAGATTAAGGAAAAAATGATGGTGCTTGGTTAGAATAGGCCCCTTCACAACATTGACCCTGCAGGTCAATGTTGAAAAACACTTAAGGACACCCAGTTTATTAAAAGTTGCTGACTGACCAAGCACCAATACTGTATTTGAAGATTTTGCAGTGAGGCCAGTTTGTAGCACTGACACCTAAGGACACCTTGCGTGTATCATTGAGATGCCAGCTCACTTGACAAAATACTGGCACTGAAAGCACTCAAAGCTCTGAGAATGTTATTCTTCAGGAGAAGAATAGTTCACTTAAGTCACATGCTCACCTCTACTAGCTAAAGTAAGGTAGGTAAGGGTGCTAACAAGGTAGAGCATCACATGATGCAGACTCTCGAATTCTCCCATGGATGCCATTTATGCACAGTCTCTTTCTTATTGTTGAATCATGAACTCTGACTTTGACTGAGACATATAAAGCCTGTGGTTCTTTAATGTGGTTTTGGGGTCTTTTGTGACCTCCTGGATGAGTCATCCATGTGCTGTTGGAGTATTTTTGGTTGGCCAGTCACTCCTAGGAAGCTTCACCGCTGTTTGTGTATAATGGCTCTCACTCTGATTCAATGGAGTCCCAAAGCCTTAGAAATGGCTATGTAACCCTTTCCAGACTGATAAGTCAGTGACTTTGTTTCTCACGTGTTTCTTTAGATCGTGGCATGATCTGTTGCTTTTTGTGTTGTTTTAGCCTGCTTCACTTTGTCAGACAAGTTCTATTTAAGTGATTTCTTGATTCAACAGGTCTGCCAGTATTCGGGCCTGAGTGTGTTTAATGAAACTGAACTCAGCTTTCCCAAAAAATGTGGTCAATCGCAGTTAATCCGTGATTTAACAAGAGGGGCAATTGCTTTTCCACACAGGATCAGGTAGGTTTGGATAATTTTTCTTGCTTGATCAGTGAAAACATCATTGAAAAACTGCATTTTGTATTTACTCAGCTTATCTTTATCTAATGTTAAAAATTGTTTGATGATTGAAAAAAATTTAAGTGAGACAACTATGCAAAAGACTAGGAAATCAGGAAGGGGGAAAACACTTTTTCACACACTGTAAATCAGACTGAGATGCTTTACATGACCTTAAACAAGCTGTTCATGCTGTAAAACCCTCTAATGTGGCTGAATTAAAACAATTCCACAAAGAAGAGTGGGCCAAAATTCCTCCACAGAGATGTGAAAGCTGTATTGCCAGCTACCATAAATGCTTGATTGCAGTTCTTGCTGCCAAGGGTGGCACCACCAGTTAATAGGTTTAAGGGGCAATTACTTCTTCACACAGGACCAGGTTGGCATGGTCCATGCAAGTGTCTCGTATTTTTCCACTGTTGCTTTGCCATCCTGGTCTTGCCCTCATGGTGGAGTTTCTGTTCATCATCTGCTGTGGCAAGTCATCAAGCAGCAATCCGCTGACCGGTATTTGAGAGCAACGCTGACTTCCACTCTCTGCCAGAACATCTTCTACCCCATGGTGGTAACTTGGCTCACATGTTCTTGTTTCTTTGAGTTTTTCTTTGGGCTAATCCTGTGTCTCCCTGTGCTATCTGCTGCCTTAACTTAGGACACTTACTCACCTTACTGGCAGTAGCCTAATGAATGCTGGACTTTTTGCACAACTCATCTGAAAAGACTCTGCTGGCTCTCTCCTCTCGAAATGCTCACGGAACTTCTCACCTCCCTGTCCTTCCTGTCCACCACTCACCTACAGATCACAGTTGAATTATCTTCCTCTCTCTTTCCTGGATACTCTGTTGTCTATTTCTCTTAAAAACATTCACCTCTGTTGGTAGCTCCTGCTGCTATTGTCTTTCACTCTCCTTTTGACCCTCCATGCAAGCTCATGCAAATCGGGGGATCCCGACTCACTAGGAGACTAGGAGAGACATTTTTGGGCTCATGAGTGTTTTCATTGTGGGAGCATGGGCCATTTTCTAGCTGCGTGTCTGATACGGTCACAAGAGTCCATACGCTGGTAATGTTGGGGATATGAGTGGATGGCTCCTCAACCATGTCCAAGCTCTGTTTGTTATTGCCAGTCACCCTTTGTTTGAAACCCGCTTCTCATTCAGTCCATGCACTTATAGATTCAGAAGCAGAACAAAATCTAATCAATATAAAATTAGCCAAACATCTAACTCTCCCTTTGATTCTGTATCTCCCCATTCCTGCCACTGTGCTAAACTGTGAAGTTTTTGTTCATATTAATCACTAAACCACATCTGTCAGTTTAATGACTTCTGAAAATCATTGGGAGTCTATTTCTTTCTTCACCGTTGTCTCACCAGACATCCCGTTAATCCTCGGCTAAGCTTGGTTGGAGAAACACAATATGCATATTGACTGGGCTACCAATAAAGCTGGAGGTAGGAGGTATAACGAAGAAAGTTAAGGGGCTGGTCAGTTCCGCAAGACTGGGCACGAAACTAGCCAGCCCCAAGATCCGCCTCACCTCTTTTTTGGCTTTGGGACTCAGAGTACTAGAATACGAAGGCTGTCGTTTTAGCCATCTGCGGGCACACCTGCCCACTTCCCAAGTGGTACCCCAGATACTGTACCTCCCTCTGTCCAACCGCAAACTTCTTGGGGTTGGCTGTGAGCCCTGCCTGCCTCAGGGACTCCAGGACTGTGGCCACTGCGCATGCAGTATTATTACAAATACCGCTCAGGTATCACTGTGAATGATAACATCCAAGTGGGGCGTGTGGACACAGCACCCTGCCCATAAGGCAATGGATGGTGGCCGACGGCTCTGAACAAGCTGAGCAAAAGTGTGACAAATAGGTACAAATCGAGTGAAGAAGGCTGTTTTTCCTTAGAATCTGTAGTCAAGGGAATCTGCCAGTGGCCGTCGGTTAAATCCACTGTAGTAAAAAAGCGCCTAACTGGTCCAGGAGCTTATCGACCTAGTGCATGGCATAGGCATCAAACTGTGACACCTCATTCACCTTGCAGTAGTCGAAACAGAACCATAGAGACATAATTCTTCACCACAAGAACTATGGGGGTACACCAAGTCCTGTGTGACTCTGCATATCAGCTAATTCCCTCTGAACAACTTATGTTCACCAACCAGTCTGGGGTGGGTAGATGCTGGGATGAACAGATTTAATTCCCAGTAATTTGTAAATTCTTTTAATGTGCACAACATGAATGGTGTATCTCAATCAGTCAGTGTCTGTTTCATCATGCCAACTCAGGAGATGACATATAACAGTGCATGCGCCACACTTTTTGCAGAAATTGTGCATAGCAGCACTGCTTCGGGATATTGCGTTGCATATTCCACCAGAACTAATACAAAGCAATATCCACGTGCACGCGTCCATGCCATTGCGCTCAAACGCGAACTCCATTAATAGGATTGGGTGCAAAGGTGTTTTTGGAACGGCCAGCTGGTTCAGCCTTCAATCTCCACTGTTCTCGGCAATTGAAACAGACCTTGACATTTCCTCCATCCAACCCCACCTTCAGCAGAGCAAGCGGGTCTGGACTCAAACTCGAGCAGCATTACTGTGAACAGCTGCCCATAATCACCATTATGCAAACCATCATTGGACACCTGCCCCCAGTTATGAACCTGGGCAAAAGTTATGGTTGGCAGCTAAAGATATTCCTTTAAAGTCCATGAAAACTGGCTCCTCGCTTCACTGGGACCTATGAGGTTGAGACAGTCATCAGCCCTTCAGCTGTTAGACTTAAGTTGCCATCATCTATGCGAATCCACCCTACTTTTCATGTTTCCTAGGTTAAGCCTGTCTGCTCCAGTCCATTGGTTGGATTATCTTCCTCTCTTTTTCATGGACACTCACTTGGCCACCCTCCCCAGACCTTGGTTCCCTCAATCCGACAAGTAAGCATTCCCTCAATCATTACTCGTCACCCGGCAGTTATTCTCTGTTCCTCCACTAACCTCCCTCTCCCTGTGTTCCAGTGGCTGCGATGCCTGAGGCTCTCTCCCCAGTCCACTTCCCCAGTTCCGTCCCCAAAACAAATAAAGCTCTTGTTGATGTTGCAACCTGTTTGTATATTGAGTCTGTTTCTGGGTTGCATCCATGCTTATTTTCTTGATAAATGAAATCATTTTAAAAACATGCATTTTGTTTTATCTTGTCTAATATTAAGTTTTTTGATGTGCGACAAATGCATAAAAGTAATAAATAAGGAAGAGGGCAAAAACCTTTTCACTCCAGTGCCGAAAAAAGGTTTAAATGCTAACACTTGAATGCCTACTTATCCAAAACACACATGTAAAAACAGAATCATCTTTTCTGTTCTATTAGAAATTCCTCTTCTGGTGAGCCTGCTCTCTCTGTTAAACAGCCTCGTCCACCTCTAACTCAGTCAGTAATTTCCTGGATTTCCCCAAAGACACTGAATAAAAGCCACAGAACTCTGTGTGTGTGTTAGTGGAGGGAATAACGAACAAGCAAGAGTGATGAAATAGTGATGCCATGTGCTGCCCCTGTTGCCCAAATTACCTTCCAAAAATGTCAACCCTTAGTGTTGTTTTTCACATGTTACAGAAATGACAGATCTATAAAGAGACAGGTTGTTGATGTGCTGTAGTCTTGTCTGTTTAGGCAAAATGTTGGTGGAGAAAGTGTTGTTTCTGCTGGTTCTGCAACAGATTTCTCCCGGTAATTGGTGAATGCTGGTAAAAGTCTTGAATCCAGAAAGAGGTCTTTGTTCTTTTATTTAGAGGAACTGACACAAATCTGATGTTTACTGATGAATCAGGGGAAAGGGAAAATGTTTTGACCATTAAAACCATTGTAACGGTGCTGCAGTGTGTCAGTGTTATGTCACATCATCACTTTTCAGCTGAAAAACACACCTCTAGGAAACAAAATGGACTATGAAATGCAAAACTAATTACTAGGAGCTGCCTGTTTTCTTTTGTGAAATACTTGAAGATTGATGCAACGCGACTATCAGTCTTGTGCCACTTAATAATCTCTTTTTTTCCAAACTGTTCTTATGTCAGAGGTTTTCAGGGTATGAAGGTGTGTTAAAGTCTATATGCAATATTTTCAAACATGAAATGATGAGTTATTCTATATACCAGTGTACAGTTGTCAACTCCACTTTTAAGTACAGATAAGATATATTATCAGAAATTTGCTGTTGGGACACAGAGCATCCAGACTACTATTACCAGACACACACATACAGTTTCTCTGACTCCAGAGAGCTTTTTTGCCTCTTTAAGCTTGGTTTTTGAGTTTACATGCAATTATTCTCTTTTGCCTTATTCTCACTGCTCTCATCTGTGTTGTTTTTGGCTGCAGATAGAAAAATCCACACAATTCAATGATAAATAACTCAATTTACCAGACTGGTATTTCCCTTTCTGCAAAAATAGGCATCTAACAACATTTCTCTGAACAAATGCTAATGCTTCTGTGTTGGATGTATAAATTTGAAACTATATATGAAATAGGAATGTTCAGTTCAACTTGATTTATACACCGCTAAATCACAACAACCTCAAGCTGCTTTATACTGCAAGATACAAATCCTACAATATTAAAGAGAAAGCTCCACTATCAGATGATCGCCTACGAGAATGCACTTTGCAGCAGTGGAATGGAAAAACGTTTAACAAGAAGAAACCTTTGTCAGAACCAGGCTCAGGGACGGGCAGCCATCTGTTGTGAACGTTTGGTGGTGAGGGGACAGAGAAAATAAAAAAGAGTGCACGGGGAGACAGAACCCAATATTTAAACACCTGAGGAATGAAAACAGGTGAAGAAACAGTGCATCATGGGAAGTCCTCCAGCAATCTGAGCTCATACCAGCATAACTAAGTGGCGGTTTATTGTGACTTTATCCAACCCTAACTATATGCTTTATCAGAAAGGAAATGTTTAGGTCTAATCTTAAATGTATACAGGGTGTCTGTCTCCTGAATCCAAACTGGGAGCAAAATTAAGGCTCTGCCTCCCATTCTCCTTTTAAACCCTTTAATAACCACAAGTAAGCCAGCGGTTTGAGAGTGCTCTGTTAGGATAATATGGTACTATGAGGTCTTTAAGAGATGGTGCGATCTGCTCATTCAAGACTCTTATATGAGGAGAAGGATTTTAAATTCGATTTTGGGAGCTAACAGGGAGCTAGTGAAGAGAAGCCAAAATGGGAGAAATATGCTCTCTCTTTCTAGTCCCAGTCAAAAGTTCACGCTGCAGCATTTTGGATTAACTGAAGGCTTTTCACAGATCTTTTAGAACAACAATTTATAATTAATTGAACTGCCTTTTTTATGCATTCCTCTGATATAGGATGTGTACACAACTGAAAAAGGCAGTTCTACATATTTGCACTATGTGCACACTGAAGGACATAGCCTCATCAAAAATCATCCCAAGATTCCTCACTGTACTGCTGGTAATACCATCTAGTTTATCTGGTTAGACACCATGTTTTTGAGGTTTTTCTTCTCCTAAATTTGATTTTGTCTGAATTTGTTTTCTATATTATCTAAGAGACGCATGTATAATGTAAAAACCATTGGTCCCAGCACAGACCTCTGTGGAATTTCATAACTAATTCTTCAATTCATGGACATTTTTGAAGACTTAAGATTAACAATTCTGAGTTGTATTAAGCTGTTTGTACCACACAGATGGCCATATTATTTGTCACATAATCACATTAAAAATCCTTACTCTCACTAAAACTCAAACAAAAAGTGCAGTTCAGTTAGTTCCGTTAAAAGAGATCAAGCTGAGCAGACAGCTAGCACCTATAGCTACAACACACCTACAATTTTCAAGCCTTATTACATTTTTCTGTAACTTATATAAGAGTTCATCCTTCACAACTGTGTCATAAACTAAAGAATTAGCTACACACAACTGAGAACAGGAAGGCAGCACAGAGGGTAATTAACACCACCTAAAAAATCATTGGCTCCACTCTGCCAGCCCTGGAGGCCATTGCCAGCTCCTTCTGTCTCAGGAGAACCAGGGCAATCACAGGTGACCCCTTGCTTCCCACCCACCACCTGTTTGACCCGCTGCCCTCTGGCAAGCACCTCGGGAAAGTCAGGTCCCACACCTCCAGACTCACAAACAGCTTCTTCCCCGCTCCCACCCACCCACCAACCATGGTCTGAGTAACCCTCATCATTCAGGCCACTCACACCTGGAGTCTATCCTCAGACCAAGTCCATTGCACTACTTTCAAGCACTCTGCAACTCTGTCCTCTAATATGTGCCTTTGTATTGTGTGTTTTCCTCCTGTTTTGCATTTATTCCTCCTCTTTCTATATACTGCTCTTTTCTGTTATTTATTCTTGTTGTCCTACTATTTATATTTTATTCCTCCACATTTCTGCACCCACATTGTCGTTGTACATTTACAATAACAACAAAAGGCTATTCTATTGTATTCTATTCTATTTTCAGGCACTCCTAAAGAATTATATGACAATTCTGTTGAGTAAACATGGAATTAGCAGCTTAGTTAAAAAAAAAGCAAAACATAAGGACAGGGAGGTGTGGCAGCAGATGGTATGTCAATAACATGCTTACCACAGTAGCAGAAAAAAATTGTCATGTTACTAATAACTGTGTTGTGAGTCTGAATGGATGTTACCAACTATGTATGATCCATTCATCCTGCAAACAGCTGGTCCCAATCAGCCAATGTTCCGCCTGAACAAACAATGCTTCATCTCAAGGTTTCATTAATTAAATCATCTAACTAATTTACTAATTTGCAAATCTTATCTGGGACTTCCAGTTTAGGCACGTTTTTACCACGTGTTTGATGAAGTTCAGGCATCTCAGTTGAGCTTGCTTAATCCACATTCTTCATCTGTTGTGGATTGCTGTAACGATTTCTGTATGCCATCTCCAGCCTTTTACTCATCTTCCCTGTGCCTGCTCCCTGTCAAACACCAAGGAAATACTGCAAACACTAACAACTCCTCTTCCGCTCTTCCTAAATAAAGCAGAAAAAGATTACAACCCTCCAAATCATCCTAATGCTTAATGGTTTTTCCCTCAGAATAAAAACATGGCAAAAAAAACCCTCTGACAGCTTCACATGGGGGAGTCCTGAGTAAACAAACACGGATCCAAAAAGCGCTGATCCAGCCTTTCCTGGGCTCCCTGGATGCAATCGCTCCCCTCCTCTCTTCATCTGTTCATTAAGGTCAACCTGATTTTTTTGGCGAGAGTAGGGGGAGACAGTGAGGAAGAGGAGGAAGATGAACTGAGCGAAAGATGTAAGAGGATTTGGAGCTAATTAGGGAAGTAGGAGGTGAGAGAAGAAACAGATGATAGAGGGAGAAAGAAAGGAAGAGAGGAAGGCAGATGAAGAAGGAAAAGGAGGGAGATCGGCTGAATAAAAAAAGAGTGGGCAGGTGAATTTGCTCAGTTAGCTCCCTGGTGTTTAATATCACTCTCCCACTCTTTCGCTCCCCGCTCTCTCGCCCTTTCTTTCCCCTCATTGTGCATTTATACCCCTCTTCAACTCTCTTTAATATCCCCTCTTTCTTCCCACTGCTTCTTCCCCTTCATACCTCTGCTCCTTTCTTACTGTCCCTCATTCCCTCACTCGACTGATTTTTCTCTGTTTCACACCTCTGCTAACAGAGGGGACTGGCCAGATGGATGCAGGTGTGTGTGTGTGTATGTGTGTGTGTGTGAGGCAGGAAGTAGGCACTGCTGCAGAGGCAGAAGACCATGACTAATCCTCAGGACACACACGCACAGATTAACACACACACGCTAAAGTTGGCAATCGCATGAACACCATTTTCCCGGCCTTGTGCTGACCTGCCAGTGTACTTACCTCCTGCCCAGGTAATTTTTCATTCAAATTGACCAGGTGCATAAAGATGGCAGCCTCTTGAAAAGGCAGTTTCAGTCCATCTCCGTGATGCAATTCCAGCATTTTGCCTAAATGTGCAAAGCAGATGTGAATGCTGGCACATTGCGATATTCCAGTTTCTGGTTGTCAGGAAAAACTAAAGATGAGCTGCCAGTTTACTAATAACCAGCCTGTCATGCTTTTCTTTTTGTTGACTCATTCTTTCTCTTCCACCTAGTTCATTTAAAATTAAATCCATCTCAGAGGAAATATCTGTCCAGAATCAGGAATAACTTCTCTCTGTCAGTTTCTGTATCCTGAGTGGAGTCAGTCCATACAAGTGGGAGAGACAGGAACTTGCATAGACACAAGCTAGCAACACAGCGTCTCATACAAGGCTGCCAAATATCCCAGTTTTCTGTACCGTTTCTCTGTGTTATCCTTTAGCAAGCTAATGTAAAAAAAACAACTACAAAGGAGCAGATGTCTGCTGATGCTACACAAAAACTAAATATCGAGCAGTT
Source organism: Oreochromis aureus (assembly GCF_013358895.1). NCBI lineage: Eukaryota > Metazoa > Chordata > Actinopteri > Cichliformes > Cichlidae > Oreochromis > Oreochromis aureus. Next base: position 22,399,296 of record NC_052962.1, read on the forward strand.
ATCCATCACAGCTGTCAGTCTTTATGACATAGGCTCTTTTTACACCATCACACAACAGTAAAACATGAACAAAATGCAAATGTACTGACTTTTAACTGATTAAAATGAAATTAAACAATTGTGAAAAAAACTTTTAACCTCCTGGGCTGAAAAATAAAGCCAAAGTGGAAGTGCCAAAAACCTGGGATGGCTCCATGTTAAAATGTGAATTTGAATTGATTTTAATTATGCTCTTAATTTGATTGTTTTCTTATAGGAACACTGGGTCAATAGGAAGCGTTGCTAAGAAAAGTTGTACTACTAAATTTTGAATGATACCCATCCCTACTGGAGCTCTTGATGAAGATTGTTTGACCAATAATATGACTTGCTTTGCAGTTAATTGCACAAACAGACCATCCATGAAGTCGGTTCTCCAATTTTGATCATTTAAATTCTGGCATTTTGCTTGTGAATTACTTCACACTTATTAGTGTCTATACCATACACCCATACAGTGTATAGATGCAGCTTGGTAACCAAGCTTGTTGGCTTTTTTACAATACAACCCAGTATCGTGGCAAAATGTGTAATAGGCACACCGGTCCACTGTGCCCATTTCACATTTTGCCTCTGCAAAACGTGAAATGCACACGCATGCAGAAATTGCATTAACAGCAGGGGGAGATAATATATTTAAAGCCACGAAGTTGTAAGCAAAAAACTAGGCCGCATATATGTATATACTTATAAATGTATTAAAAATATCTGTTTAAAAGCTTTCCTGAAATTACTTTCATGTTGGCTTGTAATAAAATATCTCCCTCTGCTGTTACTGCAACTTAATCAAACTTCTGCATGCATGTATATTTCAGGTTTTGGAGAGGCAAACCATCAAGTGGACCTGGGTGTCTATTACACGCTTTGTCGTGATATCGGGTCGGCAGATAACTCAGCACACCCCGATCTTGTTTATATAAGATCACTTTTGGCTTCATAAAAATTAAAGGCTAAAATCAGAGCTTCAAAACTCCACACACCAATGATGTCACAGTGGCTACCTCCATCTTTTGTATACAGTCTACAGTCTGTAGCACCAGCCACCAGCAGATGATCAAGATGTCCTAGTTCTGGGGAGCTGTCATGTCGCTTGCAGTCTATGAATATGACATAGAACAAGTGCAGCCATGTTAGAATAATGAACTTCCCCTGGGCAAGTCAGCAGAATCAGCTCTCTCAAAGGCAACAATGTAATGTGGATAATGCCACAGGACGGCAGGCAACAAATATGAATATATTAAAATGAGGGACAAAATCTGCACTTAAGGCAGACTCTGAATTTTCACTGTGACTCTTTGGACACTGTGACAGTGGCAATAGGGGGAAGGACCAGGACCCTGAGCTGAATGACAGGTTAAGAACGTGGATGGAGGTAAACAAATACAAAAAGCAACATAATCTAATCATTTATGGTAGTTTAGTTTATTTCTGCCACTTAGCTGACTCAGTACAGCTTGGTTCAGTTCAGTTCAGTTTGGCTCAGTGTCGTTCTGTCCGTGAGTGTGTGAATCAGTGTTGTTGATGTTGCTAAACTCATCTAGTTGTGAAGTGTAGCAGAATCAATTACACGGCTAGATGCTCCCAATTAGACTAGGCTGATCAATGTCAGCCAAGATCACTGCATAATCTCTCTCTTTCACACTAATAAACACACACACCCACATCACACACACACACGCACAGGCTGCATAGATGATTTGATAATTAAATCAATCTGAACAACTAGAGCTTCACTAATGAAGCAATGATCTCAGATGAAATTCATCTGAGATCATTGAGGGAAAGAAAGCCAGGGTGTGTGTGTGTGTGTGTGTGTGTGTGTGTGTGTGTGTGTGTGTGTGATACACAGATTGTTGTTTTGATTTTAATCAGCAGTTTTGATATTATGGCACTTTTTTTCATCCATTCCCACCTTTCGCGGAGCATCGTGGGAGACAGTTACACTGGTTCAGAGCGAGTGAGACAGAGTAAGATGGAAAGAAAGGACAGATAAAATGTGGGAGAGATGAAATACTGCATGGCTTGTACATTTTTTTTCATAGTGAACTGGACAGAACGCACTCATTGGTTCATTTTTCTCACATTGTTTGACTCTGTCCGAGGATTGAGTGTTAAAGCTTTCTCACTTGCTCACATTATCAAGTCACTAATGAAAATATCATCCCAGGTAAAGTCCAGTGCGGTTCCTCTAATGGCCACTGGAGGGTCGACGAGTCAGTTTCTATAGACGGTTTTTTTTAACTTGTCCTCTGGATGAGTAGAGCTTAAAGTTAGTAGCGTTCTTACTTTGATTTACTGCTGACACAGGCAGCTGTATATAGCTGATTACTCTGCTTGGCTTCATTTCTGCTAATTGTTGTCACTGAACTGCATCTCTTGACTGTGTTTGTGTTGTGTTTTCCTTTTGCACCACTTTTAATCGAGTTATTTGACAAATAATGTCCAGTAGAACAGGCAGACCAAGAATACTGTGCTCCTCTTTTGGTAAGTGTAACTGTAGTATTTTATTAGTATATTATTACTAATTGATAGTATCTGTGACAGTTCATGGATGCAGCTTGCTAACCAAGGTGGGAGCTTTAGCCTCCAACCATCTCTTCCTATGATTACTTCTGACTCCAGAAAGCCCGCATGCCCAAAGAGTTATGGCACGGTACCTACATCCATCTTTTACACACAGTGTATGTGGTCTCTGGTTAAAGCATGTTTTTACACTTTGGTAACATGTCTAGTTAACTAATAGAAAATCTTAACAATATTTAAATGTGATTTTTTGTTATTTTTAAATTGATAGAGTGGTAATTTCCCAGAGAAGTGTATGTCTCAGGTAAGATCCTGCTTGTTGAGAGAATATACTTCATAATGTTTTACATTAGTGTAATGCAGGGTAGCGATGTCTGTATAGCAGAGAATTTGAACACAAATTTTGCCATACTGTAATTTCCAGCATGTGACTTCCATCTACTGTTTGAGCTTCCTGTCACATGGACTGCAGTTAGCAAGTTCAGCCAGCGATGTGTTCTTGAGTCATTTGTTTTTGGGCCACATATCGCCAGCTGCTTCTATTTTCTCCCCTGTAGACTGGTTGTCCTTGTCCTTGAACTTTTGCCACAAGTGATGAGACATGTTTGTTGATGTTGTTTATGTTTATTGTTTATCATCATTGTAGACTGACTCATGGCTCTGGCTCTCAGACATGCCTGGACTTGTCTCATAGTTGGACACAACCAGGGAATGTAAACACACAGCGTTGTTATAACAATCGTATTGTGATGTTAAACACACACAAACAAATGCACACACACACACACACACACACACACACACACACACACACACACACACACACACACACACACACACACACACACATGCGTGGCTATATATAGATACTTTTAATTCTGTCTGTATGTTGGATAATTTGTCTTATCTTTGTCTAACATTTTATTTTATTTAATGATCGGAAACATATGACAATCATTGAAAAACATTAAGAAATTAGGAAGGGGGAAAACAAGTCAAGATAATCTTAAGTTGATCAGTTATTAGGATAAAGACCCCAGAGCCCCATCTTCTGTAATATAAGGAAGATATTCTATAACTCTTGACTTATTTTACTTAGTAGGTATGTCAACATCCTCTGCCAGTATCAGATGTCTGTAAAGGAAAGCAAAAGCAAGTTGTTGCCTCAGGATTTATTCATTTGCACTGTGGTCCAGAAAATACATTTTTCTTACAGGGCACCTCAGTTACTGTTTCTACTTCTTAATCCAGACCTATAAATTGACCTCTAGACAGCTTGATTAGAATGGGTTTTAGAGGACTGAAACACTAAAGCATGGTGTTTAACAAGAGCAAATGTCCACAAATAAATCTCACCTCAGTAATTATCTTGTGGCCTCTTTAATTTCTCTGAGGACCTCTTTCCAGGGTCCTGGCCACAAAGTTGGAGATTAATGCCACAATGAAATCTTTTAACAAACACTGCACTCAAAGTAAAACCCTGAAAGACTGAGAGTCAAACAGTCTGATTTTGTAATAAAATGGTTCTTCCTTTAATTACTGCTGTTTATTCCTAGTTATTCCTGGGGTTGCTTTTTCAGTTATGCCATCAGTGTGTCTTTCTGTGGTGTGTATGTGTCTAGTACTGATGTCTGTGGATGTGTGTGTCAGCTGAGATCCCCGCCGTTCGATTAATCCGACAGCGATGAAGTCACTCTGCCGCCTGGCTACGCTCCAGCTCTGCAGGGTGCCTCCAGCATATGTGTGTGTGTGTGTGTGTGTGATTGTGAAATTGTGTTAATTGCTAATCATCAACGTGTGGGTTTGCTTTAGCCCAAAGAAAAAAAAATCCTGATTAATGACACGATCCATCACCCCAGCGATATGATGATTAACGACATGATTCATCTCCATGGCGATTTGATGGAAATAAAGCCATTAATTCTACTGATCAGATGACAGAGGGGTGGTGATGGGGGTGAAAGAGACAGACGGGGTCTCACAAAGGGAAATGTAAAAAGAGAGGAGGTGGGACACAGGTCGAAACAAAATGAAGGGGAAATAAAAACAGAATGAAATGATGATTGCAGAATCTGTGATAGAAGGAAGAATGAAAGTGAAATAATGGAACACAAAGAAGTAGAGGACTAGGGACTTCTAATTGGGACTGTCAGTCTCTACCCAGACTGAGGGTAGGATGTCACGTTGCCATCTTTGGCATGAAGGGAGAAAGAATGAAGCGCAGAACCAGGAGCAGTGGAAATGTCACCAACCTTCTCTCTCAGACAGGAAATCCTCTCACAAAAGCCAATTTAAGTCTGCGCTGGGAGCTCAATTGGCCAATAACTCAGATTTTAAAGGGATAAAGAAATACAAAAGTAATTGTCGCCATGTTTGGAGTGAACACTATCACGGTGATAGCTATATATCCAGTAGGATTTACCACAGAATAAAAGCAAGTGTTTGGTTATTTTCTTACTTTTAAGGGTTACTTATGTGACTCTAAAACACCTCAAATCAATCTAAATATGTAGGGAGCCTCAGTGACAGCAATTTTTTTAAAACAAGTTTATTCTGCACTTGTTCGACCATTCAGACCAATCAGCATTCAGTAAAGAATTAGATGTGTTTGATTTCTTCCTTTTGGTTGGCAGATTGCACTCTGAGCTTTATTACAGGAACTTGTAGAAGATCCTACTACACAGGTCATAAGCAGGCAGCATGTGGGTAGTAGTATTAAAAAGGAAAAACCATTATGGCATCTCGGCAGGCTCTAATAATGTTTGCAAGCAAACAGGCTGCAAGCGTTTTCTCTTTTTTCCCACATACTGTATAAAAAAAGATTGTTGTTGAAAACTGTGACATAAACCACTGAACTGTGAAGTCGTGTTTATGGCTCACGCACATTAGAATACACAGAGGATGGCAACTTCTCTGCAACCGAGGAGAAACTGGTAGTTGCTCAGTGATTGCATTGAATCTTTGGGTTGTCGGAGACCTGTTGTAAGTACGTCAGTCAGCCAGCTGGTTGATTAAAAGTGGTTAACGGGGATTAAGAGTGGAGTTTCACAGGTCACCTGGCAGGCGGGAGCCTGTCTCCAAATATTGGCGATGTTACTCGGGCTGACTGCAATCACTCTCAGGCAGATTTTCAAATAATTGCAGTCTAAATCTGGTCTTTAGACACGGACAGATTCCAAACATTGCAGTCTTTTTAAGTCACTCTGCACTGATCAGAGCATCTCTTCTGTGCACGTTATCTCTTTGCAGTAGGAGACTCGACTCAGCTAGTTGCCAAGTTGTTGCAATCGGGTTATATTATCTTGTATAAAAACAAGGTTGCTTAGCATCTTTTTCATTTTGTAGTTAAACTGCCGTCCTGCAGCTCCTATGTTGCTATTAGTTGAGGAATTTCTCTCTCAGACATGTGACGTTGTGCCTGGACTCTGAATGTAAGTGCATCAAATGTTTGTATATGTAGACAGGAACAGGTTGGCGAAGAATAGCAACAGAATTGCAATTTCTGCCCACTGATCACAGTTAATGTCTGTTTTATCCAAATCAGTTTGCATGTAAGTTGAGCCCACTGAGTCACAAATTAATAACAGACAAATAGTAAACTGATAACTAATTATTGCTGTTTTATCAACCTGTTGATGTCCCTTTAACGATGACAACTGACTGTGACTGGTTGCAGACCTGTTCCCCGTCTTTAAAACAAACATTTCCAAGGCAACAAGATTGCAAATTAATTGCACAAAGTCACAAAACCTTTGGTTTTGCCATGGTTTCCAGCCACTGGTTTCCAAAGTGTTAATGTAACATTAGGAGCCTCGACCTAATTTTGGCTGTCAATTTCTTGTTGAGATACCAGAAATCTCAACCAAAGGGAGGGATCTGACAAAATGTGGTTATTGTATGGTAGTATTGTATGTGTTTATGGAAATATTAAATCAGAGTTCTATTTATTGCAACCAGAGGAAAGAATGCAGAACTTCACATTGATCTATGATTGGTCTTCAAGAGCGTCATCAGAAGTGCAGTTTTTGTGTTTGCTCCACAGTAAATGATGAGCTCAATGATGTTTATGGCAAAATTTCACAAGATGACTTTAAAATATTTAAAAAAAAATGTGGGATGGTGACAAAAATTAACTATTTTTACATTCAGAGACACAAAGGTTTACATGGAAAAGCATTTTTGTATTTGATGGAACTTTTCCTGCAAGACCAAAAAGCAAATCGGCTACATTATTTAGATGGACGTGCATAACCTGCATTTAAAAAATTCTGACACTGACACCATAATGAATAAATGTATTGGGCTGTAGCGTCTGTGGCTTACTGCGTGCGGCTGTTCAGCTTCCCTCCTGCCTGAGGATTTTTTCATTATTGGAATCAATGCGTAGATGTTTTATGACACTCACTAAATACATGCATTATAAAACATGGACGAGTTTCAAGGAGTTTCATCAGTGCTGTTTTCAATTGAAACTTTCTCTCCATCTAAATGGGGAATCACAGCTTTTCATTACTGAAGGTTTTAGTGGGATTTTATGACCTAAATGATTCCATGAAATGGTTATTGGGTAAAATTGTGTGTAGGTCCGCTGCGGGAAGGAAACACCAGTGTGGGTTCACTTGGTGGCTGATATGAAACCAGATTGTTTTTGTGTGTGTTGACAGGTGGCTCAGGAAGGACAAGGGACTTGACTTTCATGCTGCTTTGTGTCTGTGTGTGTAGGATAAAATGTGTTCATCTCTGGTGTCTCGTGTGTATTTACAAGCGCCTTTCTGCGGGTGTATGACACCATGTGTGCACGGTGTGCGTGTGGTGTCATCACACCTGCCTCCACGTCGCCTAATTATGTCTTTCACAATGGGTTCTGGCGTATTATGTTGTCTCCTCCTGGACCTCAGGGACTTACAGTGACTTTTTCAGGAACACACACTTTTTGATCACCATACAATTGTGTGTGTGTTTTTAGTTCTTCTAAGATGACGCAACACTAGTTTTTATGGTCCAATAAACACTCTTAGGGTGCTAAAGCTTTAGTAGGCATCTTTGTGATCTAATTAAGAGCTGGACACACAGCACTGAAACTGCCATCAGCCTTTTTTGTTACACAATGGTAAGTTAATCAAGACCCTCATTTGGCAAAAAGAAAAAAAATATATCTGTGTTTGCCTTTGAATGCACTTTTGCATTCTTATCAACTTTTGTGTGTAGTTCATCTTCTCTTGTTCTCTTGCTTTTCTCTTCTCTCCTTTCCTGCCCTACTTTGTTTTCTTTAACATCCCCTATAGAATCTGGTTTCACTCCCTTGTCTTATATATGTGCTCATTTTTCAACATGCAGGGCTAAAGTTGTAAACGAGTGTATTTAACCCTTTCCTTTCCTTTCCTTTCCTTTCCTTTCCTTTCCTTTCCTTTCCTTTCCTCTAACTCTCATACCTTAATTTTTACTTCCCTCTTTGTATCTTTCTCCCTTACTGCCTCTTTTTTGCTCCTTTCCTTTCCTTTCCTTTCCTTTCCTTTCCTTTCCTTTCCTTTCCTTTCCTTTCCTTTCCTTTCCTTTCCTCTTTAGTGCTGCTGTCGTTTCTTTGCAGTATTATGTAGAAGTCTGCTGCTTGCATACTTTTCATCATCAGGCCTTAAGTGCTGGAACAGCTGGAGCACAGCAAATATTGCCAGACGCAGAAGAAACGCTCTCATTGGGGCATTGCTCAGTGTTCACACATACATGTGTGCTCATAAGCGAGTGAAAGAAAGAGAGGGGGACTTATTAAGAGATAACATATGAGTGCAAGAGTGTGAATGTCCCCAGATCCCTCTGTGTGTTTGCATTAGTTTGTGTGTGTGTGTGTGTGTGTCGGTGTTTGTGCATGCACCTGCTCGTGTGTGTGTGTGTGTGTGTGTGTGTGTGTGTGTGTGTGTGTGTGTGTGTGCTGACCCACTTTGTCTGCCATGCAGCAGTGGCAGCAGCTTGTGCAACAGAGCAGGATGTGCATTTTTTAACAGCAACAGTCTCCTGTGCTCTGCACCGAACACACACCACAGAGAGAAAGTGTGTGTATGTGTATGTCTATGTGTGTGTATGTGTGTGTATGCGTGTGTATGGATGATCAAGACCTCCAACACTACAGCAGCACACAGCTCCGCTCAGAGAAAACCTAAAATGCTGAGAGAAATAAACCTGCATTTTTCAATAAAGGACTGCTTATCCCTCATCATGTTTGTCAAGGATATCACAGACATATTTCGAGTTTGCTTTTTCTGCCCTCGCCATAAATATAGGCGAGCAGCTACAGTATGCAGCGAGTTAAACACTTTCAATAAAGGTTGAAGGCAGCAGCTGGCCTTTAAAGCTTTATTAAAGGGAACTGCGAAAGTCTGAGAACAGTATCGGGCAGCAAATTCAATTACAGAGATTACAAATCAGGAAACAGCAGAGCGCTATAAACAAGAATTACACTGAGTATATTGTAAAGATAAATTATTGAAGTAACAACTGGATCCTTAATACTGACAAGCTGATAAATAAGTCAGTTTTTTTCCCCTCGTGCCTGCAGGAAGCACAGTCACCAAGAAAGAAAATGAAGCCACAAAAAGTACAACACAGTAATTAATCTAATATCTAGACATTAATTAATCACGTCTGGACATTATGTGTACATACCCCTGACATAATAACAACCCAAATATCTTGGATTTAATGTACAGTGTACATGAACATTTTACTGTTTATCCATAAAACGTCACTGACATTTTATTTACATGCACAAATTTCTGATATTGCACGGGTAAGAACTCGAGCACACTTTATTGTTGGAGCAACAGCTTTTTGATTTGTCCTCTTCATCAGTAACACTAGAGAAAACAATAGGCAATGAACTTATGATCATGTTGCCTTTGAAATGGTTGCTTTAAACATGGAGACTGGGACTGCATCCACTTGCAATCAGCTGCCATCAAAGCAACTTTGGTGCATCCAAAGTTTGTGATAAAACAAATAAATAGTGATGAAGTTGCTGCAGGACACCAACTTAACTAAAAAGAACTTGGTGCTCAGCAACCTTAGTGTTATATAGGAATATATACCAGAATGCAACCAGTTGAGTTTAATTTCCTATAATGCAAAGTCAGGTGTCATTGCAGTCATTGGTGCAGCGTGACTCAGAGTGATTATAAACTTTTAAAAATTTAGCTGCATTTATAAATTAAAGGGCAATTATTTGCAAACCTTCGCCAGTGTGTCTGCGAGTGATTACAGCCAGCAGACATGTCGTCTCGCCCCAGTTGTCTTTAGACAAATGTAATCATTGCGACTACTTGCAAGTAGTTTCCAAATGTAAAAAAAATCACTGAGCAACCTTCAACTTTCCTTGTCACAAAGAAGTTGTCGTCCTGTTTTTACTCTAGTATAATTATAATCCTAATTTTTCTTCGACACACCACCTCAACATCTCTTCAAACTGAAAAGTGTTATTTTATCTTTTCCAACAACATATTTATTTAATTATCACCTTTAACACAGTCACATTAAGAGATGTGTGTTGCTAAATCTCCACAGACAGCTGTTTAAATCACAAATATAGAACTTGATATGGTTAATCATGCTCTGATATTCCTCTGAGCTCTTTGGTTTCACTTAGGACAGAAGACTCAATAAAACCAACGAATTCATGCATTAAATCACTGATAATAACTTCACGTTGACATTAGATGAAACTGCTTTCAGCTTTTCTGCTCCTTTGTGCTGCTGACAAACAGCCTCTAACAGAGAATGTGGATATAATAAAACTCATGGAGTGAAAGCTTAAATCAAGCGATTGGTTGTTGGATGCGGCACACTTTTGCAGATTGACGATGAGAAAAGCATGATCGCTCATTAATGCTGAAGGCACAGCGTCAGCTTGTAAACAGCAGTCACAAAAAAGGTATGTTTGTTTTCCTTGTCAGAGAGGTGAGAGGTAAACAAAAGAATAACAGGTTGAAGTGGCAGGTGTTAACCCCATTGCTGTTTTTGAAAAAAAAAAAAAGTGTTTTTGAGGGGAGAAATAAGTGCCATGCCTCTTGGATGGCTGTGAGTTAGTTCTCGGAGAATAAAACCACCTTCTGGCTTGTTTACTTGTTTTGGACAGAGCTAAAATAGTAGCTAAATTAGATTCTTGTAATAAATCTGTTTTTAATTTCATTCTTCATCCATCATTTTTGACCAGACGACCAGTTTTTCTGATGTCAGCGCCTGTTGTGACAGAGGTGAGATGAGCAGATTTGCCTAAAAGTGTTTACGGTAAAAAGCTTACAGTGTCTTTATGCTACAGGAGGAAATAGGATAAAATGCAAGGGCAGACTTGGATATGTTTTTGCTGTCTGTGAACTAATTCTTTCTGCAAAGAAGTATTGGAAAAATGCTGTGCATTAAACTAAAAGCTCACTAAGTGCAGAAGTTTCCAGCCTGGTGTTGTTCTCATGTCGTGTTGCAGATCAACTTGTTACAGAGCTGGTGAGGTTGGCTTTTGTAGCAGGCAAAAGGTGTGACACATCAGTGTTTTTAATTGAAAAACTGGATGACTTTTTTTTTCTTTTTAAAAAAATTACTGTTACAGTGTGAAAATAAGTGCTTTAACACTCAGAGTGCCATCTTGTAGAGATGTGATCACACATCTCTCTAGCCTCCAGTTGGGCCCAGTTTTCTCAGTTCACTGGGTGTTTTATTGGCATGGCAAGTGTGATGGTGAAGTGCTTAACAATTAACATCATGGACTGTGGAATAATAACATTTGAGAGAAAATTATGGGATGCAAACTTATTCCCCCAAAAGTTTTGCTTCTCTGTTAAATGTAAATAGATACTGTGTAACCATTTGTAAATCATTTAAATCGCATAACTTAAAGATCACATCATTGTCACAATCACAGGGATCCAGAGAGAACCTAAATGGAGAACTCACAGTCTTTAGTCTACAAAGTAGGTTTTACCACCATTTAGGAACTTAGAAGAATAGTTACTGCAGTTTTTAATTGTGTGACGCTTGCTCATTGTAGACTTTGAGTTTAGCCACTCAACAATTCGGAGTCTCTTTTGTGTAAATGGAGGACAGGTGTGGACTGCAGACAGGCCAGTTCAGCATCCAGATTCCCTCATTACGAAGCTACACTGTTGAAATATGTGCAAAATAAGGTCCTTCCTTACACGGCGGCACATATTACTCCAAAGCCTGTATATACACTTCACTGTTAAGGAGCCTTCATAAATCTGCAGTTAGCTATGTTGTACGCTCTAATGCACACATACACTACACCATCATGAATGCTTTAAATAAGATGGTTTGTCCCTTTCCTCTTTAGCTCAGAGGATGTAGCAGCCACTATTTCAGTTCAATGGAAAAAAGAATAGAGCACATGCAGGTATGCATATGTAAGTGAATGGATGTGTGCATCGTTATGCTCTGTAAATAGACATGCATACAGATGCTTACATGGTGTTTTAAACCCTGTAGCTGTCCCTCTTTCTCAAACACACACATATACACTCTCTTGGAAATGAGCTAATCACACACTGAGTCATCAAATGAGGACTTTTCTCTTCTCTTCTCTTCTCTTCTCTTCTCTTCTCTTCTCTTCTCTTCTCTTCTCTTCTCTTCTCTTCTCTTCTCTAAATGGTACCATCATGTATATTCGATGAGTTATAAAAGCAGAGGGGAGTAACAATAGGCCAGTTGGAACTGCATCGTGTGTGTGTGTGTGTGTGAAAGAGAGAGAGAGAGAGAGAGAAACATAGAGGGAGTGAATGCATGGAGTCAAGCAGACGGCTAATGGTTTTCCTTTAATAAACCACCATACCACTCTCGGATGACTCGCCTTCACACGCACACAGGCAGCCCTGACTAAGATTAGCCTATTTAACACAACAATAAACAGAGGCCAGGAGATGAGAAGAAGAATGAAAGGAAAGGAAAGGAAAGGAAAGGAAAGGAAAGGAAAGGAAAGGAAAACCATCAGATACCAGGATCTTCCATTTCAAATCCTTGCATCATTCATCTGTCCTGTCCAGGGAACGGGCTGTGTGCGGATTCCTTTATGAGTTACTCACATGTAAGAGTATTTAAATGCATGACTCTCCGTGCATACATGTGTGAGTGTGCGTTTATATCCTTTATGGCTGACAGTGTGTGCACACCTGTTTCTCCTGAATCCAGGCCACCATCTCGATCATTCTCTCTCAAACCCCATCATTATTTTCTACTTGGTTTCTATCTCATCCCGCCAAGCATCACTCCTCCTAAAAAATGTAAAACAGAGGTTTGTGTTTTCTGTTGTGAGCAAAGACTACAATATGAGCTGCAGGTGTTGCACACGTGGTCTGTCTCCATGAGAAGCCTCAGACAGGCTCTTGTAAATACTTTCATCATATGCAGAACAAAGTTCTTGAATCAGGAGAAAATTGTGCAGATTTCTTGCTAAAACTTTTTACGCACAAAGGCAGACGTTTGCATCAGCATTCTTTGTGTTAGATTTACATACAAAACTAATTTTTATGCATCTCAATCAGTGTGAGAGTTCCACTCCCATCTTTATCTTCATTTAAACATTTGTAAATAGTGTAGAAGTGGAGAAACGAACATGTGTTTTTGATGGTTTCACTTCTGGAATCACAGATATCAAGAACTATCAAAGGAGTAAAGAAACAGGGTTCCTGCTCTGTAAGTTCAGACCAAAGGATCCTGTGAGAGGAGGGGAAAACACTTAGGACTATTGGGTGGGGTATTACAGGCCTTCTTCCTGTGCTTGTTGGGTAAATTACTGATTCCAAATTGGCCATAGGTGTATTTGTTTTTGTCTGGTCTGTTAGCTATGACACGGACTGGTGGTCAATTTAATAGATAAACCTACACTTTTTTCCTTTTGCGTTACACAAAAGATTAACAGACTCACAATGACTGTATGTTTTTCTCTCCCATTCATTCCTTGTCTTAACTTCCAGAGCCATGATGTCTACAGGCTAACACTTACTAGGTTAATAATTATCAATGAAGAGGAGCGATAACTGTGCATGATAAAAGAAAGGGTGCATTTGATTAGAGGCTGTAGGCAAAACAGCTGTCCAGAAACATTAAATTAAATGGGAAACAATTAGCTGGATTCAGTATTTGGAACATCCATGTGTGGTCTCTCCCTGACTTCTGTTGTCATGCTGGTAATGTTGTTTGAGAACTTAACTTTACAAAGAAGCTCTTGAACCTAAATAAACAAGTGTGTAACTCAGCTCAGTCTGCAGTAAGATCACAAGCACAACAGGATACCTGACCTCTGATCACCTGTTATAAAAATGACCTAAAAGATTTTTAACTGTTGTTGTGAATCATCTGCAAGATCGACTAAAACTGTCCTCTCATCTTTTATGATAGTTTTGCACTTATTAGCATTATTGTACATCTCTAATTATCTCTGTAGTTAGAGGTGGAGGTATGCACTGGAGAGAAGAGCAATCAAAAAGAGTAGAAGGAAGACAGAATACATTTGTGTGAATGAGAGAGGGGTGCAAAGAGCAGACGCAGTGGAGGCAGATGAGTTTTAAATAGATTAGATAGACCATCCAAAGCGATAGTCGGTGAAGGAGAGAGTGTAGGCAGGGTGGAGCGGGTGAAGACAAGAATCAGAGATGATTTATGACAGAAGGATAAACTAAGACCTGCTATGATGCATCGTTTGAAGATAGTGGCGCTAATAAAACAAAAATAAAAATTTAAGGCCGAGCTGGTGGTGGCAAAGCTAAATCTGCTCATATTTGACCAGAATGGACAGGATTAGAAAACAGAACATCAGAGGTACAGCTCAGGTTGAGGAGCAATAAAAGTAGAGGAGCAATGCTCAGATAGTTTGAACATGTATATAGTGGAAATGCTGGACAAAGGATCTAGAAAAGAAGAAACCACAGAGAAGGTCTTTGGATGTAGGGAAGAAGGATATGCAGGCAGATTATTTATTATAATCCCTGAAGGGAGCAACCAAAAGACAAACAAGAAGAAGAGTAGATGATGAAGACATCTCATATGAACCCCAAGTTTTTCTTTTGCTAGGCTAGTGATCCATTAATGCATGCTTTCGGGTTACTCCCTTCTTGGTAGTCTGCAGCTCTTCTGTGAAATTATTTTGATTGAGGTACATCACTGGATTAGTTCTTGTTTGCATTGTTTCTAAAACATCAGTGGTGGTTTATACTGGTAATTGTCATTTTTGTACTGGTTTTCAACAATTAGTGTGGTGGCATTTCTTGACATTGCATATAGTGTAGCAGTCAAAGTCAGCAATCCATACTTGTGTCCAAACTTTTGACTGATGCTGTGGATGTCGGTGTCAGTGCTGGATGGTTCAGTCTGCTATGATGGCGAGAACAATATGACAGAATGAACTGTGGATGCTTTATCCGCACACCTGTCACACCCGCAGTCCACACAAAATGTTTCCCACACTGAGATACCTGGATTTATTGCAATTCTTAAGCCAGAGGTTTGAACTCTTAAAGTTTTTATAAAGGTACTTTATTAGAAGGTAAGACATAGTTGTTGTTTTTTTCTTTTTTCTTTTTTTTATTGAGGGGATCCTGGAAACAATCACACCACACAAAATCTAAAAAGAGAGGATGAAGATGAACCTAAAACAGGCATTTTACTCACTGCTGAGACGATGGTGTGTTTTTTGTAGTTTTCAGATTAAACATAATCTAAACTTTTACTGTCATTATCTCAATAACCTGGACTTTTTTGTAATCACAACTTAATGATGAAAAGATTTTGAATTGCAACTTTGTGATTAGTTTTCTATTCATTATCCCATTAGCCTAGAATAACAATGTGCTGTCTCATACTTTGTCTCACTCAGTGTGTGTGTGTGTGTGTGTGTGTGTGTGTGTGTGCGTGCGCTCAGGAAATGATCCACTTCTGAATTTTGCTGTAGAGGTAAATTACACAACACTTTCTCATATCTGTTCTCCTGAGAGAGCTGCAATATTGTCACAACAGCCTTGCTAGCTTATTACAGGTATAGCTTTATTGATCCACACACACAGACAGACACATTCATACACACATGACATGCACCTGTACTCTTACATATGCTCTTACATACGTTCATGTAAAGCAGTTACAGAGGAACAAACAGAAACACAGGAAAACTGTGTGCAGGTAAAATGCAGATATAAAAAACAGTTCACACACACATACACACACATACACACCTTGGGTCATTAAGGACTCCAGTGTGTCCTGTAAGCAGTTTAGTTCCCTGGTGGAACAGTAATATGCTGCTGTGTTTGTGTGTTTCTGTGTATGTGTGTGTTGACGTGTCAGCTGTTTTGCGCCTGTTAAGCCAGAGTTACAGTTTTTTAGTTGGCTTGGGAACAGTTTGTTAGTTAGCTTAGGGATGAAGATGTGCTGAAAAATCATTACACAGAAAATTGGTTAAAGGGACGGCTCAGGCTCACTTTAGGCTCTGTCCTACCTTGATCGTATTCTGTGACTGTTACTCCCCTCGAGTCTTAATAAAGCTCAACTTGTTCTTTGCGTTTAAACTGACATTTATTTCGGACAGGAGGATTCTTCGACATGCCTTAACATGTAATGATGTCCAACCACAGCCGATACAGTGCCGTCAGAACTAAAAGGAAATACAAACTTAAATGAATATTCTTAATAAAGTCCGTAAGCATTATATATGATGAAACATTCCAACAAAAGGATCAATGAAATACACATTACACTTCACACTGCGGTAATTGCACTGAAATATCACGCAACACTAGCGTATTTACATACAACGATAATAAACAAAATAAAACAATTACCTCATTGGCCTCACTCAAAGGGAATAAAACTTTCATCTTTACGTCGTGGGGAGGTCCAAAAAGGCACTCTTTTACAACTTTCTGTAGACGTGCAAACCTCGTGGCTCGTCTCTTAATTAGCTTGCTGAGTGTGTCACCCAACAAAAATGCCCTCTTAGCAACAACAGACGGAACTATAGAAAAGGTTCCTATCTAATTGCACAGTTAGCACAAATAACACATTTAAACATATAAATCTAATCAACAAACATGAATTACTATTTATTTATTATTTCTTAATATTTCAACTACTAATTGTTTCAACATTAAATCCAATAAAATGAACTTAAATGCGAGAGTTGCCTTTGACGGCAGCTACAGTGACAGTAACCACTAATTCACTTCAGTACAGTTTTATTTATACAGCTCCAAATCACAGCAACAGTTGTTATAAAGTTACTTTACAGTGTAAGGTAAAGACCCTACAATAATACAAAGAAAAGAGAGAAAATCCCAACAATGACCCCTATGAGTAAGTGCTTTGGCAAGAGTGGGAAGGAAAAACTCTCTTTTAACAGGAAAAAACCTCCAGCAGGACCAGGCTCAGGGAGGGGCGTCCAGGAGGTAAGAAAGGAAAACAGGCATGAGACATGTGGAAGAGAGCCAGTGATTAATAATAAGTAATGATTAAATGCAGAGAAGTGTATAGACACATAGTGAGTAAGAACGGTGACTGAAGAAGAAACAGTGCATCATGGGAATCCCCCAGCAGCCTACACCTATTGCAACGTAAGTAAGGATTCAGGGTCACCTAATCCAGCTCTAATTATATGCTTTAGCAAAAAGGAAAGTTTTAAGACTAATCTTAAACGTAGAGATAGCGTCTGCATTCTGAAAATTGGAATCTGATTCCACAGAAGAGGGGCCTGAAAGTTGAAGGCTCTCACTCCCATTCTACTTTTTCAATACTTTAGGAACCACAAGTAAGATCACAGTCTGAGGGCGCTCAGACTGCGGGATGGAAGAAAGTGGTCCCACGTATTTCTTTAATATGTGCATAGAAGGACATATCCTGGTCCAAAATGACTCCAAGATTTCTCACAGTGTAACTGGAGGCCAAGTATTGACATCCAGAGTAAGTATTTGGTTAGATAACATATTTTTAAAAAGTTTTAGAGCCGAGTACAATAACCTCAGAAGCAGAAGATTAGAGGTCATCTAGGTCTTTATATCTTTAAGACATTCCTGCAGTTTAACTAATTGGTGTGTGTGTTAGCTGGCTTCATGGATAGATAAAGTTGGGTGTCATCGGCATAGCAGTGAGAATGTATGCTATGCCTAAACCATCTCTGGATCAGTTTGAAAGAAAAAAACCCAAACTATTTTGCCACAGTGGTTTTGTTCAAATGTTTCTGCAAGTGAAAGGTCACATATTCGATTTTTAAACTGAAATCAATTGAATCAGTGAATTCATAAAGTGCCCAGCTCTAAGAAACATTTTTATTGTGTTGGCCGGTCTGGCCAAGATGTAAAATTCACACTTTCACCCAATCATGTCTTGCAAATCGCAAAATATGAAAGTTGTGCCCTGGGCAGTCTGAATTGGTGCAATATGTAACACTAATCCAGTTTTTCCTGCTGTGTTTGCTAGTTAATGAAGAAATCGGAAGGAAATGTGCAGTGCTCTGCAAACACACATGGAAATGCTTTGTGTGAAACAAAAACAGATACTTGGTATGGCCGCCTTTGTCTTTCAACACAACCTGAACTGACAGGATTTCAAAATACCTTTGGCAGGCTAACTCGAGGTATGAACACGACACTTATTCATCCCTTGAGTTCGGTGCTTTTTGTATACTTTAATAATTTTTAGTTGAGTGTAAAATGGGTTAACAAAAAACAAATAGATAAAACAATTTTTTTCTGACACAAGGACTGAAACGCAGTGAAAAAGCAGCCAATGTCCAAAGGAATCACTTTTTAACCTAAAGCCAAGTGCATCATATTTGAGTTTTTGTGACTTTTTGAGACTTCTGCATCACCAGTGTGATCTTTCCCCCCCAAAAAACATAAACAACATACTAAACCAAATAAATTACACAATACATTTTTAAGGAATAAATTGTAAAAAAACAAAAAAACAAAAACGACATGCCTAAGCTAGTAAATATGATACAAATTACAGCTCATAGATCCAAATTAATATTTGATTAACTTCTTAAAACATTTTGTTTGAAGGGTAAATAATGCTTTTAAAAAAGAAAAAAATTCTGGCAATTATTTATGTTTCAGCCTTTAAACAGTTAAAGACCTTCAGAAAGTCTGGAGAACTCTTATGCTCTTATGAAGCTTGTTGGAAGCCAGTGCACTGTTAGAAAGAAGCCTTGGAAGATATTGCCAAGCCTTCTTTTGTGTGTCTTCCTTATGGATTGGAAACACTGGGCCTAAATGTAGTTTTCCTGAGGCCTGGATGTGACTGGCGCCTTGTTCAATACACATGATCACAATAAACCGGCTTCCTGATGTGTTGTTGCTTTCCAGATCAATGGCTAAACACCACCTGAGGAATTGGATAAAATGTTCTATATGAAGTAGTATATTGTTTTACTCTTATTGCTGCTTCTTTCAAATGAAGAAGAAAGATGAAGAGAGATAAAGAAGATGGGAGGGAGAAATAAACTGTAAGAGGATGGAAGAGAGGAGGAGAGAGAAGCTCTGCAGCATCTGGAATTGATTTCTCAGGGAGCAACCGAGAGAAGCAGGAAACTGCTGCTACATCCCCTCGAGCCTCTTCTGATACACACACACACACACACACACCTGTGAGAACACACCTGCACACACGCTGCTGATTCTGCGCATCACACCCACACACATTCCCATGCACACACACACACACACACACACACAGAAACACACCTCTGCCTCTCCAACTCGTTCCTTTTAACCTTGCTGAAGCTCAGGCTCAAATCAGTAGCGATCTCCCTCTAAAATGTTCTTTGTCGGGTTTTTCTTACCATCAGTGTGGCTAAATTAGCCCTCCACTAGACTCTGTTACACTTCAAAGAGCAACACAGAGCAGAAATAATGAAAAATACCTGTGTGTGTGTTTGAGTACAATTCATTACAGTGATATTGATCTGCTCTGAGGAAAAAGCTCTGAGGTTACTGCAGCCGCAGCTGTTACATTATGGAGGCTAGAGCAGCGTTTTGATTTATGATGACTCATCAGGATTTTTCAGGAAAATTTAAAGGCTTTCTGTGTTTAAGCTGCATCTCTGTGAACCTGAACATGTTTCTTCACACAAACTCTTAAAGAAGGGGTAAAAGAAAGATATTGTAAATCAGCTAACTCACTGGTGATCTGAATAATTGGCTTAATAACACGAAGGGTTAGAGCTCCTGATTTTGCTTGGGTGTTTAAAGTTTTATTTCTTTAAGTCACATAACTACTGTGATCCTTTTGTATACACCTAATTCCTTTACATGAAACCTCATGAACACAAATGTATACATAAACCGTAAAAAGTAAGGTTTTTCCAAAAATTGAGCTTTGCAACATGTGATTCTTACTGCAAGAGAGGGCAATTTTAAACCAAACAATTATATTCAGAGACTCAAAGAACTGTGAAAAAAACATAAACTAAACAGCAAGTCACCAGAAAAATTATAAGAAGGTTTATAACATGTAAATGTGTCAGTGAGCGAGAGGCCAGTGGAAGGATGGACCCAAAAGCAGACTCTGTACACGAGGAACTCAAACTTCAACTGATTTAATTAAACTAATTTAATTAATTTAATTATTCGATGGCAGAGAAGGGCATTGAGGAAACTTCATAGGGACAGGATCCACTGCAACGGGAAGAGGGAGGTATTATTTCCAGTACTGATGGCTATAGGTGAGTTTTATGATTGAATAACAACAAACATGAGCATCCCACATATTTGGAACCTTTATTGTGAAAATAATCTGCTTTAGACTGTGTAAAGTAGACTAAGACTAAATATCTGTGAGGCTGGATTTTGTAGGAATGTGAAGCAGGGCCAGTTCAGTGGCAGGGGGCTACAATTGTTTCAAAGAAAACAATTAGTAATGCACTCAGCCGCCATGGCCTGTATGCACACTCACCAAGACTCCATTGCTCATGAAAAACCATGCTCATGTTCAGTTTACTAAACAACATTTAGACAGCCTGTGAAATACAGTCTGGTCAGATGAAACCAAAACAACTCTTTGGATGCCACAATACACACTTCATTTGGAGGTCAAAAGGCACTGCACGTCACTCCAAAAACACCATATCAACAGTAAAATTTGGAAGTGGGAACATCGTGGTGTAGGGCTGTGTCATTCCTCATTATTACACATAATTTAATTTATGGGCTTGTATGGTTGATTTCTTTGTACTTGGTGATTTGATGGGTTTTTACCAACATCTGGTAAGAATTTAATGTCAAATGCACCTTTAGAAATATAATTACTTAGAAAATTAGTGATGTGTTATTTTACCCACTGTATATATTATCGATATTTGGATCAATTCACAGGGTTTACAGGCAGTTTATGTGAAATTCTGAGATGGCACAGAGAGTGACAGAGTGAAACAGTTGGTAAAGAAAAACCTTTCCCGAGTAAAAGTCCATTTCCTCCAGCACCTACTGTTTTGGACTGCAGTGCTGTGTTGATGCTACAGTTAATGTGAGCAATGACCGATATATCAGGCATAACCACAGCATTACTCCAGCACAGCCGTCTCCTCTTGCAATTAAGCGCATGCTCACAAACAGACAGTTATCGGGATAATCATGGTTCTAAGGTCCACAGGTCACTGCATGGGTCGGCCCTTTCAACGATGAGATATTTCAAAGACAATACAAGAAATTAACCACCCATTCTACTCTCACATGCAGTAAGAGCCTGTTAAACAGTGGGAAACTGTATAGCAAATTTGCTGCCCTACGCAATCAGAGACAATAAATACAGCTGTGCATCCACTGGGTCTTCCACTGCTGCCCACTCGTGTAACAATCAGTCACTGGGTGCAGTGTATTTATTGGCTCTGATTGCATAGAGCAGAAAATTTCCTGTGCTATTTTCCAAACAGCTCACACACACAGTCCAGATGTACTGATCTTCATTCATAGAACCAGGGTTACATTTTAGACTTTCCGGAGGAGAAATAAACTGTTGCATGTCTGGGTTGTTTTTTACTGGTAATGCATGTGAATGATCTCTGCTAAAAATGACTGCCCAAAGAGCACAAAGGCAAGAAGCGACCTCTCCAAAGCCAGCCTCAGTCATGCCTTTATCCATACCTCATCCCGTGTGGACAAGTGGCAATTAAGAGAAACAGAGAAAGACTCTTGGAGTGCCACTGCAAGGCGAGTAAGGGCTGCAGAGAGGTGCAACATGTAGTTTCAGATATGGAGCATGCATGTGATGCACAGTAGAAACATATACCTCACTCACAGACTCACGCAGCCACGGGAAAACCCTTTAACTACATATTTATGCAAAAGAGACTGGTGGGTGCTCCCTTTTAAAAATGAGAAAATGACTGATCCTTCAAAGTGCATCAGCAGTTGTAGAGAGGTCTGTAAAAACAAATGGAAATATGAATATGGATTGAAGTATACTGCCTGTTCTGCCCCATCAGCTTTTCTCTTTTTTAAGAAACATTGCAGCACTACAGACCTACTTTTCCTCTTTACACTGCTGCATAGTGCACCACTCTGTCTTTTAAACCCATGTAAAATTGCTCTGAGCAGAGAAAAAACAGATTATTGGAAAACGGATATTTGTGCTGCTGATCATTTCTCTTTTATGCGCACTACTCTAATAAATACACTGTCATTTTAATTAAAAAGGCAAAAAAAAGAGAGAAAGAAGAAAAGACAGAAAATATGCAAGAAGAAATGCAAGAAAAAAACTCTGCTGTGTTATGATGTTCATAAAGCAGAGAAAATGGTTTTAAAATGACATTTATTTTCTAGATTAAGCTTTTTCTCACTTGGCTTCAGGGTTTGCAGTGTATCAGTCATGAAAAAGCTGCAGAAGCCATCCCTGGAAGAAACCATCAATGGTGTCCTGTCTCAACTAAGTCGGATGTTTTGTGACCCATCAATCCATCCGAACCTCCTCCTGTCTGCACATTTTCTGGCTATGCAATGTCACATCAATTCTGATTGAGGTCACTTCACTGTAAACTTGGTTTTCAGCACTTCCCGATTTTCCGGACAAGCCAACTCTGCTTAAGGCTCAACTTACAGGAAGTCTCCCTTTTTCAAAAATATGAATCGAAGTGTCACCAAATTTAGACTTGTCGTGCCTTAAACTTTTATTAACGCCTGACTTTAAGTGACTTTATTTTCTTTCAAATGTGGGTCTGCGTGTTTGACAATAATTCTGTTTCATTTTGACTTTGCTGCAGAGACACAAAGAGTCAAGGCTGCCCGCAGGCTGTTCTTCACACAAAGGTCAAGAGTCGCAAGAGCTTTCTTGTTCCCAGATTTTAGTGACAGGCAGCAAGGTTTGGACAAAAAAAGTGAGGAAAAAAAACTGTGTGGAAACTGTGTATAGATTGCAATAACTGGTATGTCTCTTTTAACCGCATTTCGAAGCAACAGTAGCCCAGCAAGGTGATAAGGAAAACAGTAATCCGGCGATAATTTATGAATCAGCAGGATGTTGTAATGACACATAGATGCACAGACATGACACGGGTGATAGAGCAATGGAGGCTTTACCAGCTGAATAAATTGTGACTGACAAATGTAATTTTTTTCCCACTCGCATTTATCAAGCTATTTCATAGGCACTTTAGAGCCCAATGAAGTCCGTTCTCCCGGAGTACACACACACACACACACACTCACACACACCCAGTGATCTGTATTGGCAGCATACATCTTCATTAGTGTCATATCTCTGTTCCTCTCACACTCTGTGGCTCCAGTTTCTTTTGTTTTTTCCTCATGAATGTTAAAATCTCTGAGCATTAACACTCTGTCACATTTAAGCGTAATGACTGAGAGAACCTCGGAGGATTGTTTAGTCAAAATTCCAGTTAATCGTGGATACGCTTGCTTAAACTCACGCAGGAAAACATTCTTGAGAGAGCGAAAAGGAGAGAGACACAAATGATGAATATGGCTCTATTTCCATTTTATTGCAATAAGTAAAATTTATGGCAACAATTCTTTTTTGACCGATGTTGCGTTTGAAGGCAGATAGCTCAGGCACAAAACAGCAGATTACGTCTATAGATATGATCTTTCAAATGATTTGCTAAGAGGACAGAAAACTTTCTCTTTTTTTTGCCTTTGAAAGAAAGAGCTTCGAGTGGTTTCACGAGG
Source organism: Oreochromis aureus (assembly GCF_013358895.1). Taxonomy (NCBI): domain Eukaryota; kingdom Metazoa; phylum Chordata; class Actinopteri; order Cichliformes; family Cichlidae; genus Oreochromis; species Oreochromis aureus. The sequence goes on from NC_052962.1 coordinate 22,423,019, forward strand.
GACAGGAGGCAACGGATAAGCCTCTTGACAGACTAACATTGTCCAGCTCTGTGTTTCATTAAAAACGGAATATTTCTGCAGCTTTCACAACCAAATAGCTTTCCACAGAAACTGCCAATTATCATGTCAGACATTAGAATAAGACTTCAAATAGACAGGACACACATCAGTGCTCACGTGGCACAAAATCAGACCAGAAAATATGGCACGAAATCGGCAGATAAAAAAAATAACTAATAGGTAAATGACCAGTATAGTGATTTTTTTTCTTGTTTTACACTGGACTCTGTGTTCGTATTGAAGTCAATCTGGAAGTCCATGCCATGAATAGCTCTGGCTTAACACTGTATACAGTGTTACATCCGCTTGACTGATAAATGTACAATCTTTCCTTTTTCCACTGATAGCAAAAAAACAGTTATATCTGAGTTTGCAGCATTTAGAAAATATGCTGTGCCATAATCGCTTTTTCTTTTTTTTTTGTTTTCTTGTAGGATTTTTTTTTCTTCAGGGTTAGATGTGGTAGTCATAAAAACACTACCAATATAATACTATCATGAGAATATATTACTGTATCACGATATAGAAATCCAGCCTGAGATAAATATAAATCTATGTTATTATACATAACCCTAAAAGGTAGACAGAAGGAATTTATTTACTGTTTATTTGCTGACTGTATGTTGATATTAGTGTTTATATGTGTGTGTGTTATTATTATTATTCAGTTTTATGTGTGCTGAGCGCTAAATTAATATTAGAGGCTTCCAGGGGTTCACACAGGTGGTTCTACTCCTTTAGATAGAGGGCTCTGGGTCGGGTCGGGATGGGTCTTTTTGTACATGGTTTATGCACTGCCTGCCTCTTATTATTATTCTAAAATATCGTAGAGAGTAGAAGGTACTGCTGTAGACCTCTGGTGCTGAAACATGGACGAAACGCAAACCCTGAACAGTTAAAACTGTGGCCACTCTTCTGCCTTGGTATCATATTGGAATTGTTTAGGATGTGAAACAACAGCTGTGCTGCTGAACCGGCTTCTCTTTGATTCTCACTAGTCCTTGAACACAGCCAGAGTTTCTTCCTATAAGTTGGTCACAATTATTGTGCTCTCTTCTCAGCATTTTTTTTTTTATCCAATCAGAAGATCAGTTTTGCTCGAGGGCTTTACATGAAAACACAAAACTCCATTTGAAGACTCAAAGGCTCTTCCTGATATCAGGTTGTTTTCCTTTTCATCATCTCTGGCTGTTGTGAATTTAATGTGGCAGTTCTCGATGTGATTCAGACTTTTGTTGAGAACGAAGAGGAGACATTTGGTCAATATTTCAGCACCAGAGTGCATCGCCCATCACTTAGATTCTACTATGAACTACTGTAGCCTACTATAGCCACAAGCTAGTTTATCTATTCTTATATAAAAGCACTTCCTCTTATGAATTATAACCTAAAACCTTTTCTTTCAAAGATAGAAGCACAATGAAAGAGTTTAGATTCAGGTAGACGATGCCTTGCATGTAGAAATAACCTCTTCCTCATTTTTCTACTACGATGATTCAAAGAAACGACAAAACAACAAATATGCTGATGTAACACAGGCTGCTGTCCTACACCACAAAATACTGTTAAAAATGACACTTTCAGTATGTGCTGTGTCATTTTTCTTAATATATTTGTGAACGCATCTACACCACACCTTTTTTAGAGTAAATAAAAACCTAAATATTTTGCGTACATAAGCACCAATGTGACTTTGGAGTCTCATTTCTACAAGTGATGATGATGATGATGGTAATTGGGGGTGCTCATTGTCTTTTTTTTTGCTTTTTGTTATCATCCTTATCATCCTCTCTCCTCTGGTTTATTCTCAAAGCTGATTATTTGCTGAAGGTTTTCTGCAAAACTTTAAACCCAGAGAAGCTGAAGCATGGCAGACTGCAACTGGCATCTTGGTCCTTTTCTCTTCCAACCTGATCTCCATCAGCAGCTGCTTTATTTCGTCATTGCTGCTATAGCTTTGTTCATTAACCATAGGCTGAGTCGAACCTGGTAGTACTTTTCTGAGTTTTGATTACTATTGGTTTAGTTTTTCAGGACTAGTTTAGATGAAAAACCTGAATCCGAAATCCCATTATGCAGCTGATTGGTGTTCTTCTTCCTCTTCTTTGTTTTAGCTAGGGCTTCTGTCTCTTTTGTCCTCTTTGTTCTGTTTTTTGAGTAACTGTATTTCTATTCACAAAAGCTTGTTGAAGGGCAGCAGTGTTTTAGCATCTCATATGTTTCTGTGGAACCAGCTCCTGGTTTGGATTCAGGAGACAGACACCCTCTCTAATTTTTAGATTAGGGTTAAAAGCAGTTAGGGCTGGATCAGGTGAGCCTGAATCCTCCTTTTGTTATGCTGACATAGGCTTAGGCTGTTCGGGACTTCCCCAACAGATCGCGGCAGATTGCCATCCCTCCCTGAGCCTGGTTGTGCCTGAAGTTTCTTCCTTTTAAAAGGGAGTTTTTCCTACCCACTGTCCCCTTTGAGTGCTTGCTTAAAGGGGGTTATTTGATTGTTGGTGTTTTTCTATTATTGTAGGGTCTTTACCTTCTAATATAAAATGCCTTGAGGTGGCTCTTGTTGTGATTTGGTGCTATATAAATAAAATTGAAATGTTGGGTTCCTTTGAGCCATGAATTTAGGCACCTAAATAATGATGAAGGGGAGAATGATAATTTATTTATTTTTTGGTGCTTCCTTTGTTTTTAACTCTCCCTCTGAGGCTTTTTTGGAACCTGAAATGGCCTGTTAGGAACAATATAATGAACAAAGATAACACTGGGCATTTTGTTTCACTTTCTAAGAGGGTTGGTCAAAACCTGCTGTAAACATTATGAAAGCACAGATCCGTCATGTTTGTACGTTATGTGTTTGGTCACTGTTCTCTACCCTTTTGCGTGCAAATGGTGCAGTGAGGAAATTCATCAGAAATCTTTCAGTCATGCGTATTGATGAGGCACCATATCAGCCGCATGCAGTTATTTATAGCCACAGTTTTTGCTTTTGGGCCTGTAAAAAAAAAAGTATTCCCCCTTTAAATATTCGTCTCACGCTGTGTGTCTGAATGTTTTGACATCTCACTCTGAGTTGTTTTGCCTTCGAGACAGATTAGTGGGCCAGTGATTTGAAAACAAGCACAGTGACCCCAGTAAATAAGTTCAAGTAGTTTTGATGAAATCTGTTTGATTACAGTCATTCTTCTATGCTGCCTGTTTGTTTTTCTTTATGAATACCTCCTCAGACACTGTCGTATCAGACACAGCTTTGTTTGGCAGAAATTCATCAGGACAATGCCCTCTCCTACTGTTCACAGCCGCGAACGTTTCCTCTTTATCACAGCAAAATGTCACGAACTGAGATCTCAGATTTATTTCGGATGGGGTCTTTACTCAGTCAACCAAAGACTAACTAGCTAATTAGATCTCAGGCTACCTGCTGTGTTTGCCTTTGAGGAAGGCAGTAGTATAATAACATGGAGTGGGCACAGATTTTGGGGGTGATAAAGCTTGAGCAAGTGTGCAGCTGGATATCTGAATGCCTCCCTGTAATGATGCGTGTACATGTGAGGTTGGGAGAATGTATTAGACATTCTGTGTGTGAGCTTTAAAAAAATAAAAAAAATAATGGATGTTTTTTAAATGAGTTTGTGTGTGAGAAATAAAACCAAAAGCAAAATGTGGTTTGTGTTGAATGTGTTTGCAATAAGATGCTTTATTACCTACTCAGGTGTTCAATCACAGCTGATAGGTTTAAGGGAAGAGAGACCCGTTCCCATTGTTTTCTGTCATACAGTGAAAGCTTGACGGAGCTACAATGGGCTAATTTTCTGCTTAACTATGTAAATTATAACAAGTTCCGCTTTAGTGCTATACCAGTCAGAAAAACAAACAAAAACAAAACAAGGCTTGTGTTGCAAATGCAATAAATTTCCAGTCTTTCTTTTAAATACATTTCTTAGTACATCATTTTAATCTTGTAGAGAACCCAAACATATTCTGCGAGCAGTCTTTGGTTCAAGTTGATTGATTTTAGTCAGTGGCGGGATCGGGGTTTCTTTGCCAAGCCCAAATAAACTCACTTGTACAGCTCAGAATAGGTTCAAGTTAATGCATTCTCGTTCGTGCACACTCATATTCAGACTCCTCAGACTGCAGAAGCCAGTGATCAAGCCACTGACCTGCTAATTCGTTGACCACCAGATGTACCTCGTAAGCCACTGCCATCCTGCACACATGTGGCACAGTGGTGCAGTGATTAGCAAACAAATACACATATGAGGCTAAACTGGGAATTCTTAATTAGTCATAGGTGTGAGTGCGAATGTCTTTCTGTCTCCCTGTGACAGACTGGCAACCGGTCAGGATGCACAGACGGGTGCTGCATTCTCAAGGCACGAGTCTCAACATTAGAAGCAGGTGTATGCCTCATACTGCCATCACTGCCACCCTGCTGCAACTGACTGAAGCATCCTGATGTCAGGCTGAGCATGCATGAGGTGCTTTTTCTGATTCCTTGCATGACCATCTGACTGTTCTTGGTGGAAGTGACTTGACAGAGGTATCGAGATGAAGTGCTCTAACCTGTACAACAACCCGGCCTGTGGCAGTTTGACCGTTGCCTCCACATTGCCAGAGATCACCAGCATATCCAGACACTTCCTTGGCCAGCATTTAGTGCTGATATCTCTCCCACTGAATATGCCTGGGTAATTTTGGGCTGGCATGTTCATTAGAGGCAACCAGAACCCATTGCAGCTGGATGCTGCATTTATCTGGGAATGGAAAGCAATTGCTCAACAACAGATCTGGACGCGTGTGCAGTCAGTGCTCAGATAGGTGACTGCTTGCACCTGTCTGAGGTAACACTGTCAAGCACCGTCATTATAACAGTCTTGTACTATACATGCAGTGTATATATTTTAGAGTTGGTCTGTAAAATCTGTTTAGAACACAAACCTGTGTTTGGTTTGTTTGTTTGTTTCTTGCTACTATTGTACATCAGTAAAGTGCAGGACCCCATTTTTCCAACTAGATAAAAGTCTAATACAACCCAAGAAAACAGCTTAGCCATGAATCATAATATCAGTGTTTGGCACTGTCATGTATTTTTAGACTCATATGTTTAATAACAAATATTTTGGCTTGTGTAGTAAGGAAAGTACAGGGGGTATAATGAAGTGTCCACAAAGAATTGTGCCAGTGACCTAGCATGCATAAAAGCAGGACCATCACTAATACACAATAGTTTGACTCTGTGCATGTTACAGTATTTTGTATTAAAATGTTGGTAAAAACTGGTGGTTACAAATGTTTATTTGTGTGTTTGTAGTTTGCTGGGGATAAACTGGATTGCATCTTTGTTGTAAACTGTTATTGCAACATAACAGAGTCCAGTACAGCACGCCCCCAACAACTGGAACCTCAATAATAACTGAGCCAACACACGAAACAATAAAATGCATACTACTCAGAAAAATCAGAAAAAACTGCCTATTAAGGTTGAATATGAGCTAAATATGATATTGTAGTCCATTCGAAAGAGTGATTTGAAGTGCTTATGGTACCGGTTGACCTCTGTGAAGCAAACATACAAAATGCTAGGTGATATCTGTGAGGCTCATATACAATACATTAAAACCAAATCAAATCAAAACAAAAGCTTTTATGCAATGAAAGGTTCATTAAAACAATGTAAATATACATTTCAAAACAATTCTATGGGGCAACTGTTGCCAAGTCATGATGATGTCATAAGCCTCCATTCCCCAAATTCCGCAGTTAGGTTTGACTTTGTGATCTGAACACTTCAAGACAAACTTCAGACAAAAAAACTAAGAAAAACAGTCACAAAACTCAAGATGAGTGAAGACAGCCAGCCGCCATACAAGTCGAGCTCAGTGTATAATGAACTCCGTTTGGAGGGACAATTTTGTGATGCAATCATCAAAGTGGAGGATGTCGAATTTCCGGTCCACAAGATCATCCTGTGTAACTGCACCCCGTACTTCAGGTGAGTTGCTTACCTGATACTGTGAAGGGTTGACTGATTTATACTTGTGAAAAATGTAATTCATGGTCTTAGTCTGTGAAACAGTGCCAACAAAAAGGAACATGTTGAATCATGGAGTTTTTCTGATAGAAAGACTTTGTCATGGTCAACTGACAGATAGACCCAAAACACAATGCAAACATTTGCAGATTTCATCTTTACCTTCACAGAGCTCCAGATTCCACTTCAGTAAATGTGCCATTTAAAAAGCACTGTGAATCACTTGGTGATTGTATGAACTAAATTCAGACTGTGTTGAGCCGAAGTCTAATTTACGTGTTTTAAGTTACATTAATATCTTCTCCACTGTTATTCACACAGGAAAACACACCAGACTTACTGATACTAAAAAGGTTGAAAGTTATACGCTGAGCAAAAGTTTATAGATGAGTTTTTGTTCATTTGTTTATTTGTTTGTTAAGCTATTTAACGCTGATAAATGAATCATTTAAGCATGAAAAGGACACCTACTATGACTTGAAGGATGAACCAGTATTGTTTCTACACATAACACACAACTTAGCGAAGAAACAATTTTAAAGACAAAACAAGGAGTGGCAGGCATAAAAGAAGTAATGATCAACAGCACATGAACAGTATCTGAAAGTCATGTCCTTAAGAAAAACGAAAGAATCCAGCAAATTCCAGACACAAGATCATTTAGTCCATCTACTTTTCATGAAACCTCATCAGAAATGGTTATGGAAGGGAAACAGAGACTGTAATTAAGCAAAATGCACTGGAACTTCCATAAGGAAAGGAAACAGACTGAGGTATGCAAAATTACATATAACTTGAGTGAAGATCAGTAGAAACTGGCCTTATGGAGTTGATTTCAATATCTGTCATAGAGGTACAACAGTGAGTGTCTAGAGTTAACTTTAAAACACGGTGGAGGCTCTGTCATGGTGTGGGACTGCATTTTGTTTTGCATACTGCCAATGTAATAAAGGCATTGAAAACCCAATAATCAAGCACACTAAACATGTACAAACTCTGTTTTGGAGTTATATACTCTAATGGCAATATGGACTAGACATTACAAGACTATCACAGTAATCACATAGTAACACATGTAATTAGGTGATCATTTCCATTCCAGTCAACTGATTTTATATATTTATCCTACTTCTGCATGACGTAGTTTACAATCTTGTTGCCTCCACACCTTTTAATATTTTCTACTCTGTCTCCATCTCTACCCTCAGGGCTCTTTTCATCCGCTGGAGCGACCCAGACAAACAGGTCTTCAACATACCTGGCTTGTCTCCTGAGATGATGGCACTCATCATTGACTTTGCATACACTGGCTCTGTTTCCATAACAGAGGAAAATGCAGTGGAACTTCTCATGGCAGCTGATCAACTCAATGCAATGGACATTGTGAAACTCTGCTGTGACTTCCTCGGGGAGCAACTGTGCCCAGAGAACTGTGTTGGCATTTGGCAGTTCACAAAAGTATGCTTATTACCCGAACTACGCGCCAAGGCCTACCACTACATCATCAATAACTTTGAGCAGGTTGTTCTTGAGGAGGAGTTCCTGCAGCTAACTGTGGAGGAAGTTGCTGATATCCTTGATAGAGAGGACCTCAATGTGCAGTTGGAGACCACCGTGTATGAAGCGCTTATAAAGTGGATTAGCCATGTACCTGCAGAACGGGAACAACACCTCACCGCTCTGTTGTCCAAGGTGTATAAACTTTCATTACTACATTTAGTTTGGACTGAAATCTTCAGCATTTAAGTGATAGATTGAGTCGATCCATCTGGGTATAAGGATGCTTTAATATCTTGAGATGTTGCTCTTTTCAGCTGTAGCCAAACCACATTTAAGAAATTCTCTTCAAGAGCATTAAAACTGTATCAGATCGCTACACACATATTATAGAATAAATTATTTTTATTAAGTATAGTTGCTAGGGCTATGACTAAAAACTGTCCCTAACAAGTACAACCATTCTCCCCTGTTTGTGTTCCCCAGCTTTATTTTATTTTATTTATTTTTGTATAAAGTTATACTTAAGACTTTAGATTTAAAATTGATCTTCATTACAACTGTACAAAAGACTTTTGTCCCTGCTGACAAAAAGGCTAATGGTGTCTGACTTTGGTCGCCTCTTGCTAGCAGTAAGAAAATTAAACAACATGAGGAGCATTATCCTAAAGAAGCTTGAGTTTACTAAAACTGATGTAGTTGATATTCAGTGTTTTTTCTATTTTCTAAGTCATATTCTGTCTGTCATCTCTCTGTAGGTCCGACTGGGACTGATGACTTTAGACTACCTAACGGACAATGTGCTGTCCAGTGAGCTGGTGGGGACCAATTCTGAGTGCCAGTCCATGATAACTAATGCCATCTTAGACATACATGATCTAGGAAACAGACCCTTCATGTCTGGCTTCTGTCACCCTCTTGCTCGTCCCCGCCTGCCTCATTCCATCCTGCTGGCCATTGGGGGGTGGAGTGGTGGTGATCCAACTAACGGCATAGAGGCCTACGATTACCGGGCTAACCGCTGGGTCAACGTAACGAACAACCTCGAGTGTCGTCGTGCTTATCATGGAGTCGCCTTCCTCAACGGGTACGTCTACTCCGTTGGTGGCTTCGACAGGGTGGAGCATTTCAACAGCGTCCGTAGGTTTGACCTGACCACTCGCACCTGGAATGAGGTGGCACCCATGCACTCACGCCGCTGCTATGTGAGCGTGACTGTGTTGAACGGGTTCATCTATGCCCTGGGAGGCTACGACGGGCATGTACGACTCAGCAGTGCAGAGCGCTATCAACCTGAAATCAACCAGTGGAGTCTTATTGCACCGATGCACGAACAGAGGAGCGACGCCAGCTGCACAACACTTTACAGCCGGGTGGGTGAAGTAAAAGAGTAGCAGAGAAAGAGAGCACACAGGCCTAGAGACCTGTCAGCAAACCTTTGGTAACAACCAGTTGCTAGGGGAAAATGTGTACTCCTCAGCTGGTTAGGCAGTGGTTGTATGAAAGACTACAGATTTCTACAGCAAATAGTTTGTGAGTGTTTGCAGACAAGTCAGAGTACTCCATGCAAACCTCTGGTGTGCTCAACAGTCTGCTAACAACCAAAGCAAACACAAGGAGGCTTGTGGTGCAACACCTTCTTGGTTACAATTTCAGACTAGCGACAGCCATCAGCCTCCAGCAACCACTTGCCAACCAGTCAGGGAATACACATTTTTTACAGTGAAGCGAGGTGCAAGATAGGTCACAAACTGGTTTCTATGTTCATGTTTTCAAATTTAAAAGTATATTTTAAAAAGTTGAAAAATATACTAATATATATCTATTTTGTTTCTAACTGATCACAAGTGCATCTTTGCATTTATGTACAGTACTTTAGTAGAATTGACCTGTCAACTCAAATATAACAGATATTTAAAAAATTGTAAAACACATCATTTTATTTTATTAAGATCCCAAATTACAGTTATTTATTTGCATTCCTGAAAAGAAAAATTAGCCTTATTGATTGAATGTTATGTTTGATTCATTTCTGACTTTCTGACTCAAAGATGTCCCACGTACTCAGGTCAAATTTGGGTAATTAAAAGTGTGTTTATGACAGGTAATTGTAAAATGCACACATTTGTTAATTGCTGTATTTTTCAGTTGGACACTTAGTTACTGAGTATCGGTCTAACTTCACAAATGATGTGGAAACATTTCACTTACATGTAACATTGTTTCCAACTGAAACCTAAGAAAAGTAAAAATACTTCATGTCCCTTTTTTTGTCTTCAGATTTACATTTGTGGTGGATTCAATGGCAACGAGTGTCTGCAGACAGCAGAATATTACAACCCAGAGACCAACCAGTGGACGATGATCAGTCCCATGAACAGCCGCCCAGAGCGGATAGGTGTCATTGCATATGCGGATCATGTCTTTGCAGTAAGACCACAAAGTAGTGCTGACACTCACGTAACATACAAATCAAATCTGTAATGTGCTTTGATCAGCAAGGCTTAACACAGATTTGGCTGACACAGAATTTTGCTAACTTTGTTTTGTATTTATCAACACAGATTCCTATCCTGACCACAGGTTCAGAGAAGGCATTCTTACTCATTCTATGTATTAATTTAACTGATTAGTGATGTTTCTGCCTCATTAGTTTTTTTCATTTCATGTGCCCCATTCCCAAAATGTTGTGTCTTTGATGATTTCACTCATGATTTCACATTTCACTCAGTACAACAGAAATACTTATTCAAAACCGAACATTGTCATCCTCATTGTTCCACTAGGGGACATATGTTAGAGACAATTTCAAACTTATCCTGCAACACCTTTAGAAAAATGAGGGAATAAGCCAAGTGATTAGCACTCATCCTCTGGGGACAGGAGGCATTTTAGCTGTAAATTTATCTTGCTATTTGCCTTAAAACCACTTATTTAGTTGATTTACAGCTGCACCCTTTGGTAAAAAGCAAAGATTGTAGTCTCACCTTCTGAGACACACTTCTTTATTTAGCTAGCTACCGTTTAGTATTTATTTTCTATTCAGACTAAGTCTAGCAGGTGCATGTTCTTACAGGGGTGCTGTGAAGCTGGTTACACTTACATTCAATCATTTGACCCATGCATTAATTTTTAGGTTGGTGGCTTCGATGGAAACAACCGTCTGCGCACCGCTGAGGCTTACAGCCCACATTCCAATACGTGGAACCTCGTGTCCTCTATGCTGACCCCCCGCAGCAACTTTGGCATTGAGGTAATCGACGATCGCCTTTTTGCCGTCGGGGGTTTCAACGGCTTCACCACCACTTTCAACGTCGAGTACTACGACGCTTTAACCAACGAGTGGTATGAGGCGTGCGACATGGAGATTTTCCGCAGCGCCTTGAGCTGCTGTGTGGTGTCCGGACTTTCCAACCTGACTGAGTACACCTTACCTCGTGACATCCTGCCACTTGCAAATGTGCCAGAAGAAGAAATGGAGTCAGCGGAGTCCATGTAACATCTTTATAGTGCAGTACTGCCATGTGTCAACATCTGAGACTCCAACATGAAGGACTGAAATAAATCTTTAGAGCATTAAACAGCTGGTGAACTGGACATTTTTTTGTAGATATTTCAAAACTTTCAGTATGTGTGTGAGGAGACCCTGTATTGTAGATATTGGGTTTCATCAAGATTACGCCTTTGCAACAATAAGAAATTTAAAAGATTTCTTCATTCCCTGTAATGTATGGCTGCTGAGTAGCCATAACAGACATGCACACAGGGTGATCAGATCACAATGAGCCGCATGTGGGACTTTTCCAACTCTTGCTAGGTAAACACAATAAGAATAAAGGGAAGCTTTCACTCTCCCTTGTTATTTCAGCTGCGCGTCTGTCTGGTAACAGTATATAGGTTTGAGTAAGGATGTATCCATAGGTCTTTTTGGAGCGATATGTGACAACCACTGAATCTTTAGCCAAATATCACACAAATATACTGTGTCGCTTCACACCATTTTTTCTCTTGTGTGAAACCAAAAAATAACTCTATCTATATCTTTCATCTGCTTTGTGGTATTTTTCACTATATTGCATAGAATGATATATTTGTTTATGATAAAAAGTATGACCTTTATATGTACTAAGGAAAATCCAGTGTTTAAAAAGGTGGATCTCCTCCAGAGCCTGTAAAATGTGGGATATTGGATCAAGATGTGGAGACGGGGGAACAGCATAAAAATGCTGTGCAGTCCCCCTTAAAGAGGGACATCTGATCCCCCTACCTGCACAACATGAAGGTTGAAGCAACACCAGTAAAACAACACCTTATGGTGGCAAACCACCGTGTACACAGTGAACTGCAAAGCTGTTCATAGGAACATCCTCCATCCATGGTGGTGTTATCTTTATTCTGATACCAAATTGATTGATTTATGAATTTACTGCAAACATTTCTTACATTTTTCTTATTGCAAGCAGAACTGATGGTTAAAAATGTTTATTTGTGTGTTTGTTGTTTGCTGGGGAGATAAACTTTATTGCATTTTTGTTGTAAACTGTTATTTCAAGATAACGGAGTCCAGTACAGCACGTCCCCAACAACTGGAAACTCAGTAATAAAAGAGCCAACACACAAAACAATAAAATCTATACTAGTCAGAAAAATCTGAAAAAACTGCCTATTAAGTTTGAATATGAACTAAATATGATATTGTGGTCCATATTTAAATAGGACTACAATTTAATCTTGTCATGATCCTGGGCCATGTTGGCCCAGCATTCTTGGTTCTCGTGTATTTTTGTATTTCGTTATTTAGGCCATGGTTCTTGGGTTGCTCTGTTAAGTTGTTTCTTATTTGATTTCCCCTTGTGACTTTTACCCCTGTGTGCCCCTCTGTGTATCTGTGAGCCCTCGTCTCCCCTCCTTGTGTTTTATTCCATGTTTTCCCCAGCCCGTTATGTCTGTGCTCTCCCCGTGCTCTCTCTCCTCCTGTCTGAACCTCTGTACTTCCTTTTTTACTTTGACAGTCTCCCGTCAGTGTTGCGTTTTCTCCTGCCTTGTCTTGTTATGATTATCAGTGTCACCTGTGTTCCTCGTGTGCTCCCACTTCCCTCGTTAAACCTCTGTGTATTTAGGTCTGCGTCTCCCTCAGTTCTGTGTCGCGTTCTCCCTCATGGCTGTGTTTCCCTCCGTGTGTTTCCTCGTGAGTCAGTTCCTTAGTACTTCCCAGTTTAGTTTCATATTATTTTGTATTGCCTTTATCATCCGTCAGCAATAAAGCTGTATTTTGAGTTCAGTCCTGTTTTCCTGTGAGTTTGCGTTTGGGTCCTCATCCTGCCTGCCACACAGCGACACATGACAAATCTAAGTTGTTTCAGAAGTGTTATGTTACCGGTTGACCTCTGTGAAGCAAACATACAAAATGCTAGGTGATATCTGTGAGGCTCATATGCAATACATTAAAACCAAATCAAATCAAAACAAAAGTTTTTATGCAATGAAAGGTTCATTAAAACAATGTAAATATACATTTCAAAACAATTCTATGGGGCAACTGTTGCCAAGTCATCATGATGTCATAAGCCTCCATTCCACAATTCCACAGTTAGGTTTGACTTTGTGATCTGAACACTTCAAGACAAACTTCAGACAAAAAAACTAAGAAAAACAGTCACAAAACTCAAGATGAGTGAAGAAAGCCAGCCGCCATACAAGTCGAGCTCAGTGTATAATGAACTCCGTTTGAGGGACAATTTTGTGATGCAATCATCAAAGTGGAGGATGTTGAATTTCCGGTCCACAAGATCATCCTGTGTAACTGCACCCCGTACTTCAGGTGAGTTGCTTACCTGACAATGTGAAGGAAGGTTGACTGATTTATACCTGTGAAAAATGTAATTCATGGTCTTAGTCTGTGAAACAGTGCCAACAAAAAGGAACATGTTGAATCATGGAGCTTTTCAGATAGAAAGACTTTGTCACGGTCAACTGACAGATAGACCCAAAACACAATGCAAACATTTGCAGATTTCATCTTTACCTTCACAGAGCTCCAGATTCCACTTCAGTAAATGTGCCATTTAAAAAGCACTGTGAATCACTTGGTGATTGTATGAACTAAATTCAGACTGTGTTGAGCCGAAGTCTAATTTATGTGTTTTAAGTTACATTAATATCTTCTCAACTGTTATTCACACAGTAAAACACACCAGACTTACTGATACTAAAAAGGTTGAAAGTTATACGCTGAGCAAAGGTTTATAGATGAGTTTTTGTTCATTTGTTTATTTGTTTGTTAAGCTATTTAACGCTGATAAATGAATCATTTAAGCATGAAAAGGACACCTACTATAACTTGAAGGATGAACCAGTATTGTTTCTACACATAACACACAACTTAGCGAAGAAACAATTTTAAAGACAAAACAAGGAGTGGCAGGCATAAAAGAAGTAATGATCAACAGCACATGAACAGTATCTGAAAGTCATGTCCTTAAGAAAAACGAAAGAATCCAGCAAATTCCAGACACAAGACCATTTAGTCCATCTACTTTTCATGAAACCTCATCAGAAATGGTTATGGAAGGGAAACAGAGAGTGTAATTAAGCAAAATGCACTGGAACTTCCATAAGGAAAGGAAACAGACTGAGGTATGCAAAATTACATATAACTAGAGTGAAGATCAGTAGAAACTGGCCTTATGGAGTTGATTTCAATATCTGTCATAGAGGTACAACAGTGAGTGTCTAGAGTTAACTTTAAAACACGGTGGAGGCTCTGTCATAGTGTGGGACTGCATTTTGTTTTGCATACTGCCAATGTAATAGAGGCATTGAAAACCCAATAATCAAGCACACTAAACATGTACAAACTCTGTTTTGGAGTTATATACTCTAATGGCAATATGTACTAGACATTACAAGACGATCACAATAATAACATAGTAACACATGTAATTAGGTGATCATATCCATTCCAGTCAATTGGTTTTATATATTTATCCTACTTGTGCATGACATAGTTTACAATCTTGTTGCCTCCACACCTTTTAATATTTTGTACTCTGTCTCCATCTCTACCCTCAGGGCTCTTTTCACCCACTGCAGCGACCCAGACAAACAGGTCTTCAACATACCTGGCTTGTCTCCTGAGATGATGGCACTCATCATTGACTTTGCATACACTGGCTCTGTTTCCATAACAGAGAAAAATGCAGTGGAACTTCTCATGGCAGCTGATCAACTCAATGTAATGGACATTGTGAAACTCTGCTGTGACTTCCTCGGGGAGCAACTGTGCCCAGAGAACTGTGTTGGCATTTGGCAGTTCACAAAAGTATGCTTATTACCCGAACTACGCGCCAAGGCCTACCACTACATCATCAATAACTTTGAGCAGGTTGTTCTTGAGGAGGAGTTCCTCCAGCTAACTGTGGAGGAAGTTGCTGATATCCTTGATAGAGAGGACCTCAATGTGCAGTTGGAGACCACCGTGTATGAAGCGCTTATAAAGTGGATTAGCCATGTACCTGCAGAACGGGAACAACACCTCACCGCTCTGTTGTCCAAGGTGTATAAACTTTCATTACTACATTTAGTTTGGACTGAAATCTTCAGCATTTAAGTGATAGATTGAGTCAATCCATCTGGGTATAAGGATGCTTTAATATCTCGAGATGTTGCTCTTTTCAGCTGTAGCCAAACCACATTTAAGAAATTCTCTTCAAGAGCATTAAAACTGTATCAGATCGCTACACACATATTATAGAATAAATTATTTTTATTAAGTATAGTTGCTAGGGCTATGACTAAAAACTGTCCCTAACAAGTACAACCATTCTCCCTGTTTGTGTTCCCCAGCTTTATTTTATTTTATTTATTTTTGTATAAAGTTATACTTAAGACTTTAGATTTAAAATTGATCTTCATTACAACTGTACAAAAGACTTTTGTCCCTGCTGACAAAAAGGCTAATGGTGTCTGACTTTGGTCGCTCTCTTGCTAGCAGTAAGAAAATTAAACAACATGAGGAGCATTATCCTAAAGAAGCTTGAGTTTACTAAAACTGATGTAGTTGATATTCAGTGTTTTTTCTATTTTCTAAGTCATATTCTGTCTGTCATCTCTCTGTAGGTCCGACTGGGACTGATGACTTTAGACTACCTAACGGACAATGTGCTGTCCAGTGAGCTGGTGGGGACCAATTCTGAGTGCCAGTCCATGATAACTAATGCCATCTTAGACATACATGATCTAGGAAACAGACCCTTCATGTCTGGCTTCTGTCACCCTCTTGCTCGTCCCCGCCTGCCTCATTCCATCCTGCTGGCCATTGGGGGGTGGAGTGGTGGTGATCCAACTAACGGCATCGAGGCCTCACGACACCGGGCTAACCGCTGGGTCAACGTAACGAACAACCTCGAGTGTCGTCGTGCTTATCATGGAGTCGCCTTCCTCAACGGGTACGTCTACTCCGTTGGTGGCTTCGACAGGGTGGAGCATTTCAACAGCGTCCGTAGGTTTGACCTGACCACTCGCACCTGGAATGAGGTGGCACCCATGCACTCCCGCCGCTGCTATGTGAGCGTGACTGTGTCTATGTCTATGCCCTGGGAGGCTACGACGGGCATGTACGACTCAGCAGTGCAGAGCGCTATCAACCTGAAATCAACCAGTGGAGTCTTATTGCACCGATGCATGAACAGAGGAGCATCGCCAGCTGCACAACACTTTACAGCCGGGTGGGTGAAGTAAAAGAGTAGCAGAGAAAGAGAGCACACAGGCCTACAGACCTGTCAGCAACCTTTTGGTAACAACCAGTTGCTAGGGAAAAATGTGTACTCCTCAGCTGGTTAGGCAGTGGTTGTATGAAAGACTACAGATTTCTACAGCAAATAGTTTGTGAGTGTTTGCAGACAAGTCAGAGTACTCCATGCAAACCTCTGGTGTGCTCAACAGTCTGCTAACAACCAAAGCAAACACAAGGAGGCTTGTGGTGCAACACCTTCTTGGTTACAATTTCAGACTAGCGACAGCCATCAGCCTCCAGCAACCACTTGCCAACCAGTCAGGGAATACACATTTTTTACAGTGAAGCGAGGTGCAAGATAGGTCACAAACTGGTTTCTATGTTCATGTTTTCAAATTTAAAAAGTATATTTTAAAAAGTTGAAAAATATACTAATATATATCTATTTTGTTTCTAACTGATCACAAGTGCATCTTTGCATGTATGTACAGTACTTTAGTAGAATTGACCTGTCAACTCAAATATAACAGATATTTAAAAAATTGTAAAACACATCATTTTATTTTATTAAGATCCCAAATTACAGTTATTTATTTGCATTCCTGAACAGAAAAATTAGCCTTATTGATTGAATGTTATGTTTGATTCATTTCTGACTTTCTGACTCAAAGATGTCCCACGTACTCAGGTCAAATTTGGGTAATTAAAAGTGTGTTTATGACAGGTAATTGTGAAATGCACACATTTGTTAATTGCTGTATTTTTCAGTTGGACACTTGGGTACCGAGTATCGGTCTAACTTCACAAATGATGTGGAAACATTTCACTTACATCTAACATTGTTTCCAACTGAAACCTAAGAAAAGTAAAAATACTTCATGTCCCTTTTTTTGTCTTCAGATTTACATTTGTGGTGGATTCAATGGCAACGAGTGTCTGCAGACAGCAGAATATTACAACCCAGAGACCAACCAGTGGACGATGATCAGCCCCATGAACAGCCGCCGCAGCGGGATAGGTGTCATTGCATATGCGGATCATGTCTTTGCAGTAAGACCACAAAGTAGTGCTGACACTCACGTAACATACAAATCAAATCTGTAATGTGCTTTGATCAGCAAGGCTTAACACAGATTTGGCTGACACAGAATTTTGCTAACTTTGTTTTGTATTTATCAATGAACAGATTCCTATCCTGACCACAGGTTCAGAGAAGGCATTCTTACTCATTCTATGTATTAATTTAACTGATTAGTGATGTTTCTGCCGCATTAATTTTTTTCATTTCATGTGCCCCATTCCCAAAATGTTGTGTCTTTGATGATTTCACTCATGATTTCACATTTCACTCAGTACAACAGAAATACTTATTCAAAACCGAACATTGTCATCCTCATCGTTCCACTAGGGGACATATGTTAGAGACAATTTCAAACTTATCCTGCAACACCTTTAGAAAAATGAGGGAATAAGCCAAGTGATTAGAACTCATCCTCTGGGGACAGGAGGCATTTTAGCTGTAAATTTATCTTGCTATTTGCCTTAAAACCACTTATTTAGTTGATTTGCAGCTGCACCCTTTGGTAAAAAGCAAAGATTGTAGTCTCACCTTCTGAGACACACTTCTTTATTTAGCTAGCTACTGTTTAGTATTTATTTTCTATTCAGACTAAGTCTAGCAGGTGCATGTTCTTACACAGGGTGCTGTGAAGCTGGTTACACTTACATTCAATCATTTGACCCATGCATTAATTTTTAGGTTGGTGGCTTCGATGGAAACAACCGCTCTGCGCACCGCTGAGGCTTACAGCCCACATTCCAATACGTGGAACCTCGTGTCCTCTATGCTGACCCCCGCAGCAACTTTGGCATTGAGGTAATCGACGATCGCCTCTTTGCCGCCGGGGTTTCAACGGCTTCACCACCACTTTCAACGTCGAGTACTACGACGCTTTAACCAACGAGTGGTATGAGGCGTGCGACATGGAGATTTTCCTCAGCGCCTTGAGCTGCTGTGTGGTGTCCGGACTTTCCAACCTGACTGAGTACACCTTACCTCGTGACATCCTGCCACTTGCAAATGTGCCAGAAGAAGAAATGGAGTCAGCGGAGTCCATGTAACATCTTTATAGTGCAGTACTGCCATGTGTCAACATCTGAGACTCCAACATGAAGGACTGAAATAAATCTTTAGAGCATTAAACAGCTGGTGAACTGGACATTTTTTTGTAGATATTTGAAAACTTTCAGTATGTGTGTGAGGAGACCCTGTACTGTAGATATTGGGTTTCATCAAGATTACGCCTTTGCAACAATAAGAAATTTAAAAGATTTTTTCATTCCCTGTAATGTATGGCTGCTGAGTAGCCATAACAGACATGCACACAGGGTGATCACATCACAATGAGCCGCATGTGGGACTTTTCCAACTCTTGCTAGGTAAACACAATAAGAATAAAGGGAAGCTTTCACTCTCCCTTGTTATTTCAGCTGCACGTCTGTCTGGTAACAGTATATAGGTTTGAGTAAGGATGTATCCACAGGTCTTTTTTGAGCGATATGTGACAACCTATGAATCTTTAGCCAAATATCACACAAATATACTGTGTCGCTTCACACCATTTTTTCTCGTGTGAAACCAAAAAATAACTCTATCTATATCTATATCTTTCATCTGCTTTGTGGTATTTTTCACTATATTGCATAGAATGATATATTTGTTTATGATAAAAAGTATGACCTTTATATGTACTAAGGGAAATCCAGTGTTTAAAAGGTGGATCTCCTCCAGAGCCTGTAAATGTGGGATATTGGATCAAGATGTGGAGACGGGGAACAGCATAAAAATGCTGTGCAGTCCCCTTAAAGAGGGACATCTGATCCCCTACCTGCACAACATGAAGGTTGAAGCAACACCAGTAAAACAACACCTTATGGTGGCAAACCACCGTGTACACAGTGAACTGCAAAGCTGTTCATAGGAACATCCTCCATCCATGGTGGTGTAATCTTTATTCTGATACCGAATTGATTGATTTATGAATTTACTGCAAACATTTCTTACATTTTTCTTATTGCAAGCAGAACTGATGGTTAAAAATGTTTATTTGTGTGTTTGTTGTTTGCTGGGGAGATAAACTTTATTGCAGTTTTGTTGTAAACTGTTATTTCAAGATAACGGAGTCCAGTACAGCACGTCCCCAACAACTGGAAACTCAGTAATAAAAGAGCCAACACACAAAACAATAAAATCTATACTAGTCAGAAAAATCAGAAAAAACTGCCTATTAAGTTTGAATATGAACTAAATATGATATTGTAGTCCATATTTAAATAGGACTACAATTTAATCTAAGTTCTTTCAGAAGTGTTATGTTACAGGTTGACCTCTGTGAAGCAAACATACAAAATGCTAGGTGATATCTGTGAGGCTCATATACAATACATTAAAACCAAATCAAATCAAAACAAAAGTTTTTATGCAATGAAAGGTTCATTAAAACAATGTAAATATACATTTCAAAACAATTCTATGGGGCAACTGTTGCCAAGTCATCATGATGTCATAAGCCTCCATTCCACAATTCCACAGTTAGGTTTGACTTTGTGATCTGAACACTTCAAGACAAACTTAAGACAAAAAAACTAAGAAAAACAGTCACAAAACTCAAGATGAGTGGAGAAAGCCAGCCGCCATACAAGTCGAGCTCAGTGTATAATGAACTCCGTTTGGAGGGACAATTTTGTGATGCAATCATCAAATTGGAGGATGTTGAATTTCCGGTCCACAAGATCATCCTGTGTAACTGCACCCCGTACTTCAGGTGAGTTGCTTACCTGATAATGTGAAGGAAGGTTGACTGATTTATACTTGTGAAAAATGTAATTCATGGTCTTAGTCTGTGAAACAGTGCCAACAAAAAGGAACATGTTGAATCATGGAGCTTTTCTGATAGAAAGACTTTGTCACGGTCAACTGACAGATAGACCCAAAACACAATGCAAACATTTGCAGATTTCATCTTTACCTTCACAGAGCTCCAGATTCCACTTCAGTAAATGTGCCATTTAAAAAGCACTGTGAATCACTTGGTGATTGTATGAACTAAATTCAGACTGTGTTGAGTCAAGTCTAATTTATGTGTTTTAAGTTACATTAATATCTTCTCAACTGTTATTCACACAGTAAAACACACCAGACTTACTGATACTAAAAAGGTTGAAAGTTATACGCTGAGCAAAGGTTTATAGATGAGTTTTTGTTCATTTGTTTATTTGTTTGTTAAGCTATTTAACGCTGATAAATGAATCATTTAAGCATGAAAAGGACACCTACTATAACTTGAAGGATGAACCAGTATTGTTTCTACACATAACACACAACTTAGCGAAGAAACAATTTTAAAGACAAAACAAGGAGTGGCAGGCATAAAAGAAGTAATGATCAACAGCACATGAACAGTATCTGAAAGTCATGTCCTTAAGAAAAACGAAAGAATCCAGCAAATTCCAGACACAAGACCATTTAGTCCATCTACTTAACATGAAACCTCATCAGAAATGGTTATGGAAGGGAAACAGAGAGTGTAATTGAGCAAAATGCACTGGAACTTCCATAAGGAAAGGAAACAGACTGAGGTATGCCAAATTACATATAACTTGAGTGAAG
Source organism: Oreochromis aureus (assembly GCF_013358895.1). NCBI lineage: Eukaryota > Metazoa > Chordata > Actinopteri > Cichliformes > Cichlidae > Oreochromis > Oreochromis aureus. The sequence continues at coordinate 22,444,010 of NC_052962.1, forward strand.
ATCAGTAGAAACTGGCCTTATGGAGTTGATTTCAGTATTTGTCATAGAGGTACAACAGTGAGTGTCTAGAGTTAACTTTAAAACATGGTGGAGGCTCTGTCATGGTGTGGGACTGCATTTTGTTTTGCATGCTGCCAATGTAATAAAGGCATTGAAAACCCAATAATCAAGCACACTAAACATGTACAAACTCTGTTTTGGAGTTATATACTCTAATGGCAATATGGACTAGACATTACAAGACGATCACAATAATCACATAGTAACACATGTAATTAGGTGATCATATCCATTCCAGTCAATTGGTTTTATATATTTATCCTACTTGTGCATGATGTAGTTTATGATCTTGTTGCCTCCACACCTTTTAATATTTTCTACTCTGTCTCCATCTCTACCCTCAGGGCTCTTTTCACCCACTGCAGCGACCCAGACAAACAGGTCTTCAACATACCTGGCTTGTCTCCTGAGATGATGGCACTCATCATTGACTTTGCATACACTGGCTCTGTTTCCATAACAGAGAAAAATGCAGTGGAACTTCTCATGGCAGCTGATCAACTCAATGTAATGGACATTGTGAAACTCTGCTGTGACTTCCTCGGGGAGCAACTGTGCCCAGAGAACTGTGTTGGCATTTGGCAGTTCACAAAAGTATGCTTATTACCCGAACTACGCGCCAAGGCCTACCACTACATCATCAATAACTTTGAGCAGGTTGTTCTTGAGGAGGAGTTCCTCCAGCTAACTGTGGAGGAAGTTGCTGATATCCTTGATAGAGAGGACCTCAATGTGCAGTTGGAGACCACCGTGTATGAAGCGCTTATAAAGTGGATTAGCCATGTACCTGCAGAACGGGAACAACACCTCACCGCTCTGTTGTCCAAGGTGTATAAACTTTCATTACTACATTTAGTTTGGGCTGAAATCTTCAGCATTTAAGTGATAGATTGAGTCGATCCATCTGGGTATAAGGATGCTTTGATATCTTGAGATGTTGCTCTTTTCAGCTGTAGCCAAACCACATTTAAGAAATTCTCTTCAAGAGCATTAAAACTGTATCAGATCGCTACACACATATTATAGAATAAATTATTTTTATTAAGTATAGTTGCTAGGGCTATGACTAAAAACTGTCCCTAACAAGTACAACCATTCTCCCCTGTTTGTGTTCCCCAGCTTTATTTTATTTTATTTATTTTTGTATAAAGTTATACTTAAGACTTTAGATTTAAAATTGATCTTCATTACAACTGTACAAAAGACTTTTGTCCCTGCTGACAAAAAGGCTAATGGTGTCTGACTTTGGTCGCTCTCTTGCTAGCAGTAAGAAAATTAAACAACATGAGGAGCATTATCCTAAAGAAGCTTGAGTTTACTAAAACTGATGTAGTTGATATTCAGTGTTTTTTCTATTTTCTAAGTCATATTCTGTCTGTCATCTCTCTGTAGGTCCGACTGGGACTGATGACTTTAGACTACCTAACGGACAATGTGCTGTCCAGTGAGCTGGTGGGGACCAATTCTGAGTGCCAGTCCATGATAAGTAATGCCATCTTAGACATACATGGTCTAGGAAACAGACCCTTCATGTCTGGCTTCTGTCACCCTCTTGCTCGTCCCCGCCTGCCTCATTCCATCCTGCTGGCCATTGGGGGGTGGAGTGGTGGTGACCCAACTAACGACATTGAGGCCTACGATTACCGGGCTAACTGCTGGGTCAACGTAACAGACAACTTCGAGCGTCCTCGTGCGTATCATGGAGTCGCCTTCCTCAACGGGTACGTCTACTCCGTTGGTGGCTTCGACAGGGTGGAGCATTTCAACAGCGTCCGTAGGTTTGACCTGACCACTCGCACCTGGAATGAGGTGGCACCCATGCACTCACGCCGCTGCTATGTGAGCGTGACTGTGTTGAACGGGTTCATCTATGCCCTGGGAGGCTACGACGGACATGTACAACTCAGCAGTGCAGAGCGCTATCAGCCTGAAATCAACCAGTGGAGTCTTATTGCACCGATGCACGAACAGAGGAGCGACGCCAGCTGCACAACACTTTACAGCCGGGTGGGTGAAGTAAAAGAGTAGCAGAGAAAGAGAGCACACAGGCCTAGAGACCTGTCAGCAACCTTTTGGTAACAACCAGTTGCTAGGGAAAAATGTGTACTCCTCAGCTGGTTAGGCAGTGGTTGTATGAAAGACTACAGATTTCTACAGCAAATAGTTTGTGAGTGTTTGCAGACAAGTCAGAGTACTCCATGCAAACCTCTGGTGTGCTCAACAGTCTGCTAACAACCAAAGCAAACACAAGGAGGCTTGTGGTGCAACACCTTCTTGGTTACAATTTCAGACTAGCGACAGCCATCAGCCTCCAGCAACCACTTGCCAACCAGTCAGGGAATACACATTTTTTACAGTGAAGCGAGGTGCAAGATAGGTCACAAACTGGTTTCTATGTTCATGTTTTGTCAAATTTAAAAGTATATTTTAAAAAGTTGAAAAATATACTAATATATATCTATTTTGTTTCTAACTGATCACTAGTGCATCTTTGCATTTATGTACAGTACTTTAGTAGAATTGACTTGTCAACTAAAATATAAAACATATTAAAAAATAGTAAAACACATCATTATTTTATTTTATTAAGATCCCAAATTACAGTTATTTATTTGCATTGCTGAACAGAAAAATTAGCCTTATTGATTGAATGTTATGTTTGATTCATTTCTGACTTCTCAAAGAAGTCCCACGTACTCAGGTCAAATTTGGGTACATAAACATGTTTTTATGACAGGTAACTGTAAAACACACACACATTTGTTAATTGCTGTATTTTTCAGTTGGACACTTAGTTACTGAGTATCGGTCTAACTTCACAAATGATGTGGAAACATTTCACTTACAGGTAACATTGTTTCCATCTGAAACCTAAGAAAAGTAAAAATGTTTGTCCATTGTTTTGTCTTCAGATTTACATTTGTGGTGGATTCAATGGCAACGAGTGTCTGCAGACAGCAGAATATTACAACCCAGAGACCAACCAGTGGACGATGATCAGCCCCATGAACAGCCGCTGCAGCGGGATAGGTGTCATTGCATATGCGGATCATGTCTTTGCAGTAAGACCACAAAGTAGTGCTGACACTCACGTAACATACAAATCAAATCTGTAATGTGCTTTGATCAGCAAGGCTTAACACAGATTTGGCTGACACAGAATTTCGCTAACTTTGTTTTGTATTTATCAATGAACAGATTCCTATCCTGACCACAGGTTCAGAGAAGGCATTCTTACTCATTCTATGTATTAATTTAACTGATTAGTGATGTTTCTGCCTCATTAGTTTTTTTTCATTTCATGTGCCCCATTCCCAAAATGTTGTGTCTTTGATGATTTCACTCATGATTTCACATTTCACTCAGTACAACAGAAATACTTATTCAAAACCGAACATTGCCATCGTCATCGTTCCACTAGGGGACATATGTTAGAGACAATTTCAAAGTTATCCTGCAACACCTTTAGAAAAATGAGGGAATAAGCCAAGTGATTAGAACTCATCCTCTGGGGACAGGAGGCATTTTAGCTGTAAATTTATCTTGCTATTTGCCTTAAAACCACTTATTTAGTTGATTTACAGCTGCACCCTTTGGTAAAAAGCAAAGATTGTAGTCTCACCTTCTGAGACACACTTCTTTATTTAGCTAGCTACCGTTTAGTATTTATTTTCTATTCAGACTAAGTCTCTATTCAAAAAAAGGAAAAGTTATTATCAGCAGAATGCAGTGACCTTACCCTGGTGCTGACCTCGGGGTCTTTGATCAGGCTTTTAGGCCCCAAAGCCTGTCAGGGCTACTTTAATCTGTTATAGGAAGAAAGGACTGGAACTCAATGTTCCTTTTTGGACTAAAGGCAAAAGAGCTGTGAAGACATTTATACTGAAAACATAAATACTTTTTGTCGAGGGTTATTCATCTTTGGTCATAATTGCGTGACGTAATAGACAACAGTGCTTTAATAGCTGTAGTTGAGGCTATTGAGGCTCATAAAGACTTCTTCAACAGCTGGCTTCTACTTTATTTTACTTTTTCCTTTTAATTGGCCTGTGACAATGCAAATAATGGGACGTTAATGGGCCTTTTTTAAAACAACTTTTATGTGTAAACTCCATATAACAGCATGAGAATATGTCGGGTAACTGTTCGCTTTATCCAGGTAAAACCCTAAACCAATCAGAGTATTTCCAGTAGTCAGACCACACCTAAAGCAAACAATCTCCTTGTATCTGCTACATATTAAGGGCAACTGGACAATATTGCAACTTAATTCTTCAGTCACTTTCTGCAGTATCTGTGCAAAAACAGCTAAAGACGTATAGCAGGTGCATGTTCTTACAGGGGTGCTGTGAAGCTGGCTACACTCACATTCAATCATTTGACCCATGCATTAATTTTTAGGTTGGTGGCTTCGATGGAAACAACCATCTGCGCACCGCTGAGGCTTACAACCCACATTCCAATACGTGGAACCTCGTGTCCTCTATGCTGACCCCCCGCAGCAACTTTGGCATTGAGGTAATCGACGATCGCCTCTTTGCCGTCGGGGGTTTCAACGGCTTAATCACCACTTTCAACGTCGAGTACTACGACGCTTTAACCAACGAGTGGTATGAGGCGTGCGACATGGAGATTTTCCGCAGCGCCTTGAGCTGCTGTGTGGTGTCCGGACTTTCCAACCTGACTGAGTACACCTTACCTCGTGACATCCTGCCACTTGCAAATGTGCCAGAAGAAGAAATGGAGTCAGCGGAGTCCATGTAACATCTTTATAGTGCAGTACTGCCATGTGTCAACATCTGAGACTCCAACATGAAGGACTGAAATAAATCTTTAGAGCATTAAACAGCTGGTGAACTGGACATTTTTTTGTAGATATTTCAAAACTTTCAGTATGTGTGTGAGGAGACCCTGTACTGTAGATATTGGGTTTCATCAAGATTACGCCTTTGCAACAATAAGAAATTTAAAAGATTTCTTCATTCCCTGTAATGTATGGCTGCTGAGTAGCCATAACAGACATGCACACAGGGTGATCAGATCACAATGAGCCGCATGTGAGACTTTTCCAACTCTTGCTAGGTAAACACAATAAGAATAAAGGGAAGCTTTCACGCTCCCTTGTTATTTCAGCTGCGCGTCTGTCTGGTAACAGTATATAGGTTTGAGTAAGGATGTATCCATAGGTCTTTTTTGGGCGCTAGCTGACAATTTATGAATCTTTAGCCAAATATCACACAAATATACTGTGTCGCTTCACACCATTTTTTCTCTTGTGTGAAACCAAAAAATAACTCTATCTATATCTTTCATCTGCTTTGTGGTATTTTTCACTATATTGCATAGAATGATATATTTGTTTATGATAAAAAGTATGACCTTTATATGTACTAAGGAAAATCCAGTGTTTAAAAAGGTGGATCTCCTCCAGAGCCTGTAAAATGTGGGATATTGGATCAAGATGTGGAGACGGGGGAACAGCATAAAAATGCTGTGCAGTCCCCCTTAAAGAGGGACATCTGATCCCCCTACCTGCACAACATGAAGGTTGAAGCAACACCACACCAGTAGAACAACACCTTATGGAGGCAAACCACCGTGTACACAGTGAACTGCAAAGCTGTTCATAGGAACATCCTCCATCCATGGTGGTGTAATCTTTATTCTGATACCGAATTGATTGATTTATGAATTTACTGCAAACATTTCTTACATTTTTCTTATTGCAAGCAGAACTGATGGTTAAAAATGTTTATTTGTGTGTTTGTTGTTTGCTGGGGAGATAAACTTTATTGCATTTTTGTTGTAAACTGTTATTTCAAGATAACGGAGTCCAGTACAGCACGTCCCCAACAACTGGAAACTCAGTAATAAAAGAGCCAACACACAAAACAATAAAATCTATACTAGTCAGAAAAATCTGAAAAAACGGCCTATTAAGTTTGAATATGAACTAAATATGATATTGTGGTCCATATTTAAATAGGACTACAATTTAATCTAAGTTCTTTCAGAAGTGTTATGTTACAGGTTGACCTCTGTAAAGCAAACATACAAAATGCTAGGTGATATCTGTGAGGCTCATATGCAATACATTAAAACCAAATCAAATCAAAACAAAAGTTTTTATCCAATGAAAGGTTCATTAAAACAATGTAAATATACATTTCAAAACAATTCTATGGGGCAACTGTTGCCAGGTTAGGTTTGATTTTGATCACAAAGTCAAACCTAAACGACAGTTAGGTTTGACTTTGTGATCTGAACACTTCAAGACAAACTTCAGACACAAAAACTAAGAAAAACAGTCACAAAACTCAAGATGAGTGGAGAAAGCCAGCCGCCATACAAGTCGAGCTCAGTGTATAATGAACTCCGTTTGGAGGGACAATTTTGTGATGCAATCATCAAAGTGGAGGATGTTGAATTTCCGGTCCACAAGATCATCCTGTGTAACTGCACCCCGTACTTCAGGTGAGTTGCTTACCTGATAATGTGAAGGAAGGTTGACTGATTTATACTTGTGAAAAATGTAATTCATGGTCTTAGTCTGTGAAACAGTGCCAACAAAAAGGAACATGTTGAATCATGGAGCTTTTCAGATAGAAAGACTTTGTCACGGTCAACTGACAGATAGACCCAAAACACAATGCAAACATTTGCAGATTTCATCTTTACCTTCACAGAGCTCCAGATTCCACTTCAGTAAATGTGCCATTTAAAAAGCACTGTGAATCACTTGGTGATTGTATGAACTAAATCCAGACTGTGTTGAGCCGAAGTCTAATTTATGTGTTTTAAGTTACATTAATATCTTCTCAACTGTTATTCACACAGTAAAACACACCAGACTTACTGATACTAAAAAGATTGAACTCTGTTATAAAGTTATACGCTGAGCAAAAGTTTATAGATGAGTTTTTGTTCATTTGTTTATTTGTTTGTTAAGCTATTTAATGCTGATAAATGAATCATTTAAGCATGAAAAGGACACCTACTATAACTTGAAGGATGAACCAGTATTGTTTCTACACATAACACACAACTTAGCGAAGAAACAATTTTAAAGACAAAACAAGGAGTGGCAGGCATAAAAGAAGTAATGATCTACAGCACATGAACAGTATCTGAAAGTCATGTCCTTAAGAAAAACGAAAGAATCCAGCAAATTCCAGACACAAGACCATTTAGTCCATCTACTTTTCATGAAACCTCATCAGAAATGGTTATGGAAGGGAAACAGAGAGTGTAATTGAGCAAAATGCACTGGAACTTCCATAAGGAAAGGAAACAGACTGAGGTATGCAAAATTACGCAATCACTAGACTAAACATCAGGGCAAACTTGCCTTATGGAGTTGATTTCAATATTTGTCATAGAGGTACAACAGTGAGTGTCTAGAGTTAACTTTAAAACACGGTGGAGGCTCTGTCATAGTGTGGGACTGCATTTTGTTTTGCATACTGCCAATGTAATAAAGGCATTGAAAACCCAATAATCAAGCACACTAAACATGTACAAACTCTGTTTTGGAGTTATATACTCTAATGGCAATATGGACTAGACATTACAAGACTATCACAGTAATCACATAGTAACACATGTAATTAGGTGATCATGTCCATTCCAGTCAATTGGTTTTATATATTTATCCTACTTGTGCATGATGTAGTTTACGATCTTGTTGCCTCCACACCTTTTAATATTTTGTACTCTGTCTCCATCTCTACCCTCAGGGCTCTTTTCACCCAATGCAGCGACCCAGACAAACAGGTCTTCAACATACCTGGCTTGTCTCCTGAGATGATGGCACTCATCATTGACTTTGCATACACTGGCTCTGTTTCCATAACAGAGAAAAATGCAGTGGAACTTCTCATGGCAGCTCATCAACTCAATGTAATGGACATTGTGAAACTCTGCTGTGACTTCCTCGGGGAGCAACTGTGCCCAGAGAACTGTGTTGGCATTTGGCAGTTCACAAAAGTATGCTTATTACCCGAACTACGCGCCAAGGCCTACCACTACATCATCAATAACTTTGAGCAGGTTGTTCTTGAGGAGGAGTTCCTGCAGCTAACTGTGGAAGAAGTTGCTGATATCCTTGATAGAGAGGACCTCAATGTGCAGTTGGAAATCACCGTGTACGAAGCGCTTATAAAGTGGATTGGCCATGTACCTGCAGAACGGGAACAACACCTCAACGCTCTGTTGTCCAAGGTGTATAAACTTTCATTACTACATTTAGTTTGGACTGAAATCTTCAGGATTTAAGTGATAGATTGAGTCGATCCATCTGGGTATAAGGATGCTTTAATATCTTGAGATGTTGCTCTTTTCAGCTGTAGCCAAACCACATTTAAGAAATTCTCTTCAAGAGCATTAAAACTGTATCAGATCGCTACACACATATTATAGAATAAATTATTTTTATTAAGTATAGTTGCTAGGGCTATGACTAAAAACTGTCCCTAACAAGTACAACCATTCTCCCCTGTTTGTGTTCCCCAGCTTTATTTTATTTTATTTATTTTTGTATAAAGTTATACTTAAGACTTTAGATTTAAAATTGATCTTCATTACAACTGTACAAAAGACTTTTGTCCCTGTTGACAAAAAGGCTAATGGTGTCTGACTTTGGTCGCTCTCTTGCTAGCAGTAAGAAAATTAAACAACATTAGGAGCATTATCCTAAAGAAGCTTGAGTTTACTAAAACTGATGTAGTTGATATTCAGTGTTTTTTCTATTTTCTAAGTCATATTCTGTCTGTCATCTCTCTGTAGGTCCGACTGGGACTGATGACTTTAGACTACCTAACGGACAATGTGCTGTCCAGTGAGCTGGTGGGGACCAATTCTGAGTGCCAGTCCATGATACGTAATGCCATCGTAGACATACATGATCTAGGAAACAGACCCTTCATGTCTGGCTTGTGTCACCCTCTTGCTCGTCCCCGCCTGCCTCATTCCATCCTGCTGGCCATTGGGGGGTGGAGTGGTGGTGATCCAACTAACGGCATCGAGGCCTACGATTACCGGGCTAACTGCTGGGTCAACGTAACGAACAACCTTGAGCGTCCTCGTGCTTATCATGGAGCCGCCTTCCTCAATGGGTACGTCTACTCCGTTGGTGGCTTCGACAGGGTGGAGCATTTCAACAGCGTCCGTAGGTTTGACCTGACCACTCGCACCTGGAATGAGGTGGCACCCATGCACTCCCGCCGCTGCTATGTGAGCGTGACTGTGTTGAACGGGTTCATCTATGCCCTGGGAGGCTACGACGGGCATGTGCGACTCAGCAGTGCAGGCGCTATCAACCTGAAATCAACCAGTGGAGTCTTATTGCACCGATGCACGAACAGAGGAGCGGCGCCAGCTGCACAACACTTTACAGCCGGGTGGGTGAAGTAAAGAGTAGCAGAGAAAGAGAGCACACAGGCCTAGAGACCTGTCAGCAACCTTTTGGTAACAACCAGTTGCTAGGGAAAAATGTGTACTCCTCAGCTGGTTAGGCAGTGGTTGTATGAAAGACTACAGATTTCTACAGCAAATAGTTTGTGAGTGTTTGCAGACAAGTCAGAGTACTCCATGCAAACCTCTGGTGTGCTCAACAGTCTGCTAACAACCAAAGCAAACACAAGGAGGCTTGTGGTGCAACACCTTCTTGGTTACAATTTCAGACTAGTGACAGCCATCAGCCTCCAGCAACCACTTGCCAACCAGTCAGGGAATACACATTTTTTACAGTGAAGCGAGGTGCAAGATAGGTCACAAACTGGTTTCTATGTTCATGTTTTGTCAAATTTAATAGTTTAGTTTAAAAAGTTGAAAAATATACTAATATATATCTATTTTGTTTCTAACTGATCACTAGTGCATCTTTGCATGTATGTACAGTACTTTAGTAGAATTGACCTGTCAACTCAAATATAACAGATATTTAAAAAATTGTAAAACACATCATTTTATTTTATTAAGATCCCAAATTACAGTTATTTATTTGCATTCCTGAAAAGAAAAATTAGCCTTATTGATTGAATGTTATGTTTGATTCATTTCTGACTTTCTGACTCAAAGATGTCCCACGTACTCAGGTCAAATTTGGGTAATTAAAAGTGTGTTTATGACAGGTAATTGTGAAATGCACACATTTGTTAATTGCTGTATTTTTCAGTTGGACACTCTGGTACTGAGTATCAGTCTAACTTCACAAATGATGTAGAAAAATTTCATTTACAGGTAACATTGTTTCCATCTGAAACCTAAGAAAAGTAAAAATACTTCATGTCCCTTTTTTGTTTTAAGATTTACATTTGTGGTGGATTCAATGGCAACGAGTGTCTGCAGACAGCTGAATATTTCAACCCAGAGACCAACCAGTGGACGATGATCAGTCCCATGAACAGCCGCCGCAGCGGGATAGGTGTCATTGCATATGCGGATCATGTCTTTGCAGTAAGACCACAAAGTAGTGCTGACACTCACGTAACATACAAATCAAATCTGTAATGTGCTTTGATCAGCAAGGTTTAACACAGATTTGGCTGACACAGAATTTTGCTAACTTTGTTTTGTATTTATCAATGAACAGATTCCTATCCTGACCACAGGTTCAGAGAAGGCATTCTTACTCATTCTATGTATTAATTTAACTGATTAGTGATGTTTCTGCCTCATTAGTTTTTTTCATTTCATGTGCCCCATTCCCAAAATGTTGTGTCTTTGATGATTTCACTCATGATTTCACATTTCACTCAGTACAACAGAAATACTTATTCAAAACCGAACATTGTCATCCTCATTGTTCCACTAGGGGACATATGTTAGAGACAATTTCAAAGTTATCCTGCAACACCTTTAGAAAAATGAGGGAATAAGCCAAGTGATTAGAACTCATCCTCTGGGGACAGGAGGCATTTTAGCTGTAAATTTATCTTGCTATTTGCCTTAAAACCACTTATTTAGTTGATTTACAGCTGCACCCTTTGGTAAAAAGCAAAGATTGTAGTCTCACCTTCTGAGACACACTTCTTTATTTAGCTAGCTACCGTTTAGTATTTATTTTCTCTTCAGACTAAGTCTAGCAGGTGCATGTTCTTACAGGGGTGCTGTGAAGCTGGCTACACTTACATTCAATCATTTGACCCATGCATTAATTTTTAGGTTGGTGGCTTCGATGGAAACAATCGTCTGCGCACCGCTGAGGCTTACAGCCCACATTCCAATACGTGGAACCTCGTGTCCTCTATGCTGACCCCCCGCAGCAACTTTGGCATTGAGGTAATCGACGATCGCCTCTTTGCCGTCGGGGGTTTCAACGGCTTCACCACCACTTTCAACGTCGAGTACTACGACGCTTTAACCAACGAGTGGTATGAGGCGTGCGACATGGAGATTTTCCGCAGCGCCTTGAGCTGCTGTGTGGTGTCCGGACTTTCCAACCTGACTGAGTACACCTTACCTCGTGACATCCTGCCACTTGCAAATGTGCCAGAAGAAGAAATGGAGTCAGCGGAGTCCATGTAACATCTTTATAGTGCAGTACTGCCATGTGTCAACATCTGAGACTCCAACATGAAGGACTGAAATAAATCTTTAGAGCATTAAACAGCTGGTGAACTGGACATTTTTTTGTAGATATTTGAAAACTTTCAGTATGTGTGTGAGGAGACCCTGTACTGTAGATATTGGGTTTCATCAAGATTACGCCTTTGCAACAATAAGAAATTTAAAAGATTTCTTCATTCCCTGTAATGTATGGCTGCTGAGTAGCCATAACAGACATGCACACAGGGTGATCAGATCACAATGAGCCGCATGTGAGACTTTTCCAACTCTTGCTAGGTAAACACAATAAGAATAAAGGGAAGCTTTCACTCTCCCTTGTTATTTCAGCTGCGCGTCTGTCTGGTAACAGTATATAGGTTTGAGTAAGGATGTATCCATAGGTCTTTTTTGAGCGATATGTGACAATCTATGAATCTTTAGCCAAATATCACACAAATACACTGTGTCGCTTCACACCATTTTTTCTCTTGTGTGAAACTGAAGAATAACTGTATTTCTCAGTATATCTGCTTTTTGGTATTTTACACTATATTGCATAGAATGATATATTTGTTCATGATAATAAGCATGATCTTAATATGTACTAAGGAAAATCCATTGTTTAGAAAGGTTGATATCCTGCAGAGCCTGTAAAATGTGGGGTATTGGTTCAAGATGTGGAGACGGGGGAACAGCATAAAAATGCTGTGTAGTCCCCCTTAAAGAGGGACATCTGATCCCCCTACCTGCACAACATGAAGGTTGAAGCAACACCATAACACAACCCCTTATGGAGGCAAACCAACGTGTAGACAGTGATGTGCAAAGCTGTTCATAGGAACATCCTCCATCCATGGTGGTGTAATCTTTATGCTGATGCTGATTGGATTGATTTATGAATTTACTGTAAACATTTCTTACATTTTTCTTTTTGCAAGTAGACAAACTGTCCCGGGATTGTTCCCGCTGCTCCCCTTTGTATTATAAATATTCTAAATCAAACTCATGCCATTATAATTTTTTTAATTTTAGGATGATGTTTTCATACAATCCTCTACATCTGCATCAAACCAGACTTGTCATATACAACCTGCTTTTAGTCGTATATATTATATCTTTAAGAAATTGCTCAGCAACAGATCTGGACATCCGTGCAGTCTGTGCTCAGACAGGTGACTGCTTGAACCTGTCTGAGGTAACACTGTCAAGCACCGTCATTATAACAGTCTTGTACTATACATGCAGTGCGTATATCATATTGTTGGTCTATAAAATCTATTTAGATCACAAAACTGTGTTTTGTTTGTTTGTTTGTTTCTTACTACTATTGTACATCAGTAAAGTGCAGGACCCCATTTTTCCAACTAGATAAAAGTCTAATACAACCCAAGAAAACAGCTTAGCCATGAATCATAATATCAGTGTTTGGCACTGTCATGTATTTTTAGACTCATATGTTTAATAACAAATATTTTGGCTTGTGTAGTAAGGAAAGTACAGGGGGTATAATGAAGTGTCCACAAAGAATTGTGCCAGTGACTTAGCATGCATGAAAGCAGGACCATCACTAATACACAATGGTTTGACTCTGTGCATGTTACAGTGTTTTGTATTAAAATGTGGGTAAAAACTGGTGGTTACAAATGTTTATTTATGTCTTTGTAGTTTGCTGGGGATAAACTGGATTGCATTTTTGTTGGGAACTGTTATTTTAACATAACGGAGTCCAGTACAGCACGTCCCCAACAACTGGAACCTCAATATTAACTGAGCCAACACACGAAACAATAAAATGGATACTACTCAGAAAAATCAGAAAAAACTGCCTATTAAGGTTGAATATGAGCTAAATATGATATTGTAGTCCATATTTAAATAGGACTACAATTTAATCTAAGTTGTTTCAGAAGTGTTATGTTACCGGTTGACCTCTGTGAAGCAAACATACAAAATGCTAGGTGATATCTGTGAGGCTCATATGCAATACATTAAAACCAAATCAAATCAAAACAAAAGTTTTTATGCACTGAAAGGTTCATTAAAACAATGTAAATATACATTTCAAAACAATTCTATGGGGCAACTGTTGCCAAGTCATCATGATGTCATAAGCCTCCATTCCACAATTCCAAATTAGGTTTGACTTTGTGATCTGAACACTTCAAGACAAACTTCAGACAAAAAAACTAAGAAAAACAGTCACAAAACTCAAGATGAGTGAAGAAAGCCAGCCGCCATACAAGTCGAGCTCAGTGTATAATGAACTCCGTTTGGAGGGACAATTTTGTGATGCAATCATCAAAGTGGAGGATGTTGAATTTCCGGTCCACAAGATCATCCTGTGTAACTGCACCCCGTACTTCAGGTGAGTTGCTTACCTGATAATGTGAAGGAAGGTTGACTGATTTATACTTGTGAAAAATGTAATTCATGGTCTTAGTCTGTGAAACAGTGCCAACAAAAAGGAACATGTTGAATCATGGAGCTTTTCAGATAGAAAGACTTTGTCATGGTCAACTGACAGATAGACCCAAAACACAATGCAAACATTTGCAGATTTCATCTTTACCTTCACAGAGCTCCAGATTCCACTTCAGTAAATGTGCCATTTAAAAAGCACTGTGAATCACTTGGTGATTGTATGAACTAAATCCAGACTGTGTTGAGCCGAAGTCTAATTTACGTGTTTTAAGTTACATTAATATCTTCTCAACTGTTATTCACACAGTAAAACACACCAGACTTACTGATACTAAAAAGATTGAACTCTGTTATAAAGTTATACGCTGAGCAAAAGTTTATAGATGAGTTTTTGTTCATTTGTTTATTTGTTTGTTAAGCTATTTAACGCTGATAAATGAATAATTTAAGCATGAAAAGGACACCTACTATAACTTGAAGGATGAACCAGTATTGTTTCTACACAAAACACACAACTTAGCGAAGAAACAATTTTAAAGACAAAACAAGGAGTGGCAGGCATAAAAGAAGTAATGATCTACAGCACATGAACAGTATCTGAAAGTCATGTCCTTAAGAAAAACGAAAGAATCCAGCAAATTCCAGACACAAGACCATTTAGTCCATCTACTTAACATGAAACCTCATCAGAAATGGTTATGGAAGGGAAACAGAGAGTGTAATTGAGCAAAATGCACTGGAACTTCCATAAGGAAAGGAAACAGACTGAGGTATGCAAAATTACGCAATCACTAGACTAAACATCAGGGCAAACTTGCCTTATGGAGTTGATTTCAATATTTGTCATAGAGGTACAACAGTGAGTGTCTAGAGTTAACTTTAAAACACGATGGAGGCTCTGTCATAGTGTGGGACTGCATTTTGTTTTGCATACTGCCAATGTAATAAAGGCATTGAAAACCCAACAATCAAGCACACTAAACATGTACAAACTCTGTTTTGGAGTTATATACTCTAATGGCAATATGGACTAGACATTACAAGACGATCACAGTAATCACATAGTAACACATGTAATTAGGTGATCATTTCCATTCCAGTCAACTGATTTTATATATTTATCCTACTTGTGCATGACGTAGTTTACGATCTTGTTGCCTCCACACCTTTTAATATTTTCTACTCTGTCTCCATCTCTATCCTGAGGGCTCTTTTCATCTGCTGGAGCAACCCAGACAAACAGGTCTTCAACATACCTGGCTTGTCTCCTCAGATGATGGCACTCATCATTGACTTTGCATACACTGGCTCTGTTTCCATAACAGAGAAAAATGCAATGGAACTTCTCATGGCAGCTCATCAACTCAATGTAATGGACATTGTGAAACTATGCTGTGACTTCCTCGGGGAGCAACTGTGCCCAGAGAACTGTGTTGGCATTTGGCAGTTCACAAAAGTATGCTTATTACCCGAACTACGCGCCAAGGCCTACCACTACATCATCAGTAACTTTGAGCAGGTTGTTCTTGAGGAGGAGTTCCTGCAGCTAACTGTGGAAGAAGTTGCTGATATCCTTGATAGAGAGGACCTCAATGTGCAGTCGGAGACCACCGTGTATGAAGCGCTTATAAAGTGGATTGGCCATGTACCTGCAGAACGGGAACAACACCTCACCGCTCTGTTGTCCAAGGTGTATAAACTTTCATTACTACATTTAGTTTGGACTGAAATCGTCAGCATTTAAGTGATAGATTGAGTCGATCCATCTGGGTATAAGGATGCTTTAATATCTTGAGATGTTGCTCTTTTCAGCTGTAGCCAAACCACATTTAAGAAATTCTCTTCAAGAGCATTAAAACTGTATCAGATCGCTACACACATATTATAGAATAAATTATTTTTATTAAGTATAGTTGCTAGGGCTATGACTAAAAACTGTCCCTAACAAGTACAACCATTCTCCCCTGTTTGTGTTCCCCAGCTTTATTTTATTTTATTTATTTTTGTATAAAGTTATACTTAAGACTTTAGATTTAAAATTGATCTTCATTACAACTGTACAAAAGACTTTTGTCCCTGTTGACAAAAAGGCTAATGATGTCTGACTTTGGTCACTCTCTTGCTAGCAGTGAGAAAATTAAACAACATTAGGAGCATTATCCTAAAGAAGCTTGAGTTTACTAAAACTGATGTAGTTGATATTCAGTGTTTCCATTTTCTAAGTCATATTCTGTCTGTCATCTCTCTGTAGGTCCGACTGGGACTGATGACTTTAGACTACCTAACGGACAATGTGCTGTCCAGTGAGCTGGTGGGGACCAATTCTGAGTGCCAGTCCATGATAAGTAATGCCATCTTAGACATACATGGTCTAGGAAACAGACCCTTCATGTCTGGCTTCTGTCACCCTCTTGCTCGTCCCCGCCTGCCTCATTCCATCCTGCTGGCCATTGGGGGTGGAGTGGTGGTGATCCAACTAACGGCATCGAGGCCTACGATTACCGGGCTAACCGCTGGGTCAACGTAACAAACAACCTCGAGTGTCCTCGTGCTTATCATGGAGTCGCCTTCCTCAATGGGTACGTCTACTCCGTTGGTGGCTTCGACAGGGTGGAGCATTTCAACAGCGTCCGTAGGTTTGACCTGACCACTCGCACCTGGAATGAGGTGGCACCCATGCACTCCCGCCGCTGCTATGTGAGCGTGACTGTGTTGAACGGGTTCATCTATGCCCTGGGAGGCTACGACGGGCATGTACGACTCAGCAGTGCAGAGCGCTATCAACCTGAAATCAACCAGTGGAGTCTTATTGCACCGATGCATGAACAGAGGAGCATCGCCAGCTGCACAACACTTTACAGCCGGGTGGGTGAAGTAAAGAGTAGCAGAGAAAGAGAGCACACAGGCCTACAGACCTGTCAGCAACCTTTTGGTAACAACCAGTTGCTAGGGAAAATGTGTACTCCTCAGCTGGTTAGGCAGTGGTTGTATGAAAGACTACAGATTTCTACAGCAAATAGTTTGTGAGTGTTTGCAGACAAGTCAGAGTACTCCATGCAAACCTCTGGTGTGCTCAACAGTCTGCTAACAACCAAAGCAAACACAAGGAGGCTTGTGGTGCAACACCTTCTTGGTTACAATTTCAGACTAGCGACAGCCATCAGCCTCCAGCAACCACTTGCCAACCAGTCAGGGAATACACATTTTTTACAGTGAAGCGAGGTGCAAGATAGGTCACAAACTGGTTTCTATGTTCATGTTTTCAAATTTAAAAAGTATATTTTAAAAAGTTGAAAAATATACTAATATATATCTATTTTGTTTCTAACTGATCACAAGTGCATCTTTGCATGTATGTACAGTACTTTAGTAGAATTGACCTGTCAACTAAAATATAACAGATACTTAAAAAATTGTAAAACACATCATTTTATTATATTAAGATCCCAAATTACAAATATTTATTTGCATTCCTGAAGAGAAAAATTAGCCTTATTGATTGAATGCTATGTTTGATTCATTTCTGACTTTCTGACTCAAAGAAGTCCCACGTACTCAGGTCAAATTTGGGTACATAAACATGTTTTTATGACAGGTAACTGTAAAACACACACACATTTGTTAATTGCTGTATTTTTCAGTTGGACACTTAGTTACTGAGTATCGGTCTAACTTCACAAATGATGTAGAAACATTTCACTTACAGGTAACATTGTTTCCAACTGAAACCTAAGAAAAGTAAAAATACTTCATGTCTCTTTTTTGTTTTCAGATTTACATTTGTGGTGGATTCAATGGCAACGAGTGTCTGCAGACAGCTGAATATTACAACCCAGAGACCAACCAGTGGACGATGATCAGCCCCATGAACAGCCGCCGCAGCGGGATAGGTGTCATTGCATATGCGGATCATGTCTTTGCAGTAAGACCACAAAGTAGTGCTGACACTCACGTAACATACAAATCAAATCTGTAATGTGCTTTGATCAGCAAGGTTTAACACAGATTTGGCTGACACAGAATTTTGCTAACTTTGTTTTGTATTTATCAATGAACAGATTCCTATCCTGACCACAGGTTCAGAGAAGGCATTCTTACTCATTCTATGTATTAATTTAACTGATTAGTGATGTTTCTGCCTCATTAATTTTTTTCATTTCATGTGCCCCATTCCCAAAATGTTGTGTCTTTGATAATTTCACTCATGATTTCACATTTCACTCAGTACAACAGAAATACTTATTCAAAACCGAACATTGTCATCCTCATCGTTCCACTAGGGGACATATGTTAGAGACAATTTCAAAGTTATCCTGCAACACCTTTAGAAAAATGAGGGAATAAGCCAAGTGATTAGAACTCATCCTCTGGGGACAGGAGGCATTTTAGCTGTAAATTTATCTTGCTATTTGCCTTAAAACCACTTATTTAGTTGATTTACAGCTGCACCCTTTGGTAAAAAGCAAAGATTGTAGTCTCACTTTTTGAGACACACTTCTTTATTTAGCTAGCTACCGTTTAGTATTTATTTTCTATTCAGACTAAGTCTAGCAGGTGCATGTTCTTACAGGGGTGCTGTGAAGCTGGTTACACTTACATTCAATCATTTGACCCATGCATTAATTTTTAGGTTGGTGGCTTCGATGGAAACAACCATCTGCGCACCGCTGAGGCTTACAACCCACATTCCAATACGTGGAACCTCGTGTCCTCTATGCTGACCCCCCGCAGCAACTTTGGCATTGAGTTAATGGACGATCGCCTTTTTGCCGTCGGGGGTTTCAACGGCTTCACCACCACTTTCAACGTCGAGTACTACGATGCTTTAACCAACGAGTGGTATGAGGCGTGCGACATGGAGATTTTCCGCAGCGCCTTGAGCTGCTGTGTGGTGTCCGGACTTTCCAACCTGACTGAGTACACGTTACCTCGTGACATCCTGCCACTTGCAAATGTGCCAGAAGAAGAAATGGAGTCAGCGGAGTCCATGTAACATCTTTATAGTGCTGTACTGCCATGTGTCAACATCTGAGACTCCAACATGAAGGACTGAAATAAATCTTTAGAGCATTAAACAGCTGGTGAACTGGACATTTTTTTGTAGATATTTCAAAACTTTCAGTATGTGTGTGAGGAGACCCTGTACTGTAGATACTGGGTTTCATCAAGATTACGCCTTTGCAACAATAACAAATTTAAAAGATTTTTTCATTCCCTGTAATGTATGGCTGCTGAGTAGCCATAACAGACATGCACACAGGGTGATCAGATCACAATGAGCCGCATGTGAGACTTTTCCAACTCTTGCTAGGTAAACACAATAAGAATAAAGGGAAGCTTTCACTCTCCCTTGTTATTTCAGCTGCGCGTCTGTCTGGTAACAGTATATAGGTTTGAGTAAGGATGTATCCACAGGTCTTTTTTGAGCGATATGTGACAATCTATGAATGTCTGTGAAGGTTCTCAGTCATCCAGGTCATCGTAGTCAAAGGAGTTTGCAAAGAAAAGCGTCTGGACTTCTTTGAGTTGCTTGAAGACGTTTCACCTCTCATCCGAGAAGCTTCTTCAGTTCTAAGGTCAAATGGCCGAGAGTCCCAGATTTAAACCCAGTGGGAGTATCCCCCCAAGGAGGGACAAAGGACCCCCTGGTGATCCTCTAATCGCATGCGCCAAGGTGTGAAAGTGGGTGTGGGACCTAATCAGCCAGGGTTTCGGGTGAGCTCATTGTGAAACCATTGTGAAACCATTGTGAAATCTTTAGCCAAATATCACACAAATATACTGTGTCGCTTCACAACATTTTTTTCTCTTGTGTTAAACTGAAAAATAACTGTATTTCTCAGTATATCTGCTTTGTGGTATTTTACACTATATTGCATAGAATGATATATTTGTTTATGATAAAAAGCATCAACTTTATATGTACTAAGGAAAATCCAGTGTTTAGGAATTTGGATGTCTTGCAAAGCCTGTAAAATGTGGGACATTGGTTCAAGATGTGGGAGATGGGGGAACAGCATAAAAATGTTGTGCAGTCCCCCTGAATGAGGGACATCTGATCCCCCTACCTGCACAACATGAAGGTTGCAGCAACACCTGTAACACAACCCCTTATGGAGGCAAACCAACGTGTAGACAGTGATGTGCAAAGCTGTTCATAGGAACATCCTCCATCCATGGTGGTGTAATCTTTATGCTGATGCTGAATGGATTGATTTGTGAATTTATTCTAAACATTTCTTACATTTTTCTCATTGCAAGCAGAAACCTGTCCCGGGATTGTTCCCGCTGCTCCATTTTATAAACACTCTAAATCAAAGTCATTCAATTATAATTTTTTTAAATTTTATGATGATGTTTTCATTAAATGTTCTACTTCTACATCAAACCAGGCTTGTCACATACAACCTGCTATCCTCTATATTATTTATTTTAGGACTTCCTGTGACCTCTGTGTTGGTCTATGATAACATTACGTGTATTGATGCATATACTTGTGATGCTTAGAGGCATTGTAAACTTTAATAAATGGTGCATTAAAGTTTATACCGGAACTGCAGTACTTGCTCACACATTGCTCATTGCAATTCCTGTTTTCATAGCCATTGCTAAGAAAAAGTAGAATGGGAGGCAGAGCCTTCAGTTTTCAGGCCCCTCTTCTGTGGAACAAGCTTCCAGTTTGGATTCGGGAGACAGACACTATTTCTACTTTTAAGATTAGGCTTAAAACTTTCCTTTTTGGTAAAGCATATAGTTAGGGCTGGATCAGGTGACCCTGAATTCTCCCTTAGTTATGCTGCAATAGGCATAGGCTGCTGGGGGACTCCCATGATGCATTGAATTTTTCCTTTTTCACTCACTATGTGTTAATAGACCTCTCTGCATTGAATCATACTTGTTATTAATCTCTGTCTCTCTTCCACAGCATGTCTTCTATCCTGTCTTCCTTCTCTCACCCCAACCGGTTGCAGCAGATGGCCCCGCCCCTCCCTGAGCCTGGTTCTGCCGGAGGTTTCTTCCTGTTAAAAGGGAGTTTTTCCTTTGCACTGTCGCCTAAGTGCTTGCTCATAGGGGGTCATATGATTGTTGGGTTTTTCTCTGTATGTATTATTGTAGGGTCTACCTTACAATATAAAGTACCTTGAGGTGCCTGTTGTTGTGATTTGGCGCTATATAAATAAAATTGAATTGAATTGAATTGCTCATCTTCCTCCAGATCTACACACTTCAATTACAAGAACTTACTATTTTTGCCCTTATGGTTCTCCTTCTGCACTTAAAGCCCCGACAGAGCTGAGGAAAAGGGTGCTTAATTCCCTCTGACATTTCCATCCATCCATCTGTCCATTTCCTTTGGCAGTGAGACTTTTTGTGATTAAATAAATCTTGAGAGAATTGAAACTAGAGAGACTGAGAAAGAGAGAAAAATGCAAACATGCTCAAGAAAAAAAAGTCAGGCAGCGATTCAGTCTCAGTAGAAGTTGATGCTTTTACATGACTTTCTGGCTGATGTCAAGGACTGGATGTTCCACAATCTCCTCCAACTAAATTTGGACAAAACTGGGATTATTCAGGGGGAAGAAAAGCTTGAATGACTTCAGTCCGTCCTCTGTTTTGCCGCATGCACTCCCCTCTCTCTGCCTCTCCCTTTCTCTCTTTCACTCTCTCTTAATCTCTCTCTTCTTCTCTTTCCCTCCTCTGCACTTTCTCTCTTTTTGTCTTCTTCTTTATCTCACAGACAAAGCACTGGTTGCTCGTTTTTGGTCAGAGTCACCTTGAGGCAAACAGAGCTTTGTGTGCATTCGGGAGCATCTGCATAGGAATTTATATATATACACTGTGTGTACATATAGGTCACGTCCAATTATTCATAAATACTGATACACAGAGAAATACATTTTAGGCTGGGAGAGGGGTGTATTGTTGTTCCTTTAAATACACTTAGACCATGAAATCACTGAAATGAAGGTGTAGTGAGTTGTTTCAGTGCAGGACATTATTTGTTAAAGTTTTACTTTTGGTTGCTGTTGTTTAGTGACTGATTTTCACACTCTGTGAGTTTATTCATGAGCGAAGCATTTGTACTGTACACTGAGCCCTACATCTGTTCCTTCATCTGCACGCTGCATTTATCACTGAAAACATCTCAACACTTAAGGCCGCAGCAAGGGAATGCAGTGGAGATGTCTTTGTGGTCTGACCATGACTTAGCAGTATCCACACTGATGGGCTTCACAGGCAAAAACACAACCACAGATACTGGAAGAATACCTTAAGAGTTGGGTTATATTATGTGCTGTCATTTTCTATGTTAGTGCTGTGGTTATATTGGGAATAAATGAAGATTAGGGTATGTTAGGAGTAAAGCTACCACTATAGACTTTGGTTAATAACAAGCAAACATTAAAGCTAAACTCAAAAATCCTCAGTATGTTCCAGTCCATGTTGTCAGGTGTTAGAAACCTGTGAAGAGGAGCTTGCCTGTTTTTTCAGATCAGTATAGAGGGCAAAAATGTTCATGCAGGAAGTGCAATAGTGTGCAAAGTTTTTTCAGCCACATCTCATTTATTTATATTCTGCTTATAAAATGAGAAATAGGAGCAGATTTTTTTATCTCTGCAAATGTACATGGCAAAACAGAGGCTTTACAATTCTAATGAGATTGAAAGTCAATATTTGTTATGACCACCAAACTAGTAGTCTATGGGAGGTCATGGACCGCCATCGTGGGTGATAAACTACCAGTCTGTGACCTATACTGGTGACCTGTGCAGGGTGCACCCTGCCTCTCGCCCTGTGAGAGCTTGCATCGGCTCCAGTCAAACCACAACCCTGAATTGGATAAACACGAGAAAATACATGGATGCATCTTTATTCTTCAACACAGCCTGAACTCGTGATTAGTTCTCCAGGATTCTTAAAAGAAGCTTCAAAGCTTTTCTTTGGATGTTGGCTGTCTTTTGTTCTGTTCTCTGTGTGATTGCACTCTACTTCAGTAATGTTGATATGCGTTTACTACGCTGTCAGTGTTTTTGGGATCATTTTCATGCTGAAAAATGTGGTCATTGCCAATGAGATGTTTTCCTGATGATGTTACAATGTGAATAAAAATCTGACGACACTTTTCTGTGCTAGTATTTTGACAAGATCCAACACCACTGGCTGATATGCAGCTCCAAACTATGAAAGAGCCCCAACGGTGTTTTACAGATGACTGTAGGCACTCCCTGTTGTATCAATAACTCTTCCTTAAGAATGGCTTCTTTGCAGTCACCCTTCTACTGACACGATTTCTGATGAGACATCAGCAGAAATTATGTGTTCTTGCAACTGACTGTTGTGTGTCGTCACAAAACTGGTTCATCCCTTTAATTAGATGCCACAATGTTGAGCGGCTTAACAAACAAACAGCAAACAAACAAACATCCTCAACTGACTGAAAATGAAAAAGCAGACAAAAACTGGAAAAACTGTATTGTATAAAGAAATCAGGGTGGCTCCAGACTTTTGCACAAGAATGGTGCAAGCAGGGGACTTTCATTTGGGAGAGCAAACTCTGACTGTGCTGATTTATCTTTAGCCTGTATGACGTAAATGCATATGCTTCTGCTCTCCTGTTAGCAGGGACTCAGAACAGAGAGGAAGGAGTGCTAAAATTCTGGAATTTTAATCTATTTTATTTTATTCATGTTTTTATTTGCTTGGCTGTCTTCTTTCAGGTATGGGACACAAGTTAAAGTCCAAGTTGTGTGAGCTTAAAGAAGCCTCTTCAATAATTTCCATCACTCTGGATTGATTTACTCAACTACTGCATGTAATAGTACTTAAAACTGATGTGGGCCAACACAGTGGTCAGCAACTTCTCCAATTAGTGTAACATATAGTGAAGTAACTTTAATGAGCTTCTTGGACTTAATGAGAACAACATTTCATAAAACACATTGCTTGGGAAATTAACTACTTCATCATGTACCACTGTAGTGACAACAGGGGAAAATAGCTGATTATGTAAATTAGGTTCTCAACATTATACTTGCCCATGTGCCTCAGGCTTCACAGAGAGGCCCTGCTACTTTGAGGCCACGGTGTTAGCTTCACTTTTAACCTCTCTCCATGAAGCTTTCGCTGCTTCCTCCATTAGCACCGGATTCCGGCACTGGATATAAATTGTGAAGCGTAAAATCACCCAGTATGAACACAGTTGCTGGGAACAGTGGGCTACTGAAGGTATGTGTTGTAAGTGAGCAAAGTGCCAAATTTTTTTTTACGGTATTCACATGTGGTCTAGCATTTACAGTTTGCAATAAATGTCTAAAATGGCTCGTATATATGCACATGCCCTTACACGATGTAACGAAAGACTCGTGCAAATACATACTGACGATGCAAACCACCCAAACACACACTAACAGGGATACACACACACACACACACACACGTTGGGAAGCCCTGACATGCACAAAGCACAGAGGTTTTGAAAAAATTATTAGCTAAAGTTACTCGGCTGATGGTTGATGCTCTAAAAGCTCTGTGCAATACAACTTTAATAGCACTGGCAACAGGGTACACACACACATCCACGCACACACATATACACAGAGCCATTTTCTCTCCCCTTATTTGCAATGTCTGGTTTGTCTGTCTCCTCCACTTTCTGTCTCTGTTTCTCTTTTGTATGTCTGCCCACTCTGTAGCCGAGGGCTTACAGTAAAATACAGCTACTCGCTCATAAAACCAGTTAAAAAGACACAAACAGTGATTGTTCTGTGTGAGCAACTGTCAGCAAACTGACAAACGACACAGAATTAGTGCTTTACGGACACTTACATCATGGCATCAGCTGTGTAAAGACTACTTATGCACACAAGTAGGTGTATGTTTAAGACTGTGTGTGTGTGTGTGTGTGTGTGTGTGTGTGTGTGTGTGTGTGTGTGTGTGTGTGTGTGTGTCCTACATATTGTGTAATCTGTTACCATTAAGCCAAACGTACATTACTATGTGTCCCGTGCATTTATGTGTGTGTGTGAATGTCTACAGTGTGTGTGTGTGTGTGTGTGTGTGTGTGTGAGGTACAGAGAGGCGGCAGAGAGTGTGTATGTGCAGCGCCTGAGGGCTTTGTTCTGTACTGGTGCAATAAAAGACACATTAGAGAAAGAGAGAGATTACAGAAAAAAATATTATCAACCATAAAATGGTCTTTTTTTTTTTTTTTGCTCACACTGAAAAAAAAACAACCAAAAAAACACAATAAATCTGTGTGGGTGTGAGAAGCAACAGAGCAGGGTTCACATGATGCATCTGCCTGTGAGTCCTGTAAATGCAACCAGTCTGCAGCAACAGAGAGGAGTCTGACATTCATTGATATTTGGTGTAAGGTACTGAGGCAAACACACATTTTGGAGCCTTAAGTGTAACGACGAGTGCCCTTTAAGAGCTGTGACACCGCTAGAGGGAAGAAATATCAGAAGAAAAGTCTGCAAAGGAGAATCTGGAGGATGAAGAAAGGGACTAGAAGGGGAGCGAGAAGAGGGTGGTGGCTTAAAGATAAGGGAGGAAGGACAGAGTAGAGGAGGAGAAGGTTCGTGGTGTGTTTTGAGTAAAAGGGTGGAATCAATTTCCCTGTCGTGCTTAACACCTGTTTCAGCCTCGCAGCATGTGTGAGGCAGGTGTGTTTGTGTTTGTGTGTGTTTTAGAGGTGATGAGCAGACAATAGATTCTCAGTTAGAAAGGATTCGATTTATTCCCAATCCATCCTCTTTCTGTCCCTCTGTCTCTCTCTCACGCACAGACACGCTATAAAATAGCTCTTACACTCCCTCCTGAAGCAAAACTGGCAATGCCGATCGTCTCTGGCCCAGTTTATGTCGGAGGGTTAGGTCTTTTCCCCAGTGCATTGCGGAATATTGCACACCAAGCTGAGATGATTACTGAGGAGTTTCCCAATAAAGTAAAGCCACAGTGTGATGATGAACATCACAGGCAGCGAACAGAGATGGTCAAAGAAGTGTTAGGATGAGTGGTTTTGACATGCCCTCTTACTGGTAATAATATTGCTGAGATCTGGAAACTATTTAACTCCCCCAAAGCCAAAAGACCGAGACACTCGAACAGTAAGACAATCAGAAAGGTTTTAAATAAACCTGCAGGCTAGATAAATGGAGGAAATGACCAAAACATTTCCCAAACTGTCCATCATATTACTAAACTGTACCCTCCATACTCAGTCATTCCAATGTAAATGCTGTTTTGTGTCTGAGTAGCTTCTGTTGTTCAACTCACTGCACATGTTTCCCTCTCTGAGCCAGCTAGATTAGTGACAGTCAGTGACACTGAAGAAATGATAAATTGCAGTATCTAGGTTTTAAAAATATTAAACATTTATGGTTTTAAAATCCATGATCGTAAGAGTAATGACTGTTTTTTGTTTGCTCAAATTGTCCTTTTGACATTTGGACAGGTACATCTTTCCCCCCATCTTTTGGAAACATGGTTGGGTTGCTTGGAAAACAGGATGGTCAGATTACAGACCTGCTCTCGAGGTTAACTTAGGCATGCACTTCTCTGCCACTTGATTAGTTACACCTTGCCACTTCCTTCTGCTTTCAGAACAGAAGAAACAAGGTGCTGGAAACGTTCCTCAGAGATTTTGGTCCATTCTTACATGACATCATCACATAGTTGGTGCAGATTTGTTGGCTGCAAATCTGTGATGCACATCCCGGAGTTGAGGAGGCCATTTGGGTGCAGTGAACAGACTGTCAAGCTCATCAAGCCAGTTTTAGATGATCTGAGCTTTAAGAAATGGCACATTTATCACAAAGTGTGCCAAGAATCCCCATCATTACATCAACAACCTCAACCGTTAACACAACGTAGAATGGATCCATGCTTTCGTGCTCAGTTTGAAGTTCATCGGGTCGTCTTGACGATCTCTACATGACTAAATGCATTTAGTTGCAACCATATGATTGGCTAATTAGATATTTTCCCTGAAGAGCAGTTAAACAAGGGCATTTTCTTGCTGTATTTGTGCTGACATTTTGTTTCTGCACAGTCAGGGATTATTGCTAAAGGGGTTTAAATTTGTAATCGTTCTCTTTTAACTTAAACTGGACTTCCTCTCAGCATCTGACAGCTCATTTCTCCTTTTACCACTGCTGTTCTGTCTACTCTGTGCACTTGACTCTTTGCATGCTAGCCTGTTAGTTAAAAGAAGAAAAAGATTCAAGCTCAAATAATCAGTTTATCGCTCTTGGAGTTAGTAATTATGCAAGTGAAGCTACCCAGTGGCATTCATATTGTACTTTATGTGCCTGGTAGAATGGGTGGCTGCTGGACCTCCTATTCTTCCAGTTTTCAGCACACTTGTATCCAGGGAAAGATTCTTCTATTCAGGCCGTCTGTGCAACAGCCTCCCCTGACAACCCGTGAGGTCAAAGTGCTGTCACTCACATTGATATGGAGAGAAAGAAAGACAGAAGAAGTGAAAGAGAGAGAGAAAGAGAGAGAGAGAAAGGAAAGTGAATATACGGGCGGAGGTGCGTAGAGAAAGAGGAAGAGTGAAAAGAAAGGGCACACACAGAAGGGAAGAGGAAAGAGGAGAGATGAGAATCCAAATGAATCTTCCTCACCCAACGGACAGACTGTCAAGCCGTGTGTGCATGTGTGTGTGTGTTTGTGAGTATGTGTCTGTCTTACCTACTAATTGAAATGCGATGAGGTGTGAAACACCCCTTTAAAAGACCTATCACTGTGTGTGAAGCTAAATGTGTGTTTGGGGGGGTGGGTGTGCGTTCATGTGTGTGCATGTGCAGTGCATATCAACTCATTTTGACCACAGATACAATGTGGAGTGTGTGTGTGTGTGTGTGTGTGTAAAGAGTGTGTTAATGCAAATGTGCGCATGGCATACTCAAGTCAGGATACACCATACATCCTAAAAATGTACATAAGGATGTGTGTTTGCGTGCAACACGCTTGCAACGCATGTGAATGCACGACGGCAATATGAGCACATGTGTACTGCACAGCACAAACAAGTGAGTCTGCATGTTTGTCCACATGTACACAACAATAAAGTGGGGAAGCTTTTTATTTCCAGTGCATGTCTGTGTGTGTGATTGAATGTGCCTCTGTGTGTGCATGTGTGGGTATAATTTCATTTTGCTGTCTCAGCCTCTTGTTAAGGAGCCATTTAGAGCTCAGGTTGAGTTTCTTCAGCGTTTCCTGACACTTCTTTCCCCCTCACTGCCTCTCTGACTTTCACCATCTTTTCTCCATCTCTGTCTCATTATCTCTGTCTATTCCTCTGTCTTCTCTTCTCCTCTGTTCTTTCGGTCTCATCCTGCAAGGTTAGCGCACCACATAATCTTGTACCTGTTAATCAGCAAGTCATCCCAGCGGTAATTATTAGACTCCATTCGTTCCCTACAGCTGGAGAGCAATCCTGACATGTGTACTGTTTGCTATTTGACCTAAATTATACTGGCTGAGCATGTTAAATAAAACAGAAATTTCAGCAGTCGGTGCAGATTTTCATTATGCAGCATTAGGTTTTCACCACAGAGTGTATATAAAGCATGGATGTGGGTTCCAGGTGTGAAACGTGAAGGCAGTGCTTTCTAATGGCCAGGGTGGGTGTGGCGTCTCCTCTCTGTAAATAAGTTTAGATCTCTTATGTTGAATACAATGTGATGTTCATTTTGTAAATTATGGTTCCAGTTGGAGTAAAAAGGACAATAAAACAGGGTATGATTTATGGCGGACCTAGCTTGTGAGTGATAAGTCAATGCTTATCATATATCATGCAGGATTCCCTTTTTCTTCACCACATCCACACCTTGCTCATCATATCCTGTTTCAGACTACTAAGACAAAGATGGCCAAAGTACTGGTTGAGTCTTCAGGACGGCACTTCAAAAACCTGTTGGTATGCCTTCATCTATCTTTTATATACAGTCTGTCTTTTAGCTTCTCAATGCAAGTATTTTGGGCTAATTTCTAGAACAGTGACGGATGGCATTCAGTCTAGGAGTATGTACTTCAAGTGTTCGCTGTGCTTGATGATGACGCTAAATAAATGTTTTTTTGCCGCATGTAAAGGTGACTGCACTGATTAAATGTTTGTGTTTGCAAGTGTAGGAGTGTATGTATGCATACAACCTTTATGATGCAGGTGTTTCCATATAGATGTGCATGCGTGTATATGTGCATATAAAAAGACTAGTATATGTTCCCTATCAGACTAGTGAACCGTGAGATTACACAGTAAGCTTTTATACACACGGTAACACATAAACATGCAGACAGTGAACGTAACTTGCCCTCAGAAGCACTATTAAAACCACACTTTGATATCATCAGGAATAAATATCCACATGTTAGAAGAAATGGCACTTGTGTCAGCACAAATTGCTATCGGCCCAGCTAAAAGAAAGTGCTGATCACGCTGACTGTGTTTAAAACTGTGCAATTATTTGAGGTTTAACATTGAGATGTTAAATTAGTATTTTAAAGTAGTTTAAATATTAAATCTGTACTGTGCTTTGATATCTTTGTTATTTCAAGTAGGCACCCTCTGTAGGAAGCTAAGCTCACAGATTCTATTATAAAATCACAAGACGAGGCTCTGCTTTGTGGCCAACGTAGAGTTTTATAATCCAAGTCCTGCATATTACACACTACGCGGTCCAGCCACAAGCAAAGCACTCAGTTTACTTGTGTATGACTTAAAATTAGTGCTAGTTCACACAGGTTTTGGTTGTTATCATTGAATATAAGTAGTAATATAATAGTTTAACCGATATATCAGTGCAAATACCATCCATCCATCCATCCATTCGCTTCCGCTTATCCTTTCCAGGGTCACGGGGGCGCTGGAGCCTAGCCCAGCTGTCATAGGGTGAGAGGCGGGGTACAACCTGGACAGGTCGCCAGTCTGTCGCAGGGCCAACACACAGGGACAGACAACCATTCACTCACACATTCACACCTAGTGACAATTTGGATTATCCAATTAACCTATCCCCTCAAACTGCATGTCTTTGGACGGTGGGAGGAAGCCGGAGTACCGGAGGGAACCCACGCAAACACACAGGAGAACATGCAAACTCCACACAGAAAGACCCCGGCCTGATGGTGGAATTGAACTCAGGACCTTCTTGCTGTGCGGCAACAGTGCTAACCACTGTGCCACCGTGCTGCCCATCCAAATAACAATGTTACACTTTAGCATTTCCTCTAATACCAGGTTTTAAATGCTGCATGTTTAACGCTTTCTCATATGTTGAAAAAAGGTAAATAAAACATAATAATGATGGTTCTACTTCTTTGCCAGACTGAAGTGTGACAAACAAGGGATTTTTACCCACTCTGCAGCCGTTTCTCAAACATTCACACAATATAGATTTTATATTGCAGTTTTCCTTATACCCAGAGTACCTTTTTATAACAATATTATTTAGAGCAGATATGTATGAGCAAAATTTGACTAGAATAATTTTTCTTCATTTGATGTGAGAAGTTGTTGCTTTGCCTGAAAAACTGTGCAGTGTCCGTAACAGTATATACCTTAAGTGATGCATGTTTTGTGCACCATGTTGCAGGCTTTACTGTCTAACAGTAAATAATATACATCATAGGGCTTATATGGAATGCATTAGTATGTGAAAATGAGCAACATTTTGATATGCTTTACTCAATGATACCTCATAAAATATAGTATGGAAAGCACAGGGGGAGGCCGCGGTGGACAGTTTTCATTGTTTTTAACACATTGTTTCACTTGAGCTGTTTGTATGGTATAGCTTCGCTCTTCTGGCTAATGGACCAACAATGGTACAAGCAAGAGTGACCCACGGACTGGTTGTACTACATAATTTGTACACTGCCTACATCCAACAACAAGCCTCTCTTCAGGCAGCGAATGCACCACCCATGCTGGAGCGTAAATCCCGCTTCACCATTTACTGGTGCATAAAAATAAAGAAATACGCCAAATTTCCATAAACAGTCCCCTTCAAAGTTGCAAATCTTTTTTCTTAATTATAAAGATATTGCAAAATTTCACACCCTATTTCACATTGATAAAGTTACAGAAATAATCATAGAAACTAGTATATAACAAATCTATTTTTTTCCCATATTGCACAGCTTTTGGCTGTTTGATTGGGGCTGACCCAAAGAGCTTTTTCTTTTAGGATAACAAAACCTTTTTAGTGTCATCTTAAACTATTAGAAGTCATGACCCGTGAGACAGAACCAACTAATGCTGATTATTGGTACATTAAGAAACCAGACGTAAAGAGGGTCGTCCAGTGTCAAGCTCCCTCTGTGATATTTGTGGCTCTATAATAAGGACACTGTGACTTCCTCCCCCACGCTCAGTGGGAATTCTTACTGCCATTAGAGAGTTTTGTTATTTAAGCATCAATATTTGTCATTTGGGGCATGTGCTAAAACAACCTGCGCTGCTCTTTTTCTTGCAGCTGCACTCACAAAGTGTCTGGAGGCAAGATTTTAAAACTCATGCCAGTTAATAGGATGCTTTAGGCTTTTTCCAGAATTTTCTTTTTTTTAGACTAAAGCCCTTTGGCTCCTACAGAGCAGTGTCGAGCAGGGCAACATATATATGGTAACAATGCTGCTGATGACTATAAGCCTCGCAGCACACACTACTTTATAACAACAGGAAGCTAAAATATATATATTTAAATAATGCAGAATTTTATTGACATAAGTCTCTAGGATTGCATTAAAGTGATGCTTGTATGTTAAAGCAGCAGCTAAGGTGCAAACTCTGGGATTGTACTCGATGCCTCCACTTGCATCATGGACGACTGGGCAGATCATGTAGCATGTGGCCTATTCTCATTCCTTTACATCTTAGATATGAATAAATATGAGACAAATCACCCAGCAGCATCTGAAGCCCACTTCACTGTGGGGTGAGCTTTCAGCTGTTAACCACAAGGGATGTTACAGGTGTGCAGGCAAATTTTAGCCTGTGTGATACTAAAATCAAAGATTGCTTTAGGAAAATATATGAGCTCATAAAGTGAAGGGAAGAAAATTCATCTACTTTTATATTGAAAACTGAACAAGCTGGAAATATAAGACTGTCCTGTTTATAGGGTCCACTGAGTTTCACTGTATTTTTGATTTATAAATGATTAAAAATGAGAAGTACACAGGATCAGGGTATGAACTATTTAAACCACCACCTGCTGAAGGCTGTAAGGTCAGCCACCACAGGAAACAGGAATTAACATTTTTAAACACTTTGGGGCATTAAATAAAATATTCTCTCTATGTGGGTTTTCTTCATTTTTATGTCTCTTTCAGTCCTTATGAATACAGATTAAGTGCAGTTGGAAATATCTTCTACCAAATATAATGGATATATCTAATATTTTATTCAAAACTCACAAATATGAACCTTATGGTATTATTTTTTGTGCCTCTGACTATGTTTATAGTTCTTGGTTCTTGTCTTGTAATGTTAGTCCGTCTGTCTCACTCTGTCCCTCTCCCTCTGTGTTTGTTTACCCTTTTCTTGTGTCTCATTGTGTGTCTTAAGTCTGCGTTTCGCTGTCTGTGTGTTTGCTTTTCTTGTTTTATTTTGATAGTCCCTCGTTTTGTGTGTGGTGTGTTCTGCTTTGCCTTCCTTGGTTAATTACTGGATTCTCTTCACATGTGTTTCCAGGTGTTTCCACTCAACCCTTACCTCATGTGTGTATTTAAGTCTTCAGTTTCCCTTGTCATGTTGTCGTCCTTTCCGCAGCTGTGTATGTGCACGCTCCTTAAGTAGTAGTAGTTCTGTCCATGCTTAAATTAATTGTTCCCTGAGTTCTGGAGTTTTGGCAATAAAGCGGCTATTTGAGTTTAGCCTTGTCTCTGAATCCTGCATTTGGATCCTAACTCTGCAATCACACAGAACTTCCCATGAGAGTTCCGGACAGGTCTGCTATAACTATTTCAGAAACTGATGATCTACTGGGATTCCCACACACAACCACCTAGCCACCCAGTACAAGTAGGTATGCAGAAGACCGCTCCTGTCAACTAAGAAAAGAAAACCGAGGCTACAGCTCACACAGGCTAAATAGTTGGACAATAGAGGGTTGGAAAAATGTTGCCTGATCTGATGAGTCTTGATTTCAGATCCAGTTTTCACAATTTGGTCGCCTTAGAACAAACTGAGCACAATTAAAACACCACAGCCTACCTGAGTATTTTATTTTTTCATTTAAGCCAAAGTGTTTGTGGCACTCAAACCTGAGAGAGCTGCGCACTTCGTTTTCCCACCATTTACCCCAGCACCTTAAAGCTGACTCTAATTCAGTCCATTAATTTAATCTATAGAAGACTGGGTTGGAAATTTCAGTCCAAAGTAGTGGAAGAAAAGACTGACTGACCAACCAACAAACCAAAACCCATTTCCAGAAGCATGCTGCTAATGGTGCTGTTAGTGCGGCTAAAAGCAAGGAAAAATAGCTCTTTTAAAGCACCAGTGCACTGTAGCATCTGTTAACATTTGTTATGTCAAGCTGAGCCTTGAGCACACATGGACCAGAAGTAATTGCTGTTGTGTCCTCATATTCATAAATCATACACTCCTTTTCAACTCATTTGTTTGAAACATGACATAAAAGATAAAAGCATCTGTATTCTTGCTAAAAAAAAATGTCTCGTACAATTATTTTTATGACAAGGCAGTTTATTACTTAGGTATTCATTCACCTACTTATTGTGATTTACTGTAGATAATAATGCACTATAGCCTATGTTATAGTACTGGCCTCCATTTATTGTCACTTTGAGTAAATCTGACTGTGATGCTCCGTCTCTAGCACATCAAACTGTTGTGCAATGTGCAAATAAAACAGTTCTCATATGGATTTCATAAATGTGAAGTAGACACACATTGACAGTAGCTATTATAGCGAGGAAGCGTTCTTTAAGGTCCACTGGATTTTAGAATTAGTACAATAAATGAAACAAAGCTAGTATAACAAAAATCAATACCTTTAGTAGCAATAGGAGAAAATCAATCACCTTTAATAAAAGCTCATTTGTCTTCACAGTTAAAATACTGACGGCAGATGGTAGCCAGATGCAGTCAATGGAAGCTTCCATATGGCAGATAATGGTCTAAGTTTCACTGTTAAGGAGTTTATTGGATTCCAGTAAAAGCATCTGAGAGTTAGTCGTGCTAAATTTAGACTACAGCTAAAAATAATGTGGTGCTGGAGCTTGGGTGGATTATAGTTAGTAAATGATGCATTATGGATTTTAGATTTAGCAGCAAATCTGGCAAAGGAAGATAGGATTTAAACCCATATTAGAAGTTACCTTGATAACACCTACATAGTACACATTACTAATGTGCCAGTTTGCATAATTAGGACAACTACTCTTGAGCATATGCCAAGCTCATGTTTGCCATATGCTCATGTGATGTCTTGTGTACACTATGTAGTATTGGGTGGCACAAATCTCAGTGTTTGACTATAATTGTTGTGTTAGCTGTCACATCTTATTTGCAGAAAATAGTGTGGTGGTACCTTCACTTTCATGTACCCAAAGTGGTGCCCACTAAGGGAAAGTGTGCAGCATTGCACACGCAACCTTTGGATCACTGGGAGTAAACCTACCTACATTGAACCGCATAAAGTCACACTTCTCAATTTCAGCCACGTCTGAATGTGAATAGTGAGTGCAAGTAAATAAGCATCTGATTTAAGACACTGGTGCATATCCGTTAAACATCAGCATGGTATAAGTGTCTCTGTGAACATGCTGGGATAGTAGTTCATATCAGAGTCCTAATGGCTCAGTCATATTACAGTAAAAATAGGATGACTAACTCTTTGCAACTAGGAAAAAATGTTGTTTGCCCACTGATTACATTTCAATAAGGGGAGATCATTTGGAAGAATTGAAGATGATTTATTGTGATAGAGAAATTAATTAATGTATTTGGCAATTAGACTCTGATGACCCATCATAGCAGAATGAAATCCCAGCGATGATAGGATTTAGGACTTGACCCCGAAGATTCTAGATGCTGGTGGTGGTGAAGATGAAAACTGAGGGTTGGATGAAGCCCTGAGTAACTCAGGTGAGGTGGAGATGGAACCTGGTGGGTTACACAAATAAGAGTCTGAAAGGGAGAATGACGGCGAGCACAGATTTAAACCACCAAGTGGAGGCTGACTGGCTCCAAAAAGGCAGACAAGAATATGACTGGACTAGAGTAATGATGTCAGTATTGAGACTGACAGAGTGGCAAAGCAATAGTTAAGTAAAGCACAGGCTTGCAGTTGAATACTCAGAAAAGGAGGCATGCGCTTCATTTAATTTTTGTTTATTTATTTTGCTGTACTTGCAGCAAACAACTAGTCACAGAGAGGTTTAGCATGCAACACCCTCAAACTCTGTGTTGAGGCAAATGTTTGCAAACAACTGCCATTCATAAATAACAGTAACAATTAGTAACAATTAGTCAAAATCACTCTCTTAGCACAACTAGTTGCCAACTGGTTGTCAATTGGTTGCCAGCCTGTTAAATTTCTATATAAAAGCAAGGTTGCTGAGAGCTTATGCCATTTTGCAGACAAATGACCATCCTGCAGCAACAAATATGTCAGTATTTGCTGAGGAATTTCTGAAATTTTCTTTCAACTCTATGATGGTTAGATAAATTTGAATTTCTGTGTATGTAGACAGAAGCAAAGTTCTGATTTTCACAGATTTCTCACTTAAAATCTATATTATCACAAGCAGATTGCATGCAATCTCCAACTTGGCAACAAATTACAGAATATGAGGATATGCCTCAGAATGACTGCAGTCTTTTAGGTACACACATGTTTATGTGTATGCATGCTTAATTCAGGCAAAGATTCTTCTTAATCAATTTATGTCCATGGTGGCAGCACCTCATTACAATTCACTGTACATTTACTCTGACTTTAAGTGCTTACAGGTTACACAATACAAGCCCTGTTTTTGTGGTTATGGTAAAAGAAATGTTATTGCATCATGAATTTTTACAAAGAGTATTTTTTAATGAATTTCCAAGGTTTTTTGTTGCTATTTAAATTATTTCAGACAACACAACTAGCAGAGCAACAAATAGTAGTGCATCCATTACAGTATGTGTTTGTCACTTTGATAATATAACTGCTGTTAAACCCTATTACTGTCAGAATCCTTCTAAGGTTAAAAATGTTTTTTATGTCCAAAATCCTTGAGGCAAATTACAAATCTTCTGCTTTTGTTTTTTGTTTGCTTTTTTGTTTTTTGAGCAAAGACATTCACAAGCATTTTGGACACATGCACAAATTCTGCATCCTTGTTGTCAAGGTTAAAGACATTGCACTGACACCAGCTTCTGTGATTGGGAGTGAGACCCAGTTTGAACAGTAAAAAAATTACACACATATACAAACAGAGCTGAGATTTTGACCTCTGCAGAGACGCCATGGGGTTAAAAAAAAAGAAAAAAGCAAGAGGGCTTTGTAGACGATAATCAGCTGCAGTTTTTAAAACTGCAGGCAAATCAAATTGATTAATGTTTTATAAAAACTAATTAACTGTTTACTTGGTAATGAATGCACAGGGGCCAAAGACAATATTTATTAAACTTTTACTATATTTTTTAGCAAACATGTTCTCACTGGGCTCAAGCTGTTTCTTTACATGACTGATTATTTGTCAATTTGCTAATGACTAATGCATACCACACAGCTTGCTGAACTGAAGAGCTCATAATCCCTGTTGCGTCATCTCACCATATCATATCACTCTAAAGATCATCGTGATGGGGAATAGGGTTTTTTTATACAGCTACTTGAGTGTGCTCTTTAAAGGGTCATTGCAACTCGTTTATAGATAAAGCGCAGTGTGCACGTTTTGAGAAACAGTATTCAACCCTCTTAAGGATACATAAGCTTTGCTGATATCCTTTCATCTTATCATTGGCTCAGAGACTACTGAAAACAGTGTTACAAACTTAGGTCATAGTCTTTGAAGGGCATGGGGATTTACCTATAAGGAGTATATAAAAAAAGAAACTATGAGCAAGTTACAGCTTGCTAAGTTGGACCCTTTTGCCTTCTGAAATGCTTTAATTCTTCATGACACAGATTCAACAAGTGGCTGGAAACAACATGATAGCACAGTTGCTGCAGATTTGATGAAATTCAACAATGTAAATTTGCTGTTCCCAAAGGTGCTCAACTGGATTGAGATCTGGTGACTGTGCTGGCCATTTGAGCACAGTGAACTCATTGTTACCTTCAAGAAGCCAGCTTGAGATCATTTGAACTATGTGGCATGAGGCACTGTCCTGTCCATCAGAAGATGGGTACACTGTAGTCATAAAGGGATGGACATGTTCTGTAATAATAGGGAGGCTGCATTGTTTAAACAATTCTCAGTTGGTACTAAGACAGACTATTCCTCGCACCATTACACCACCGCCATATTGAACTAACAATATAAAGCAGGATGGATCCATGCTTTCATTTCTTCACCAAATTCTGACCCTGCCATGTGACTCTCACAGCAGGAATCAAGACTCATTACAAAAGGCAATGTTTTTCTAATCTTCCAGTTTTGGTCAGCCTGTGTGAACTGTAGCCTTATTTTACTGTTCTCAGTTGACAGAAGGGGAATCTGCTGCTGTAGCCAGAAATACTGTACTGCCAGAAAAAAATAGAATATTTATTTAAAAATTCTATATGGAAATAGAAATTTTCTATAATTGAATACAGAAAATTTCTGGAAAATAAACACCAAAATCCACATTTTTAAGTTAAATCCATTTGTCATCTTTTACCTGGTTTTATGTAGTTGCTGCTGGCTGTGTTTCATTCATAACTGTAAAGGTGTTTAATACATGTTGTTTAAACTCTTAAGATATCTGTAGACTAAAATAAAATACATATTTCTATTGTTATTCTTTTCTGTAATTTTACCAATTTGATCAGTAATTTTAAACAATATACAACTAATAAAAAATCTGCCGTTGGTGAATTAATTATAATTACTTCAGTTTACTAATACTTCAAGATGACATATACTCATTAAAAATTATACAATTTTTAAAACTTTTTGGGGGGTAAAAACTTCTATAATTACATAACAATGGACAATCATATCTATATAAATTACAGAAACTTCTCTACTCTGTTTAAAATGTTTAAATATTTGTATTTACAGCATAAAAAATTGGATATTTCTGAAATTAGATTCAATTTTGTCTTTTTGTAAGGAAAAAAAATATTTTTGTATTAAAAAAAGTAAGTAAATTAGAATAAATTTCATGTTTATTTACAGTTATGGGGCATTTTACACTAGACATGTTGATTAAGAACCATTTTTGGGGATTTTTTTATGATCTGTATCAAAACTTTGTAAAAGTCTTTCACATTACTTTTTTTTTAACAGCACACAGAACTGTTGCTCATTGGATGTTTTTCCTTTTTATCCTATTCTCTTTAAACTGGTGTGTGGGAAAGTCCCAGTAAATCAGAAGTTTGCGAAATACACATATGATACCAAAAACAGTCACTTAAATTACATTTATTACCCATAGTTGTCTTGAGATGCCTAAATGCACTGAGTTGTTGTCATGTGATTGGCTGATTAGATATTTGTGTTAAACAGTTGAGCAGGTGTACCTAATGAAGTTTCAGTGTTTTTTATGTTTGATACAGCCTAATGGCATAATGACTAAAGGCTATCATAATGATCATTACCTAACATTTACACCTGTGTTGAGCAGGAAAAAAAGGAGAAAACAATCAAAATTGTTTTTAAAGTATTTTTTTATTTAGGAAGTGAAACAAAATGCCCAGTGTTGTCTTTGTGCTTTACATGGTTTCAAACCGGCCATTTGAGGTCTCCAAAAAAAACCTCAGAGGAAGAACTCAAAACAAAGCAGGAAGCTCCAAAAGAATTCATCATTCTCCCCTTCATCATTATCATCATCACTGCCAACATCATCATCATCGTCATCATCATCACTCGTTACAGTTCTGTAGAAATAATCAGACTCCAAAGTCACATCAGTGCTTATTTACAAGGCCTCTTGCTGCAAAATATTTAGGTTTTATTTACTCTAAAAAAGGTGTGGTGTAGATGCGTTCACAAATATATTAAGAAAAATGACACAGCACATACTGAAAGTGTCATTTTTAACAGTATTTTGTGGTGTAGGACAACAGCCTGTGTTACATCAGCATATTTGTTGTTTTGTCATTTCTATCTTTGAATCATCGTAGTAGAAAAATGAGAAAGAGGTTATTTCTACATACAAGGCATCGTCTACCTGAATCTAAACTCTTTCATTGTGCTACTATCTTTGAAAGAAAAGGTTTTAGGTTATAATTCATAAGAGGAAGTGCTTTTATATAAGAATAGATAAACTAGCTTGTGGCTATAGTAGGCTACAGTAGTTCATAGTAGAATCTAAGTGTTCGGCGATGCACTCTGGTGCTGAAATATTGACCAAATGTCTCCTCTTCGTTCTCAACAAAAGTCTGAATCACATCGAGAACTGCCACATTAAATTCACAACAGCCAGAGATGATGAAAAGGAAAACAACCTGATATCAGGAAGAGCCTTCGAGTCTACAAATGGAGTTTTGTGTTTTCATGTAAAGCCCTCGAGCAAAACTGATCTTCTGATTGGATAAAAAAAAAAATGCTGAGAAGAGAGCACAATAATTGTGACCAACTTATAGGAAGAAACTCTGGCTGTGTTCAAGGACTAGTGAGAATCAAAGAGAAGCCGGTTCAGCAGCACAGCTGTTGTTTCACATCCTAAACAATTCCAATATGATACCAAGGCAGAAGAGTGGCCACAGTTTTAACTGTTCAGGGTTTGCGTCTCGTCCATGTTTCAGCACCAGAGGTCTACAGCAGTACCTTCTACTCTCTACGATATTTTAGAATAATAATACGAGGCAGGCAGTGCATAAACCATGTACAAAAAGACCCATCCCGACCCGACCCAGAGCCCTCTATCTAAAGGAGTAGAACCACCTGTGTGAACCCCTGGAAGCCCCAGCAGCTGCTAATACTCATACAGACACAACTGTCTATAAGATTATAATGATACCAATATAAAATTGTAACTAGGAGGCAACGTTTTCCACACTGCATACCAAAGCAGCTGAGTTTGAAAAACAGACTCCATGCTCACTCCAATTTGATCTTTCTGACTGGCTGTCACAGCGGCGTCACAGTCCCTGTAAATTTAGAGCTCTAAACCCAACCCGCCATTATTTAACACTAACTTGGTTCGCTAACTCCCTGAAATGTCATTTCTCGTAACTACATAGAATAGTGGCATTTGAAAAAAAAAAAATCAAGATGTTACAAGCAGTTATGACTCACGTGTCTTCAAAAATATCATGCATTATTGCTCTATCGGATATCAACGAAATATTGCCCAAGACAGAAATTTGTTCAGTTTTGCCTGTTATCTAAGAGGTTTGGAAAAATATCCAAAAAAGATTCATAAAATTGGCATAGATTCCATTATTAGGCTATTATTTTTTTTCCTCTCTTTTTTTGCATGCATTAGTTTAAATAATTAAAGTGGCTGACAAAAGTAAAAAGATATTCATTAATTAGAAAGTGTCAAATGCTTTGGCATATTTGTAACAAAGGCAAAAAAAAAAAAAAACAAGTAAAGTGCAAATCAATACAAATGTAAATGCATATGTAAATAAATAAATAAATACATAAATACATAAATCATAAATAGACACATTTTTAAAAAAAAGATAAAAACCTCAAAGATGAATGCTGTGCTTCTTGATCCAAATAAACTATTATACAACACTGGAAAAAGGTTTGACCTTTTGAGGAAATCCAGGACATTTTTAATGTCTCAATCCCCATCCAACACTGACAAATTAAAAAATAATAATAATATTAATAATAACATCAGATTTAGGTTATAGCAAAACTGTTAAGGAATACCCTGGTGGCTCAGTGGGAGTTTTTAGCCATCTGATCCTGAACTGGAACTCATAACGGTCCACTGTTTGCAGTTAAGTAATCACATATCCCAACATTACTTAGAAGTAAAGAAAAGAGCTCTTTTGTCCACAGTTTTAAAAATACATCATTTCTCACCACACAGGTGTACTGCCTGTACTACCACATTGTGACAGGTGCGTCTTTTCTTCACAGTTCATTGTGGTAATGTCAGAAGCCACGTATACAGACACTGTATACTGCAGGTGTCCGGTTGTATAAATAAATATCATTACAAGTATCTTGTTTACTTGCACAGGAGAAACACTGTGTGCTTTCCTTGTTTTGATGCTTTATCTTTGTAAGCTCAGTCCAAGGTCAGTCTCAGTAAAAGCAGGACACCACATGTATCCTTAGATTATGAAGGTCTGTTTTTAGAAACGCATAAAACTTGAAAGCTCATTGAATCTCACTGGAAGAAAACCGATGATGTGATTCATGCTTGGAGATTGGAGATGAGTTGTGCTTTAGTGTCATTTCCTCTTGGATTGGGAAAACAAAAAAAAACAGAATGATGAGGGTAGATATGGACATAAATAGATCTAGGTATCTTCAAAAATGATGAGCTAGATGTGCTGTGCTTTATTTATCTTCACAGATATTTCAAAAAGCCTCAACGGGAAGTAACTTATCGACGCAGGTGACAGTCTAAATTAGGCCTTGAAAACTTTTCACTCCACTCGCGGATGAGGGAAGATAAAACAAAGGAGAGATTGGAGGGTTCTTGATAGGAACGGATGCCTTCAATCTATTTTTGTCATATACCTCGTGATTCTTGCAGAGAAAACACTCCTGCCTTGTAACACTCAGATTCTGCTTTTTTGGGGGAAAGAAATAAAAGTAGGGAATGAGGCCAGGAAAATTGCATGTAAATAAATTAAAACCACCCCAGTCATTCTCCCAGGGAGCTCAGAGGGGAGAACGCCCCCTTGAAGCACGCCGACTCATAGTGCTTGTTCAGGTAACTCTTGAGAGCAAACGTCTTGTTACATCGTTTGCACTTATAGTGCTTGAAGGCTGAGTGTGTCTGCATGTGAGCGCGCAGGTTAGACCGGTCAGCAAACGCTTTGCCACAGTGCGCACACCCAAACGGCTTCTCCCCCGTGTGCGAGCGCATGTGGCCCTGCAGCAGCCACGGCCGGCTGAACGCTTTGCCGCACACGTCGCACTTGTGCTTGAGGTCGTGGGTCAGGAGGTGCATAGCCATGGCTGGCATGGAGACGTACACTTTCCCACATGTGGGGCACTTCTTAGCCATCTTGCTGTCTATGCTCCTGTGCGTCTGCTTGTGCCGGCTCAGATTGGAGGACGTGGCGTAGGTTTTACCGCACTCACTGCAGGTGTGCCTCTGGGCAGCTCCCCTCAGGGTTCCCGTGGTTTTCCTTCGTGATCGTCCGTCCATGATGAAAAACGCATCCACGCTGTATCCTTCACTCACAGCTGTGTCGCCGTTGATGTATCCACCGGCTGATGACGAAACCTCGGACCGGGGACTGTCAGGCTGGTCCGAATCGCCATGGATATCACCATGGATGCCAGAATATGTGTTGTTGATGCGGCCATAGATGACTGATGAGTGGCTCGGGGAGGGTACTTTAGAGATGACTGATGAATCGCTTCCAACCACATCGTCGTACGGATTAGGACTCAGATAATCACTGACGTAACCTGAAGAGACAAAAAAGAGGTAAGTCATCGTGGCAGGAGGATTGATTGGAAATTAGAAACTGATTGGCTTGGAAATCTACACAAGTGACTGCTACAAAACTAAAAACAGTCAAAAGGGACATTTGAGTGCTGGCAAACCTGTCTCTAACAAAAACCTAAAGGGGCAGTTCACCACAAAATTAAAATTAAGTTTGTTCTGCACTTTAGTGTTGCTTATCCACACAAATGGTTTGAGTGTGAGTTTTCCAGTTTGAGACACTGACTGTAAAACCGTCTGCTTCCTCTTGGATATGATGGATTCTCGTTATCCTCAATTCCTCTTATAACATTGTACATGTATGTATTAGAGCTTTTTTGTATTATTAGGGCTATTTTGTAAGATATTTTATTTTAACGTGTTTGTTACTCACTGTCTTGGAGCAACTATGACCACATAACTTCCTTTGGGATTAATAAAGTATTCTGATTCTGATGATGATTAATGATTCTTTCCAGAACCTGACTCATCAAAACACTAATAAACATTGGTTTGGATTACATGTAGGAACTGTTTTCCTCCTTCTACCGTTTGCATCCACCAACCAGAAGAAGAAGCCAGCTAGCATTTCTTCTTTTTTTCCAGAATGACACATCTGAGATTGGTAAAATAGTTCTCTTTTTTGAGTAACTGGATGATATTTTCTCATACAAAACTTTTTCCCAAATGTATGACTGCGTATTATGTTGCTTCAAATGTTAATCATTCTGCACCTTTTAGGTCCAAAGTGCAGAACACAAAAACGGAAGAGATTTATATTAAGTGCCAAGTTCGTCCAACTATCCACCATGTTGTTGCAACGAGTTATACAAAGAAAGCACCTGAGTGCTAGAAATACAAGATATGGATCTAGTATCTATTATAGCACTCGTTACTATACTACTCAAGACCCTGAGGGCTCTGCAGAACCTATCACTACTTAGAAAATTGTTTTTTTATATAATTGTATTGTACAACGGCAGGCCTCAATCACACTCGTTCGTCAAAGTTCATTCATTATTAACATTTTGTCTCCAGACTACATTACATTACTGATCACACCCTGGCATCTCTGGTTTCTAAATATCAATTGTACCACAATAAGGATCACATGAACCACATTCGCCATGTGTTATGCATTCCCATTAAGCCTAGTATCCATAAAAGACCAAAAAGGTTTCCGAGTCGATTCGAAAGAAATACCTTCACATCGGTTTTTGGAGGTGATGCAAAGCAAATGAAGGGAAAGAGAAGGAGACAGTTGTGGTATTCATAGTGGCAGTAAAATGCCTCTCAGTCCTTACAAGCAAGGAGGAGACACTTTCCCCTCAGTGGGAAATCTTTATTTTTCATTGGAGGGCTCAGTGAGCACACTTGCTCCTCATCAGCTGCACCTTTTCTGACAGGTCTGAAGCTGCACACAGTCACACCTCAGGGCTGTCAAAACCTCAACTGCTGTACAAAGAGCATCTCTATTACAGCAGCTGGGTGGGGTGGGGGGGGGGGGGGGGGGGGGTCCAGTGCATTACTCAGTGGGCGCAGTGACACTGACAGTCTCCGTCTTGAGGGAAAACGGGAAGTACACTCCACCGAGACTCACAAATTCCAAAGCAACCTGCATATTTCTGCACACCTCCTGACAAATCTGGTGAATTATTTGATGCCGCGTTATGATGCCAGCTGCTTCATTATTTCTATTATTGGCACTCAACAGGCTAAACTGTAACAGACACAAGGAGAGACTGGTAGCTAATAACCCATGGCCGCAACTCCTGTGGATTTATGCCGATCAATAGCTCTCCATTTCAATTAGCACTCTGTGAGCATTAAGACA
Source organism: Oreochromis aureus (assembly GCF_013358895.1). Classification (NCBI taxonomy): domain Eukaryota; kingdom Metazoa; phylum Chordata; class Actinopteri; order Cichliformes; family Cichlidae; genus Oreochromis; species Oreochromis aureus. The sequence goes on from NC_052962.1 coordinate 22,488,613, forward strand.
CAGACAGCAGAGGAGATACTATTGCTGGTAATATAATTTCATGATGCAGTTCTGAGAAAGGCTCAGATGTTGGTCGATAATGTGATGAGAACAACAGACAGAGGGTAGAAGGGTAGAGAAAGGGGAGTCATATTAAGGTGAGGGAGAGAGGGAGGGAGGAAGAAAGAAAGAAAGAAAAACCTAGCAGTGAGAAAGTAATGCTACGTTAAATGTGGTGATGGTGGTTGGGTGGTTTGGCAGTCCTGTACACAGCGTTCATGCTAATTTAACATTTTCGAATTTAATTAAGACCAAGTAATAGAGAGAGAAAATAGAGGGAAAGCGGGTGGGGGGGGAGAAGAGGTGTGGAGTGGAGAGAGGAAATCATGAATCATAAATATTCAATCATTGCACTCTGGAAGGAAGTACTGTGTTTGTGTGTGTGCCCATGTGTGTGTGTGTGTGCCTTGTTTTATAGAGCATGAGTAAAGTTTTGAAACATGACCAAGTGCTCAGTTTGGACCCTTATAACCAGGTATGTTGACTAAGAGCAGCTGGAGTCTTGGAGATGTTGTAGAGAGTCATAATCACTCAAACTGACAGTTTCCAGTCCTGCTACAGTCCTGGACTATAGTGGATACTCAGCAGCTGCACTGGAGGTGGTATAGCCTTGCAAGCTGCTGCAGATAAACCACCTACCTCTGCTTCCCTCCGTTCTCTAACCTTGCCCTGACTCACCAGTGGCACATGCCACACCGGTGGGCACGGAGCCACTGCAGGTGGGGAAAAGTGCAATATGTGAAACTAAAGTAAATTAAGGTCCACTTCTTCAAAAGAATCTTCAAAAGAAGATTGATATCTCCATCTGTAGTAATTTATATTTGGCAGCACAGCTCTGTTCAGGGACCTCACCGCACTTCCATGTGCAAATGTGGAAAGATGGAGGTGGGGATAGCAGCAGCAAGACAGCAGCACACAGAACAGAGCAAGTGCCAGTGACAACAGATGTGATACGAATTAAATTAGAAGGTGGGTTTCAAAGTGGCTTGCAGATGTGCCACAACTGAGGTCTAAATCATCATCGGCAAGGACCTTGAAGAAGACGTTCTCCCAAGTGTTGGCAATCAGGGAACACAGTAAATAATCAATATAACTGATGCGCATTAGAAACACATTACATATTTTTCCAGAAGGTCAGTTTTGCCTTGGGCTTGGGATCCTTGCTGACGATGACTTAGACCTCAGAGGGTTAAATAACGACCTATGTGGGATAACCAGCTGGATGTGTAGTAGGGAGTTTTGTCATCAGTTAATGTGTGCTGGCACTGAGATCAGCTGTTTTGCCGGGACTGACTTCACAGCCTGCTAAGTTTTGTTGATGCTATCGTGCTCACCTTTATTCCACTAAAATTTACACTTTCAGTTGTTAATGATTGCTTTAAGAAGGGTTTGTGGGGTTTTTACACAGATTTCTTCTTCTGATAGGGGCCGTGGCAGAAGAAGTTTGAGAAGCACTGCTCTGATCGACGTTGCGTTAGCAAAGATGGCACCAAATTCCAAACTCTTACTGCATGAAATGCTGTCTAAGATTTAGCGAAAAATAATGATACCGTCAGATTTTCTGAAACAGCATACTAATACGTGGTCGTGACCTGCTGGATAAGCAAGACACGGAAAGCCAATTTAGAGTCTATGATGAAAAGGGTTCATCTTTCTGGGGACAAAAAGATGGTGTTCAGTAATTGTTATCTCAATGCATCGTATAACTAATTATTTCTTGGCCACCATAGAGGGTAAATTGTCCTGCTGGTGATGTAGGGAACTATATGATCTATGACTAATTAGCAGAAATCTTTGGTCCTGCGTCCAAGGAAAGAAAGTTAGGGAGGGAGACAGACTAAAAAAGAAGTCTTTTCAAGTAAGCAAAATAACCCTATCCATTATCTACATTATCTTTGACTATTCTGTGTGTACCATATCACCTCTCCTTCACCTGTACTAACAGCCAGACTGAGCCGTGCATATGTGACTGACAGGCAGAAACAAAAACAAGCTCGCTGTCTGGTTTTAGGATACTTTTTTCTCACACGGAACCTTTTTGCACGATCCCTGCCAATTAAACATGACCATTCCCTTTCATCCCTTTTCATTTAAAGCGCTCTTACTGTGACTGTTGCTGTTGCTGTTGCTGCGCATCTCGGCATCAGTGTACTGTCTCTATTTGTTTTTTTGTCTCTCTCTGTCTGAGTATCTGTCTCGCTGTGTCAACTCCGTATTCATTTCAAAGTACTTTAGCAGCATTAGAGCTGATAGCTGTTCTAAATGCTTATTAAAGATTAAATACTCCGCCAAACTAGAGCCATCCCACTTTCATGTGTCTTTGAAATACCGAGAATTAGGAATGGAAAGAAAAAGAAATGGAGAGAGAGAAAGGCTGCAAGCTACAATTTAATTTTTGATCCAAACCAGCAGTAACTGACGCACACTTGTATGCTTTGGACACTTGTAGGTCACCGACTGCTTCCTGTCTGTGTGTGTGTATGTGTGTGGGTAATGCTGTGCACTCAGCTGTGCAAGCTGCCTGGGAAATGTGCCGAGTTGACAGAAACAGCAATGTGTGCGTGTATATGTGTGTGTGTGTGTGTGTGTGTGTGTGTGTGTGTGTGTGTGTGTGTGTGTGTGTGTGTGTGTGTGTGTGTGTGTGTGTGTGTGTGTGTGTGTGCAACAAGCTGCATTTGCTTCAGTCAAACTGTTGTTATATTTATAACAAGGGATAGCTTCCCTAGTCTTTACATGCTTGCCACAACGCTACTGCTGCTGCCTCTGCTGCATGTTTCTGGTTTCAGATCAGTCATCAGAACGCCTGGGATCTCTTCATCTTACATTTGACCTTGGCACAATGTGAAAACCAGCAGGCTGCACTAACTCCATTACACGCTTGTCCCCGTGCAGTGACGGTGAATTTCTCTTTTAGCTCTTTAAAGCTGTAGTCATTCTTTTTTGGCCACTAGAGGGCAGAATCAAGCAGACACACAACCCAGGCAAATTATTTACCTATAAGGGTGCTATGTGTTTTTCTAGCAAAACCTGCCACTTTATTTGCTTTACATTACTGGATGCTGAACAATGACTCTCAAAACATAAATCAAAACAATAAGCTACAGGGGGGCAAAGGGGGACAAATGAAGCAAAAAACCATAGCTATTTTTCTCTGGGGATTTGTGACCCATTTACATAGCATATAGTAATTTTATTCAGTATCGTGTCTTTAATGTAAAGGGCATATTGACATAAATAAAAGCTCCTATCTCTGTTAAAGTGCATATGGCATGTTTTCTGTGGTTTTGCTTCCGAGATCATCAGACCAGAGCAAATGCATGACTTCTGAGTAGAAATGCCAGGTAAGTATTCCTTTTGTAAAAGATTTCCACACTTTTCCACTGAATATTTGACCCAAATGCTGCCCTTTTCATTGACTCTGTATCGTATTTTCCCCGTGTACCCCAGATTATACAGTGCGTGGGAACCATTGGCAGCCAGTGTAGCTGGGCATGATTGCAGAAATCTTTGAAAGTGACTCACAGGTGCTGGAGAGAAGGCTGATTTGAATAATATAATTGGCAACAGAACAACGGTGTATCCCAATGTATGTGTGCTGCTGACATAATGCATTAACATAATCATTTAGCATGGTTTTCTGCAATGATCCTGCGCTCTCTGGCTCCCTGTTGCTTCCGCCACAGTCTTTGTATGCTCCTTCGGTAAAAATGTATTTTTCTGCCTAACATGTTAATGTCAGCAACTGTTCAGAGCTGGATGTGTGTGTTATAATGCTTTGTGTAAGAGTAAAGGCAGGGGGAAACGCAAAATGCTACAGGTACATTTAAAAACTATAACAGGTTGTTGAGGGAGTGCAAAGAAAACCTGAAATTCAATTAAACATTCTCTCCTGTTTTCTTTAAATTATTTTTTATTCCAGATGTGACTTCCTTTCCTTGAGCATTAAAAACCATAAATAATACAGAGTATTTCCCCCTCATGAAGTGCCTATATAAAAAGCTCTTAACCTCCGACCTGACTGCAGTCAGATCCAATATGCATCGCACACTTTCTCCCTTATATTACCTATTTTGTATTATTATTAAACCGTCTCTTTTATTGCCCCAAGTCTCGAGAGGTTCTCATCAGACTGAGAGTGTAGGTTTCCTCTCATTTGTTTCTCTACATAAGTCTATTTCATGGAACCACAGCATTTCACCGAGTATAATTACAGTGTTGGAAATGGTATATTTTTGGGGGGCTATGACCGAAGTTTGACCCTGTAATTCCCTTCTCCTCTTCCTTCTGAAACAGTCATGACTAATGCTTTAAATCTGGGAGTGAAAACATTCTCAGAGGGATGCATGGCAGGCTTTAAATGGGCGCCTGTCTCCGCGCGCGCGCGTGTGTGTGCCCCGGCGTGTTTGTGTGTGTAGGTGTGTGACTAACCTTTGTCATGATGATGGAATCGCAGACTGAGCTCTTCTCTTCGGCTGTGACCATACGAGCTCTCCAGCTCGGCAGCCGAATAGTCGTCCAGCTTGACTTTCTTCACTAAGAAAGACCGAGGCATGATGGCTCCTACACTTGCACGACAAACACAGGCTTTTCTATCCCACTTCAGTCTAAACTCACAACCTATCAAACCCCGATCAGCTGATTTTTATTTTAACCGTGTAATTTTATTTATTTATTTTTAATTCAGCCACTAAAGCTACGCTTGCTCCCTTCCGTCAAACAGCTTGGAAAAGTGGAGACATGGCTTTTAAAGATCAGAGAAACCGAGCTCTCCTCGTGTGCTTCTGCATGTTTACCACACATAATATTAATTTATTATTATTATTATTTATTTTGCTGTGGTTTGTCAAATACAGGCTATGTCTGCAAGTAATAGCCGGATCTCCTGGAGAAAGCGGTCTGTTTTCATCCCGTTAACTTGCCACTGGAAGACCTGTGGAGTCCTAAAGGCTCAAAAATAAAAGAATATAAGTCAGTTTCTGTATGGCTGCTCCGTTAAAAACGTCCCTCGTGCCGTGCCGTGCTTAAATCCGTTGCTTCTAAAAGAAAGATTATGGTCTCGTTCTAATAAACCGCTGGTCTTCAGCACGCGGACAGCTCCCAACAAACACTTCCTAACGTCCAGGCTCGTGCTTTCAGCACCGGACAGCTCCTCCCGTCGCGAGACTCTTCCCCCCCTCTTTTTTTTTTTTTTTTTTTTGTTTTACACCGCGTGCCACAGCCAAACCGCTATTGCCCCTTTAGCTCCAGAGGGAAAGGAGATAAACAGAAAGGCGAAACGAGCAGTTTTAAGGGGTCTGTCTGCTCAAAAGTGGCAATCCAAACACAGGTGAGTCAACGACTTGACGATTTTTGAAAAAAAAAAAAAAAAAAAAACCAAACAAATAAACAAACATTTGGGTGCCGGTCAAAGAAGCGGGAAGGAGTATGGCAGCAGAGTTGCAGCGCTTGGTTAAAGGTCGGGACAGTTTAGTCCAAGAAACCTCTCGAGACCTTCGCAGGACTTCAAACCCCAGCTCGAATATCACAGACTCAGCCAAAACGTCATCACAGTTCATTTAAAATAAGTAAATAAAAATAAAATATTGCTCAAATTTGTTTTAAAAACTGCGGCTGGAAGACCAGAACAGCTCTTCTCCGGTCGCTAACTCTTCGTTTCACTCTCTCTCCTCTCTCTCTCTCTCTCTCTCTCCCTCTCTCTCTTTTCTCTCCACTCCTCGCGCGTGCGGAGCTGCGGCTCTCTGTAGTGCACGGGATCAGCTGTTGCGGCTTTATAGGGCGCGAGAAGGAGGGGTAGGTGAGGTTGGGGGGCGCAGGAGCTAAATTTTATTCATCAGGAGAAGAAAAAGAAAAAAAAGAGCATCTTGTCTTGTTGGACCAACAGCAGCGGTGCTCTGTGATAGCCGGGGAGGGTTTTATTTCGATAGTTTCTTGTGCTTGCCCACTCTCACACTCTGATTATGACAGTGAAAGATGTTTGGTTGGATGCACGGATGGGTGGATTAGTCCATAAACTGGAAATCAAAGATTGCATCTACGTAGACAGGAAAGTGCTTAGAAATCTGATTTTTCCTTTTAATCTGTTACACTGTGTTGTTTCTATAGATAATCTATTGCTTTTGCATGTTAAGCTCATGACGTTTAAAAATGTTGTTATAAAAAAGTTCAGTAACTGTTGCTTTAAGGGGAAACCTTTTGTGCCCGCCTGATTTGTAGTCCTTCCTAGGGACCGAAAACCATCAAACCAACGGCTCAACTCCAACTTCTAATGTAGCACCGCACACAGGTCAACGCTTTTACGCTGCGATCAACCAATCAAGCTCCTCTTATGCAAATCAGCACTCCTCTTGACCAATCAGATCCTAGGCGCATAAATCCATAGTCAGCATTAGCCAATGAGTTTGGTTAATGCAGCTGAGGTGAAGGTGTTTTTACTGAATGGTCTTTCAGAGAGACAGAGAAATAGACGGAGACCCTTTTTTTAATGCCATGCAAACAGACTTTTCCCTCCAGCTACCAGGCAGAAACAGACTTGCATATATACACACATTGTCATGCAAAGCCCTTCCCCATTCATACACACGCAGGCAGGCTGGCAGGAGGGATGATGGCGTATGATGTAATTCAGTGACGTGTGCATTTATGTAAGTTCTCTTTGGTGAGGTCCTTGGAGTTAACCTATTTTTAAAGTTCATTGATAAATGTTTAAAGGAGACAGAGAGGGTATGTCCTGTGGGTGTGAAAGAGCGTGTCTATTTTAAAACACAGTACAGTATGTGTAAATATGTGTGGATCAAAGTGCAGCAGCATATTCATCAGTGGCCTCAGGATCTATGTGTTGCATAAAAGAGGTTTCTTGCTCATATTTAAGATTTTACAACATTAAATACAAAGAGTAATAGCACGTGTCTGACTATGTAATCTGAGTCTCTGAAAGTATGAAGAATTTCTTAAATAAATGACATTTTTAGTAAAAAAAACTAACCTATTGATGTTGCACTGAATGAAGTGAGACTCATCACCCATCTTCTTGTGCAGCTCTCAGCCTCTTTTAGTTTCCATCTCATTGTTTTATTGTATTCTGCCCCCCCCCCCCACACACACACACACACTGTATGTACAAACTGTCTTACATGAAGCATTTCCAGCAGTCACTCTGTGACAAGCCCTTTGTTTGTTTCAGCAAATGCTCCTAAAATGATGCATATTTATCCTCAAGTGACAAAGCCCTCTAGCAGCCATAGAAATGATGACCTGTCATTTGTGCGAAAATGTGTAAATCAGCTAACAATGTAATACAGCAATACAGAGCCTGCACAGAGAGGAGGTTGGGTGGATGGATGGGTTAATAAAACACGAGAGACTGCTGCTGCTCACTTTCAGTTTAAACAAACAGCTTCTCAGACCTCAAAATTGAGGATTGAGAAAACATTTTATAATATGACATTTTCTCATCAATCTCTTCTAGGTACATTGATGAGAAAACCTCAGAACTTGCCAGAGCACTTTCTCATGACTCCAACAATACGCCTGGCAAGTCTGAAGTATAGCAGTGGCTTCCTTAATTTATCAGCAGGAGAAAGTGAGTAAAGTTATATTCTTCAGAATCGGTTTAAAGAAATTGGGTGGGCTGTACTACTCACCACTATAATTTTAAACTTCTTCAATATTATATTAGTTTTGGAACACTGGGTAAAATATAAGGGCAAAATGCAAACATTTGCAATTATAATGAACTCATATTTTGTTCATAACCAAACATAGAAAACATAGTAAATGTTTAAACTGAGAACATATAACATTTAATTTTAATTTTAATTTTAATTTTTTGGGGACAGGGACAAGAAAATGCTAGAAAAATAAGTGGTGGGAAAAATAAGCAGAGAGAGGAAAATTTGGCATATTAGGTTAACTGGCAGCAGGTGAGTAACATGACTGGGTATAAAAAAAAGAGTTTCTCAGAAGTAAAGATTGAGAGGTGTTGAGCAACTGGAAAATAAACTACAATTTCTGTAATGTTTCTCAAGGAAAAATTGCAAAGACCTTGAATATCCTATTATATACTGTAAAATATCATCTACAGTACATAATGTTGTCAAAAGATTTTGAGCATCTGGAGAAATCGTTGTGCTAAACATGGCCCTGTCCAAACTTTTTTCGAGATGCATGTCTAACTATTTATATTTTATTCCTGCAAAGTTGGTGTGGAGCACCCACACTTTTCTTGTACACTGCAATGACAATAACGGGCCCTTTTTCTTTATTCTACTTTCAAATTCAAAATTGATCAGTAAGTTTTCAAAGTTCTATGGTGAATAAAATATTGGTTTTAGAAATTTGCAAACTGTTGCATGCTGTTTTTATCTGCACTTTATTTACAGCGTCCCAGCATTTTTGGACTCGTAATACACAGTAACTCATAGCTGCACTTGCTGATAGTAGAGCCATATTGTCAGCATACTGTCAGGTGCACAGCTTCCTACTTGTTGAGCATTTTATCGTTCTCTTTTATAAAATGCTTCATCGCTGGAGAGAAAGTTTCAGATTCATAAAAAGCAAGACGATCCAAGGAAAAGAAAGCATTCAGTACATATGTGTCAGCGGACCTGTAAGTGTATTTCTCTGTGTCTTTCCGTGCTGATCAGTGACACGCACTGCCCATTTTGTCCCATCTGTTTTTGTGATGGTGAAATTGTCCACTCCTCGTTATTTTCCCTGCTAGCCACGAGTGCAGCTATACTGCTGAGTTCAGCGAAATATGTCTGTGTATATGTGTGTGTGTGTGTGCAGAGGCTGTGGGGACATGTGGAGACTGGAGACTCATTAGCATAATAATAGACTCGGATGCATGTAGACAGGCAGGCGTTGTGCGCGCATGTGTGTGTGTCTGTGTGTGTGTGTCGGCGAGTTTGCGAGTCCTGTCAGAAAACACAATTGTAGGGTCCTTGTTGACTTTCCATTCCTCTGTCTTTTAAAGAGCTATTTAAATGACAGGGTTTTAAATAAAACTCCATTCAAATAGAGGGGTTTTACATATAAAGCAATATCCAGATGAAAGGGTTTGTAAACAAAAACTGACAGAGAGAGATACAACGCAGGAGGGAGGAAAGAAAACAGAGGGAGGGGGAAAAACAGAAAAACAAAGAGAGAGAGAAAGAGAGGGGAAAAAATAGAGACACATCTTATAGAGGACAGATGGAAGGTCAAATGGGGTTTGAATGTAAAGAAAGAGGGAAGGGGAGCAGCAGAGAGGCAGCTCACAGTGAGCAGATAAAGGTAGTGATGGATGACACTGACGTTGGCTTCAACCAGCACAAATTTGTAGCATTAGCCTAAATCTAGTTGTGCATTTAATTATCTTTTTCTAATAGTACGCTGAGCAAGACTGCTGGGTCTGCTTGTATCGTGCTGGTATTGTGGAATTAAACTATTAAAGGGCAATAATCACAAAACGTAAAGGTGCCACATGAAGATATGCCAAATATGTTGTCATTACTTTTCAAAGTACCTGTATGCGCACTGTCTGATTACATCTTTACTCCCATAACAGTCATTTTTTATTCTAGATGAAATAAATGATCGTTTTATCTACTTTCTTTTGGTAATTTTCCACCACCTTTGAAAAAGCTTAGTTTAGGCACCTCGGTATTGTTAGGTCTTGTTCTCCTTTAAAAATCGAAGCCTTTGTTAAAGTTGGCTGGTATCCATCCTTGTTTGGGGGAAAAATAAAAATACATAACAACAGGCATTTGAGCTAAAGAGATGGCATCATTTCTGTCACGGGGGGGTCTCTCAGTCTGAGGCACTCCACTAGAGGAGTGAATACATTTTTCACAAAAGCTATTCCCTTGTTTTGTGCTTAGATGATAGCGGTGGAGAACACTGTCTAAAGGCTGACACTTCCTCTAATGCAAACAAGCACACAGTCGTTCAGAGTTGTGTGCGTGCGTTACTTGTACACCTGTAAGAACTGTGAGTGCGACGTTGACATGCTTTTTGTTTTCCGCTTCGAGCCTGCCTCCAAGGGAGCTGGTTCAATTTATCAGCTTGTTTAACTCTCAGATCCAATTTTTATGTAATTTGGGAGTTGTGCACGCCGGCTTATTCGTGACCCACTGTTACCCATAACACCCTTGTCTTCATAAATTCCTTTGTAGTTTCAGAGTACACCCCCAAGGGGTCCAGAGATAGATCTGAGGGGTCTCAAGATGATTAAAGGAATAAAAAAGAAAAATATCTGTAATATTTCTCTGTCTTTTTCTTACATTTCTGTCTATTTTCTGTCCTGGAATCTCGACAACATTTCCTTGTCTGTTGAGCTGCTCAGATCTTATGACTGCACAAGCTCTGGTTTAAGGAGTTGCAAACCAGCAGCTCGAATCAGTGTAACCCTGTACAATACAATGATGACTGAGTACCACAGAGGCCGTTTGTCATGTTCAGAGCATTAACATGTGTGTGGCACACAGTCTGACAAAAGAAATACAACAGAAGTACAAAGACCAGCAGATACCTGGCTATCATGACAAAACATAAAAGAAAGGAACTGAAAATCATCTGTAAGCCCATCATGTCCATGTCACTGATACATATATGGCCCTGCATGTGTGCTATGAATATGTATGTTGTATGTATAAGATGTGACCCTCAACATTAATATGTATTGGGCGGTAATGAGGCGAATGGACAGATCAGATGGTTCCCTTTTTAACTGGTCACATGTGGCTCATTAGGGTAGGGCCACACCGAGCACCTGATACCCTCAAGATGACTACCGCACCCCAAGAATTATTTTATGTCATTTTTGTTTTGTTTAGGGAAAAGAGCGGAGCCAAAAGAGAGTTGAGGGGAGAAGTCAAAATTCAGACCAGAAGTCATCTGCTTGAGTGGCCAAGAGGTGCAAAGCAGTAGGGTGAAGTTCATATGTGAATGATAGTGTCCTGGAGCAATGCTTTCTTCAAGCCACAGCTCCTATAATTGACCCTGACCTTTGACCTATTTGTGAACAGGAAAAATCATAAAACATCCTTATTTTCCCAAGAAGATTTATCATCACACGTCACCGGCTTAGTGCAAAGAAACCAAATTACTTGCAGTGTTAGGTAACTGATATCATATTTGCAAACAGCCCCTTTTATAAATAAAGCTGCCAGTCAAATCTGATAAAAACTGCTTTAAACCCTACTTGGCCCCAAAGTAGGATTGTCTGAACACCATGTTTGCGTCTTCTATAATAAACAAATCTGTCATTATAGAGGGTGTTGTGTCAATATAGAAAAATGATTCTAGACTTATGGTGTTATCAGGAAACTGATTTGGGGGGTGGGTGGGGGGCTGACAATCTTTAAACTACACTACACTACACTCAGTAAAAATAAATAGGAGTTGTCTGTCTGTGAGTGAAAACAGAAATGATGGAAAGTACAGATTAAATATAATGCTAAATAACTAAAAGCTGCTAGTTTAGGCTGAACAGTGGGGGAGAGACACTTGAATAACTTCCATTAGTGTGACATTATTTTTGTATACTTTGATATTTAACCTTAGTTAACGTTTGGCCATGGCACAGCCACGTCAAGCACAAGTAACTGGGATTCAGAGTCAAGGCATTGATTGTCGATTTGTTAGCATAGCAAGCAGGCAGAGTAAAAATTAGTGTTTACAATATTAACACTTCATAAGCAGTCAGCCTGGTAACATAATGGTGATGAACGCTGGTGAATTTTTGCCCAGGGCCCGAACAGCCTCTAGAATGGCCTGTACAAATGAGCGACAAAAGTCACTGTTTCCCAGCGCAACATGCTGCATGTTACGTTTCCCAGTCCAAAACAAAAGGCCATGTGTATTTAATACATGCTGACACCAGTAAAGCAGTAAGGTATGAGAATATTGGCCTCAGCACAAAACCAGTGCTGAGTATATATAAATATATATATATATTACTATAAATAAATAACTTGCAGATGGATAAAAATGTCTTTAGATGCATATAAACAGACTTGCTATGAGGCTGATACTGTGAACTCAACAGCTTAAAAGAATACACTTCCATTTCCTGACCTCTTTTTTTTTTTTAGTTGGAGCCTTCTCTAAGCCATCCTGTGGTGGCAAATTCAATTATACTGGTTAAAAATGTGATAAAATTGTAGTTTCAATAAAACCAATAATACTGCAATATTTGTATCCATGACGACAGAAAACCAATCCAGTCCAAATCTGGGAAATTTGTCTCTGCCTTGATTGTGCAAGGACTGATATTAAACTGGGAATCACATTACCCTTAATGAATCCCATGCTGCATTTGAAAACTTTCTAATATTTGAGAATTATCTTACTCATTGGTTTTTAGTACCAGCTACAACAGCAGAAAACGCAGATCTCCAGTGAAGCTTTTAAACGCTCAAACCCCAACTCTCTACTGCATTTAAATTCCTCCACAAATGACCCTAAAACGAAAAATCATGGTAATGCTGTTAAAATAACTGTTCAAAAAACAACTCATGTTGCAACTGCTGTGATGGCAAAGCTTCAGTTAGGTTTAGTCATTTGGTTGAACTTAAATTGTCTAACCTGCTAGAAGCAAGGACTGGCTCAGAATATCCACATTATCATGGCTGATGGTACCTGATGGTACCTGATGAGGGTTTTTACCCTCGAACTGGACAATCACCCTGTTCTCTTGAACAAAATCTCTGAGACTGTCACGGCGGGGTACACCGGTGTGTTTTGTTGATTGGACCCAGAAGCAGACACTGAGAGAGGAGTTGCAGGTGAAACAAAAGGCGAGCCTTTATTTTGGCTGAGGGCACATGAAAAAAATAAGCAAACAGAGAAAACTACGAAAAAACATGAAATACTATGAAACATTATGACTGTGACTGTGATGTGGATAACAGACGACCTGACAAAGACATACAGAAAACATAGGACTTGAATACACACAGGAGGTGAACAGGGGGAAGTGGGAACACATGGGGGAAACAGCTGACTGACATGAACCTAATGACGGGACAGGGGAAGTTAAATTAAATACAATGAACAAAGAACACAAGGCTCCTTCAAAATAAAACAGGAAACATGGAGAAAAATACAATAAACAACGAAATAAAACTACAATACACACAACACTGGGTCACAGACCCAGTACCATTACAGAGACAGGGTGAGGTTTAATTGAGCAAGTCTCTCATGGTTGTCTTTGTCTTTACTATTTATTCAATGCAAAGTCCCAAATTTGTCAACCATCCTTTCGTGTTCTCCCCACTCAGACTTTGTGACTCTGGCTGCAGCACCTGATTTCTTCCTTTGCTTCTGTCATAGTGACCTTTCCCATTAGAGGGCTCTGTCACTTGAACACAAATGGTTTATCCACTGAATATTCTGACTGTGAACTGGGAATGGACTTCAGCATTCGGCACACAGCTCTGTGAGCACAGAGGACACGCCCACCCATTACGTAAACCTTCTGTTCGAGATGGGAAGCCAATGAAACAAATAATGGATTAAAGGGAAGGGAAAATGAACAAAACAGTGCTTCTAGCAGGTAGCATAGTGCTGCAGTGGTTGGACTACTGGTCTGAGTCTCTTGGTTGACTGTTCGCTTTCTGGTTCTCTCTGTGGGTTTCCTCTGGGTACTCTAGCTTCCTCCTGCACTACAAAAGGATACATGTTAGGTCAGGGATGTCGGTCTCATTTTACACTGTGGGCCACATGCAGCCCACTTTGATCTTAAGAAGGCTGGACCAGTAAAGCTCCCCTTTCTGACAGTTTAAAGAACTTTAAGTAAACATTTAAACTCTGAGATATTGTAATAGAAGAAAAAAAATGCAATTTCAGCATAACCTCAATTTTTGCACATGATACAGAAATGCTTTTGTAGTAAGTGAAGGAAATCTGTTTCTAATACTGTTTAAACTGTAAGAAATAAATGTGTAAAATTAGAGGAACTTAGAGAAAGTTCTGGTAGCTCATTTCTCAGACTTTCTTTTAATTATAAAACAGAACATTTCTGTGAATTCACAGAAAATTGACTTTAAAAAAACAAAAAATTCTTCTATAGTAGATGATGGAAAAAGATCAACTTTTTTTAAATTACCTATTTAATTTGCTGAATTATGAATGACCATGATGGAGGTCTTCATCAGTTGAAAAGTTGCAAAATGTAGGAAAATACAATTAAAGTTCACAAATTTATCTTTTCTTTAATTTTTTCAAAAACAGCCAGTGAGCCTGATCGGAGTCTTTTCCTGGCATATTCTGATTTCCAGGCCTTTTGTTGACCACCCTTGTGTTAGAATAACTATCAGTCTTATACAGGCCATGGCTGTGAGGTAGATAAAGAACTTGAAGTGTATAGAATAAAGTGCTTTTTAAATATAAGTTTAAATGTGAGTAGAAAAGCACTATATAATGGTTCTGCCGGAGGTTTTTCCTTCCCGCTGTCACCAAGTGTTTGTTCATAGATGGTGGTCTGATTGTTGGGTTTTATCTGTACCAGTGTGGGGTCTTTATCTTACAATGAACACAACTTGACTCAGTAGACACTTTCCAGGTGACTTTATGGGCTTAATCACTGGTTTAGAGTTAATTACAAATACTGGGTATGCTTAGTCAGAGGTTTGTGTCCTCGGTTTCACAGTCAGATCTACCCCTCACTCGCCCGTTTCAATACACCAAGACATCAATAGCGATAACAGTCAAACCTTCATAACGGGACTTCACAAACCAGTCATTGATGTTATAGTGTATACATCCATCTTGTATACCATTTATAGTTAAAATGGCTTTTTGCAGACACTGAATGAAGCGAGGGTCCACAGCAAACTACGATTTGAATAACTGTGTTTCTGTAGAGGGAATCATGCAACGCCTCTAGAGTAAAAATGAAAAAATAAAACACAACAATGGCATGTAATATGATCTCTGCACAAACAGCCACTGAGATTGTTTTTTTAAGGGAGGACAGTCTCAGTCATGGCTAACAGAAGAGACCACAGTAGATTTCAGTTGGTATGAAATGTCACCGTGATCCAATATTTTTGAAAAATGTTGAGTAACTTCCTGAAACAAGTGCAAGTAAGAAACAGAAGAAACAATACTGGAAACAATTATATATTTATATCTAATACAATTAATAGTAGTGTATAAGAGATGATTATAAAGACAAACTGTGAGGCTTGTATGAGAAAGAGATGCATCTGTTACAGTATAACACCACCTTCGCGTCCTTCACTTAATATTTCAAGCCTTGGCAATAAAAGAAGAGAAAGTGCAGCTCTCTGTCAGAGAAAAGAATGAACAGCAGAAAATTGAATTACTTTGAACTGTATCAAAGTTTTCTAGCAGCAGTAAGGATTTTGAACAATCTTCTCATTTTTCAAGTCTTTGAACAACTGTGTTTCTTGGATTTTCTGTGTGTCTCAGGTCTCTGCAATTTCATCTTATCTCTTTACACTAAATTGAATTTGCCATTAGACAATGATCCGAACGCCTAATGATATCACTGATCCCTCTCCCCAGCATAACACAGATTCCGACAATTTTTTTCCAGCTTGTCATGGGCAGCTCAGCATGCAAATGAAAAGTTACACGCTGGTACTGCCCTGCTATGAAAGCCTGATATTGTATAAATTTTAATTATAAGCCACCAAAACTGCTTCTTTTTTCTTTTTTTACTGGAAGCTGTACATGCAAATATGTTTCAAGCATAAAGCAGCTGCCTGCTGGAAACAGGGTGGCATCACATGAAGAAAGCTTCTTTATGAAACATCATTTTAACATTTACTTGTGTTTTGTTCCTTTCGGGGTGTGAAAACTACATTTATAAACACAAGTCTGGGGCAACACATTTAGACAGACAGGTTTATGAGTCATTAATTCAAACACAGACGGCTTATTAACCAGTCTGCGTTCACAGCTGGCTCACACCTGATACCTTCAATGGCCCCCAGACACCTTTAACTGTGTGTGTGTGTGTGTGTGTGTGTGTGTGTGTGTGTGTGTGTGTGTGTGTGTGTGTGTGTGTGTGTGTGTGTGTGTGTGTGTGTGTGTGTGTGTGTGTGTGTGTGTGTGTGTGTGTGTTGGTGTTTGGTTCTGAGGTGTGGTAAAATGATTAAAGATGCTTTTACTGTTTCCTCCCCGGTACCACTGGAATCGGAGCATTCAGATGCATTTTAAACAGTGAAAAAATACTTAATGTTTGCTTTATTTCTGCAGTTATTAGTTATTAGATGTATGTTAGATATATTACTTGTGTTAATAAGAATCTATTTCCTTGCGAGTCATAATGCATCTGTGTTGATTTGATGATTCATTGTGCTGCCAATTGGCCCTTTAGTTACACGACTGTGTATTAGTTGAACACCTAGCCCTGCGTCACATCATACACTATTTTACATGTACTAAGGAAACTGCAAGATGCCGTTTGACTCATTCCAGTGTAAGCTGCTCCACAGGCACATACTCCAACAATCCTCATATGGCGTTGTGAAAAATCCAAAAGAAAAACATTTTAAGTATTTATACATTTTAGAGAAGAAATTATTTGTTGAGGCCAGTGGGCATCACAAATGCAACTCCATCTTCAGCCACTGTGCTCAACCCATTCTTACACCCAGGGTGTCAATATTGGCCTGGCACAAAGTGTCCTCGGGCATCAGCATCATGATGTTCAGAAATTATTAAACACTGAGAGCAAGTAATACAGTGACATTAAGAAGGCTACTTTAATGCAACATTCACAGCAGGACAAACACAGTTAAGCAACAGCCAGGTGTACTCACCTACATTTCCTCAAACCTGCGGTTAGGCTTGCACGTGTGATGATGGTTTATGTAACACATCATTTCAGGACAGTAACAGACCAGTTCACCATCCTTTCTCTGCACACATCGAAACCAAACCTTGCCTCTCTAACTTCGTCTCCAAATTGCTCAGCCTGACCTGTAACTTCTGATGTACTCATTTCAAATCCTTCCACCTCCAGCTCAGCCTCCTGTCTTTTTGTTAGCGCCACAATCTTCACACTCTACATCATAGTAGGTCTCACTACCATCTTCTAATCCTTCTTGCTGCTATCATTCTTTCACAAATCACCACTGACTCTTATCTCCACCCAGTCCAACCCTTTGTGCATGCTCCTCTTCACCTCTCTTGTGCACTGTCTATTGAAGTCAGCTTTTGACCTCAGGTATTTAGATTCATCCACTTTTATTTATTTATTTATTTATTTATTTATTTATTTATTTATTTATTTATCTTATCTGTATCTTGCATGTTCAGCTTTACATCTACTGACCTTCATTCTTCTTCTCTCCAGAGAAGAATACCTCCACAACTCCAGGTTTACTTCCACCAGCGCTCTACTCTCATTACAGATCACAGTGTCATCTGCAAACATCATAGTCCACAGAGACTGATGCCAACCTTCATCTGTCAGCCTGTCCATCACCATCGCTAATAAGAAGGGGCTCAGAGCCGATCCCTGATGTAATCCCACCCCAACTTTGAACCCATCTGTCACTCCCACTGCACACCTCACCACTGTATTGCTGTCCTCATACATGTCCCACACCACCATTACATACTTCTCTGCTACTCCTGACTTCGGCCCACAAACTTTATTCCTCTGTTGTTACTACAGCTCTGCTCATTCTCCGAGATTGTGTTAAATAATCTGGTTAAAAAGTCCACTGCTGTCTCTCCTAGACATCTCCGCACCTCCCCAAGGATGTCATCTGGACAACTTGGTACGTGGTGTGTCTTCTGCTGCTGTAGCCCATCTGCTTCAAGGTTTGATATGTTGTATGTTGAGCGATGCTTTTCTGCATACCTTGGTTGGAATGAGTGATTACTTTGAGTTACCGTTGGCTTCCTATCACTGCGAAACTCTGATCTCTGGCATCAACAATGCATTTATGCCCAGAGAAGTGCCGCTCACTGGATATTTTCTCTTATATTGATACAAATTTACAAATAAGTAGCTTTTGCAGGTGAAGTGTTAAAAAAACCTTGTATGTTTGTGTCTTTGTGGCTGGGATGAATGCAACCAGGAGCAGCAGTGATCAATTTCCTGTCAAATTAAGACATCTTCAAAGCGTTTTCTCACAAAGTCAGGTTTATTTAATGTCACATCTTCAGCATTCAAAGAAAACAAGATAAGTGAGTGAAAATCAGCTAAAATTAGAGAGCTGACAGTTTTTACAGTCTGTCATGTACTTGAGATGGAAAGATGTTTAACTTTGATGTTTGCAAACTGATCCACCTCTGATTTGAAGCCACGTGCACATCAATTTTAGGTCAGCACGCCGTACTTGATATGGGGAAAACAGACATTTTCACATGATGCTCAACGTGTCTGTCTTTGAACAATTTGCCTCCGTTTGCCAAATGTGAAAACATTACACCTAAAGCTAGTTATTTAAAACGTCTCTCATTTTGTGCAACAACTCAGCAGAGAGAAGATTTTCATGGGGTTAATTGGGTCTTGGGACACACACACGCGCACATACACACCACCAAATCCTCTTAGCTTTATAATGAAGGAAGTAGAGATGGGTAGAGGGAAAAAGAAGAAGGGAGAGAGAGAGAGAGAGAGAGAGAGAGAGAGAGAGAGAAACGCGGTGAAAGGAGAGAGGGAGGAAGAGGAGGGAGAGATGAGAGAAAAGAGGGGGAGAGACAGAGATGCAGGTCAAGATAAAAGGATAAACACGGGGATAGAAAAAAGGAGGGAGATGCTGTGATGGAAGCAACAGAGAAATATGAGACGGAAGAAAAAGTTGAAGGGGTGACAGTTAAGAGTGGATTGTAAAATAACAATGCTTTGTTGCCATGGAAACAAACATTTTTATCAGCCCAAGAGGCAAGGAAGTAACCTGCTTGTTAAACCTCCTGTGCTATCTTGTTAAGCTGTTGTTGTGTTTGTGTGAGCAACAGTATATTTGCAGTCGCGGCATTCCCTAATGAAACACTGTGGGCACACGTCTGGCTTCGCTCTGTTTTGTTGTCCCCCCCCCCCCCGAAGATTTATATATTAATTACTGTTTTCCTTCTCAAATGAATGTGTGAGATTTGGATATGAGTATGTTGTCTCTAAATAAATAAATATAAAATACAAGTCTTGTTTAGGACACACAGTGGATTAAAGAAGTTGGAGAACTCTTGTTTTTCATTACAAATTCAACTCTCCTGCCACGTTTCGCCTTCATTACTATGGATTGTTATAATCCAACTAAGACTGGAGAATTTTATCCACAAAGTCTTTTACAGCTCTGACCCGAAAACACAAAAATAAAATAAGCTGAGGGGTTTTTGTTGTCTGAGATCAAAACGAGCAATGCAAAAGTCACAGGCAGCCAAAAACACACACAGACTTGGTTTTTAGGAAGCTGCACAGTCTTGAGAGGATTATTCTAACTTTTCTTAAGCATATAATCAAGTGTTCACCCAACACAATATTCAAACATTTTTTAAAAATCATCACAAAAGATTATTGGATGAGATAGAAAAGTCAATGTATCGATAAAAAGCAAATGATTTTTGGTGGACAGGCTGAAGGAGGTCACTCAGGCAAGGAGGTGTTACAATTATACTGTATGTAAGCAGAGTAAAAAAAGAGTAAAAAAAGAGTAAAAAAAAATGGGATGTTGGCACAGATTTTAACACTAATACCACAAAGTACAACAAAGAAAAATATGTCTGTCTTAACCCTCCGGGGAGCACTGTGATCTCAGACAAAATGTTCAAATCAGGTCAGGTCATATCAGCAGCTCACATACCTCCTTTCATGCTAATTTCGATCATCCCTTTTGAGCACAAAGCAGTGTCAACAAAAAGATCCAATCTAAGTCCTGCACCTGATGATTTGAAGGCAGACTGACAGCTGATGGCCTCTAAACCAAATCTGAGCTGCAGGAGAATCAGCCGTTTTCAGGCTGTGCGAACATACAGTGAAAATCAAATCACCCATCACAGGTTTTCAATCACTTTGTTCCGTCTTTGTGCTACTGAGTGCCACATCTCTCACTGTTTTATGTTTCATTAAAGTTATAATCCCAAAGATTTTATAATACGTATCACTATTTTGGCATTATTTGTAGTCAGCTTTTCTCAATATTGTAAATGTATCATTGCTTGAGGCAGAGTCCACTATTCCAAGGCTGGTGTTGAATTAAGGAAAACTCATTTATCTCAATAATAGTCTAAAATAAAAGTCTCCATATTTATCATTTTCCCTCTACATCCATATTAGAGCTGCAGTACCAAAGCCCCACATTTCCTACGACCAACAGATGTGCAGTGTGCAGTAACTAAAGTCGAGCCGATAAATACTTCGATCAAGATCAACCGCTCATTCAGTCAAAGCCAAATGTCAGTTTTATACCATCCAAACCAACAGCCATTGAGTCACTTGGGGAATAAAAGTGTCCCAGTACATTGTGCATCTGTAGGGTAACCAAATAGCAACCTCCAGGGCTGAAAAATGAAGCCAGCATGCAAGTGCCGGAACATGCAGTTCCTCTTGTGGCCACTTGAGGCTGTCTCCAAAGCAAGAATCCTCGTAACAACTATCTTTTACTTTTCTGTTTTGTTTATATTGAGTGATTTTTTTAATGTGTGTGTATAACAGGATACTGGCGTTTAGGACTTGGCTGCTTTGATTAAAAGGTGTGCCAGCTTAGGCAGCTAGAGCCGATCTGTATCTGCTGGATTTCTAATTCACACCAACTATGATGTTTTTCTAAACCTGACCAACTAGTTTTTAATCCCTAAAATTGAGGTATTCTTAATTTTAGGCACTGGTCACTATAAAATATAAAAATAGGTACAAATTATAAAAGTAATCAAGTCTTTTGTAGTGCCTAAACCTAACCCAGTTGTTCTCTAACTTACTTCTAACTGCAACCAAACTGTTGGTAATCCCTACGCTTAGCCAACCAATAATTGCTTAATTAATGACATACCTATAAATGACTATTAAAAAACTATGCGTGAAACTCTGTCATATTTATGACTTAAACTTGTGTGAGCAACAAAATGTTTTTTTTCCTTTTAAAAGGGGAAAATATTCATTTTGTGTACATGGACACTAATCAATACATGTGATGAAAAGTTATGTTCAGGGACTTGAAAATAGTGTTGGGAAATTGGTATTTAGGAACAAGAACAAACTGTAAAGTTTATGTCCGGAAACACAAATCAGTAGATTAAATTTAGTGACTATATTTCACAAACTGCAGTGTCGTCTAATATGAGTCACTGACCTGGCGTTCTCCACTGTGTTTTGTGCTGTTTGTGGTTTTTATTGGAATTATCTGTCAACAACACAGTACAGGACATGCAAGAAGTTTGTGCTTTTGGTGAGTGAATATCTAGTAGTTTATTGGCCTGGTTTAGCACTAATTATCCGATATTTGTATTTGTGGATTTTATTGGTACGGTTTATTGATGCGGCTTGCTAAGAAAGGCTCCCAAAACACAATGCTGCGTGGGGCAAATCGCTAACACTGAAGCCTTAAAGTGTTTAGTTGTGGTTCAAAGGCAATGTATGATGTCACATATGATCGATGGGTGGCACTAACAAACTCAAAGTTGCTGAGTGGTTTTTTTTCTTCATTTTTTAATAGATTTGACTGATGATTCTATAAATGCAGTTTTTATTTTTCTGTGACCATTAAGATTGCAGTTATTACTCTCTCCAATATCCTTTCAAATTGGGGCCTGGTGCTGTTGACCATAATTAGAAGCCCAGGGGCGTTACTGGCGACACCATTACTGACGATCCTGAATGAGATCTTTGCCATAAGGACTTTGCAGAGAAAGTTACAGACAGGGCAGATAGAAGACTTTAAAAATAATTTGGGGTCATACACAAGGCTTGAAAAGTGACTCATCCACACACAATGATATGATGCAGATGACAGAGTCGTAATATATTCTGTTGTTGTCAATGTCAATTTATTTATCGGGAATTTTAATCTCATATGCAATATAGTGGGCGGATTATTGCACAAAAATGTCTTGGTCAGCTAAGACAGTAAACAGATCAGAGGAGGATATCATATAGAATTTTGGCACAAATACACACACACAGGACAATCGTTCACACTCATTTTTTCCTCATTTCCAGTGAACCTCTTTTTCCCACTGAGTAATACTGCTGATTCCTTTGTCACAGAGTTGCAGAGCCATGCAGTTATTCCACTGAGTTATATCCTCAGCCACTCTCGCAGAGGGCAGCTGCCTCATATCTTGGTTTCCTTCACACAGAAAAAGATGAAAGGAGGAAGTTATGTGTCCAATCAACAGAAACCACACAGACCTCACTGACCGCTTTTCAAAAAGTCCAGACTGGCTGATAAGACATAGAAGGCTTTGATATCATTATGAAATCAAATAATCTTTTAATTTTTATCATTTTCTTTATACATCAGGGCATAAAAATTGTGTTTCTTTGCCCATGGGAAAGTGAAGAAAAGAGGATTTTAAAAAAAATTCTATCTTAAAGATAGTCAGATATTTCTGCCTCTTATTTTCTCTTATTCAACTTTTCATTAAGTGTATAACTGTGTTTTTATACTCACAGATGTTCCTGCTCACTTTTCTGATTGTCAGAAAAAATGTCCAACAAAAGAAGCATCTCTGTTAGATAGATAATGAAACTGCCTAAATAGACTGACTCACTCCATCTGTGTTCATGTGTGTGTGCATGTGTTAAAGGACGCAGGGGGAACAAAGGATTTCCATGACACAAGGGGCCCAGGACAGCACCGAAGGTGGGGGAAGGGGGGAGCTGATATAGGATAAATTAGGAAAAGGGAGCCTAGTAGAGCCGCGGACAGACTTTGGAGGAGTCAAGACAACAGAAGAGGGGATCAGAGGATAAATGAGGAATAAATGACAGGGAAGTTTTAGAAAGACATGCTTTAATGGTTTTAGAGTTGAGTACTTTTGAGGGATTTTTTTTTTCTTAGCCCAGACTCATTCAGCTCCGTCTGAAAGCTCAGAGGAAGTCTGGTTAAGTCAGCTTAGGTCAGCTCAGTTAATGGGAGGCCGTGCTGAACCCAGTGTGGAGAAGTTAACTGAATTTGGGGTGTAAAAAGTCAGCTTCAGCAACCAAAGTCACTCTGACCTTTTTGCTCCATGCAAATGTTTAATCCTAGTCTGAAATATTGTGCAAAGGACTTTTGTTCTCCACACTGTAGCTCCAAAGGTGAATTAACAAGTAAACAAGTATAATTTTTGACAGCTACTTTGAATTCTAGCCCACAATTGTTATATAGGACCGTAGAGTGACACCTGAGCAAATAATACAACATAATTGCTTAATTATTCAATTCCAGCTAGTCTTAAAAATGAACACTGCGGTTTACACTGCAGCAACAAATGCTCAGCTCTTTATTGGAAAATAATCTTTACTGGTGGACGTTTTATTTGGTTAAAGCATTTTTCTGCTGCATGTTTCCAATGCGGTTTGATGTTTTTATTCTGTTGTGTCGAGCTGAAGTAGAGCTTTTCCATGTTGTCACGCTTTTCTAGAAAATGCTTTGTAAAAATCTGGTTTGATGGTTGATTATCAGCGCACACCCAGACGTCTGTTGTTCCCCCAACAATAGACTACCACCACCAGCCCCTCTGCATGTGTGTGTGCGTGGGTTTGTGTGTGCGAGTGTGTGGGTGTTAATCATGCAGCTCTTATCAGCGACCGTCAGACCTGCAGAGACTCCGATGTGCTCCCTGCTGATAGCTGCACACGCAGAGGTCTCCTCCTCCCTTGGGGTTTTAAATAGAGAACTAATAGACCTCAGCTTGGAAAATAAAAGCTGAAGATCATTACCAGGCAAGAACGACAACTCGGCGGAACAGTAACTAGAGTAGCAAACAGCTGATGATACACTGGCCTCTTGACGCACAATCACTGAGTGGGAAGGAGCCGAGAAAGACACCGCTGCACCGAACGCCTCCAATCGACAGTAACCGTGATTTCCACAAATTTGCTGCAATGTCTAATGAAAACTCGCTTCATCAAGCAGAGGATCTCGGCTTCTTTTTCAACCTATCATTTGCATACATTTGATAAAAATAGAGAAAAAGATGGCTCGGAAGGTTTGGAGTTTGGTAATCATAACGAAATATCTATAAATCCAGAAGCACTTCTCTGATATTAAAGAACATACATTCATTTGATAGTTAAAAACATCCAAAGGATCCAGATTTGTGGATGTATTTAGCAAGACTTTCATGCATCATATCTGATTTGCAACCTGAGGAAAAAAGGGGGTCACACAGAGTCGACTCTGTATGAAACACGTCCTGTAACTCATGACTGTGACTCTAATTTCAGCTTTGATGTTGAGAGAAAGAGACACAGAGACCGGGTGAAAAGATAAAATCAATCATTAGAGTCTATTCACTCTGTCTCTGTGGTGCCAATGGAAAGGATCTAAATCTGCTGACACATGCACACAGAAAGAGAGAGTGGGAGCTTTAATGAACAGTCAGGGGAGTCCATCGCCCCTTTCCTTTTCACATTTAGACTCTTGATTGGCCGAGACCTCTGACCATAAAGGTCAAAAGGTCAAAACCGTGACCCTAAGTCTGTCTTGAGTGTGTGTGTGCGTGCGTGAACATGAAGACCAAAGGCGAGCTTTCATATTTGGATAGAAAATTTGAAGTCAAACACTCAGGAGAGGTTACACTAAATTTCTATGAATAAACATGCTTTAAGTGGGCAGCGTGAGTTGGGGGGTCAGCGGCACGTGAACTCAAGGCCTTTTTGAATGTGTGTGAACTTCAATCTGCAGATGACAGCTCGTTAACTCAGAGAGATTTGACCGCCAAGCTCAATCTTGTGCTTTCTTTTCCCATCCCCCCCTCTGCCATGCTCCGCAGCAACAAGGTCAAACACAGAGGCAGAGGAGGGAGGTGTGAAACAGTCCGGAGAGGTGCACTGATCCTTTGCTCATAATAATAAAACACTTATAGGTGCATGTAAATGCACATGAATGCGATGACGGATTTAAGAGTCTGTTTATATCTATAGACGCTTCAGTCATAAAAGCGACTCTAAAGCTGCCTGTTGTTTCCTCTTTACTCCTTTTTCACTAATCAGCAGTTTATGAAACCCTGCGGAGTAATGTGAGACGCTCCTTAAAAAAGCCACAGGGAACCAGAAACAGCAGAAAAGTACACTGATGGCAAAAGACACTTTTTTTTATATAAAGTATGCATCACATTCTGAGTTCAAAATTAACCAATTGATGTTGTTATCTGATAGCTATTTCCATGTTTTAAAAAACTAATTATAATTACATAATGATAATTTTGATCACTTCATTAAATATTATCCACAAAGGCTGGAACAGCCGGCGTAGCCCTGAGGTAGTCAGGGGCTTAGTGGGGTTTTCTGGCTAACATTCTCTGGACAGGCTACAGTAGCTGGGAAATCATTACATAAAACTCATTACCTGCAGATATTAAAGTGGATGAAACTGATAAGTTTTAATTCAAGTTGGAATGATTTTTAAGGTATCAGTCACATGAATAATATGTTTCTTGATAAGGTCTTCCTTTATTTTATTTTATTCTATTTTTGTTTTTTAAACAAAGAAAATTGTTAGCGACCAAGCAAGTTTCTGGGATCACCAGTCAGAAAAATCTTCTTCAACTTTCATATTTTCTCAATAGTATGGAAGCTTACTTCTGCCACCAAAAAAAATCTTTTTGCCATCCATAAGTCAAAATTTCAAATTATTACCTTAAAATTTTGATGTAATTCCTCAAAATTTCAGGTTCTTAATTTTGAGATATTTTTCTCAGGATATTGAGTATTAAAGGTAAAACTTTGAGATCATAAACTCACAGTTTTGAGATAATAAACAGAAATTTTGGCTTATGGAGAACTTTTTTTGTCAGTGACATAAACAAGCTTCGATACAATGAGGTTGATAAAGCTGTTTCCCCTGTTTCCGCTTATACTTCTACTTCTACTTTGATTGCACACAGTTACACAACATTACAGCTTTATTAATTCTACAGTCACACTAAGGGAAATGGTGGTTGGAGACCAAAGCAGCCATGCGCAATGAACTTGCAAACTTGTTTCCTTTGAAATCATTGCATTAAAGACTGGGGTCAGGTCTGTGACCACTCACAGTTAGTTGCCATTTTTAAAGCAACTCTGGAACTAAAACTGCACTTTTAATTCCGATAGATGTTCCTGTTTACTGTGCTGACCATTTGGTTATGATGTTCCATGTATGCCCTGTCTGCTAGCATCTTTCACCCTTCTGTTATGTGCTGGATTGTCTCAGGGGCATCTTTACACAGACTGCACCTGGGCTCTTCGAGCAATCATTAGCCACCTCCTCTACATGGATGACATCAAGCTGTATGCCAAGAGTGAAAGAGACATCGATTCACTGATCCACACCAGAAGGATCTACAGCAGCGACATCGTCATTCAGACTGGAGAAGTGTAGTTGGATGGTAACAAAGACAGAAAAAGTACTGAGGGGATTGCACTACCAGAAGGCAACATTGCAGCCATAGTACCAAATAGGCCAGTAGGAAAGCTGCAACCACCAGCTACCTGCAGAGGGTCAGGCAAGTCCTGAGAAGTCAGCTGAATGGAACAAGATCAGGAACAAGATTCTGGTTATCAATGCCAGATGTGGGGAATGCCAAACAGCTAAAACAAGACAGTGAGACAAAGGAAGTAAAACTAAATACATGACACAGGAGACAGGGAACAAATACAAAGGGAGTAAGTGAACAGAGAGCAGGGAGATGAAGGCTTGACAGTATGATACAGGATAGTACAGGGTACAAGGATAAACTAAAATATAAGAAATCGAAAATAATAACTTCAAGAAACAAAAAAAACATCTAGTTCTCAAATAGTAAAATTTACAGTAAAGAAATAAATAAATAAAACACAAAACAGGAGTTAAACCATTGAGGTATGAACAGAAAGTCAAAATGCTTGGTTTTATATAGAAGTTTAAACAGACGATGGTGTCTTATTTCTCTTCATTGTTCCTCTAGTAAAAACATGTTTTGTAAAGCATTAATTCTTGGCGGGAATTTGAAACAGGAAACTTTGAAATCCTCTTATTATTATTTTTTATCTTCCTTTGTCAATCTTCAGTCTCCAACCTGCTTACAGTTACAATTCAGAGTAACCTCCAAAAAGTCAATGAAGCTGAATCAAATGATCAATTATTACTACCCAAACAGCTCACCTGCACAAAATCCAACTTTGACTACAACTTGAGGCAACTGGTTGCTGGTTGTGTTTTCATGCTGCTGCACAGTGTGCTCGTTTGTAATGCTCTACTGTATTTTTAAAAACAGGCAGTTGAGAACGCAGGTGCTGCACTTCAGAGAGACAAAATAAAAAAACAAACCAAAATAAGACTAAAACTCAATCCTGCTGGTAGTGAGCATTATTATCTGACAAATACTTGAGGCATTATTAATAAAATCTCATCACACCCTAACTCCTTATCATTTCACTCATTTCTTCATTATCTCCGGCAAATGTGACAGTAATTGTGGGGTGCAGGAGCACATGTCAGCAGCGGATACTACCTGCAGTGAGAAGAAAAGGATGACAAAGAAGAGAGATTAGGCAGGAGAAAATTCTGGAGGTCACAACCCAAATTTAAATACCGAACTGAGTTCTTTTAGTTCCAATCTTTGGTTTAAAAATTAATCAGCCAAAAGCAGGAGTGAATGACAGAATGAAATAATAATCAAATAGTGGGGAAAACGGATGAAAAACAGCACACAGACAGAGTGAGGTAAAGAACTGGGCCAAGCAGGGATCAGCTTCATACCGAGATCACAGACATGGAGCGCTGTCTTCCTATCTCTTATTTCCTCTGTATGTTTACCTCCCCTGCTCCATCTTTACTTCCATCACTGTCTGATTTTTTTTCCTCGTCTGAATCTTTCTGTCTCAGCTTGTCTCAGAGAGAGAGAAAAGGAAAGATAAAAGATAAGGCAGAGAGATAGTGCTTTAAAAAAAACAGGCTGTTGGAAGAGAGAGGAGGCAGGAGAAAATGCAAACAGATGTTTTATGGGAAGGTCAATGAAAGGAACAATGGCCTCTGCAGGCTTTAGACAGAGCAATAAGGTCAAAGACAGAAAGCTCACACCCTGATCAATAAACATCCACCAAACAACTTTTTCCCCACTGCCTTAAATTGAAAACGGTTTTTCAAATAAATCTAGCGATCTAACTTGATTGCTTGGGTGTGTTTGACTGGGAATTATTTTTAAAATGATGACTAAGAGAGCAAGAGGACATATTTACTGTACACATCGTTTATATGTAAAGAAAAGCAATGTTTTTATCTGCCTCCAGGTATAATGAAAGCTGTCTGTATTGTTAAAGTCCTTCTAAAGTTTCTAAATTGTGGGATGTAACAAATATCAATGTAACATTAACAACTGACAGCATGTCACATAAACCAAAAAAGATGTTTGTAGGAAAGGGGTTTGAATATTATATCAAACCCCTTGTTTCCTTTATGCTGTTGTTTGTCCTGTTTCTTAATCCCTGCCTGAGAGAAGACAGAAGTCATTATACGCAAAGCTTCCTGCCACAGCCATTCAGTCTAATGAAGACTTTGAAAACTTTTTGTCCTTTTCTGTTGGAAATCAGAGTTAATATTAATCCCTCTGTTTTTTCTTCTGTCCCATGTCTCAGCTGGCCATCAATCTCAGATAAACTCTCAATGCTTTTTTCCAGGACTATCATTAAAAGATCTCATTAGTGTGGTTGATAGCTTAAAACCTTCCCTTTGCCCACTTGATATTTTACCAACATCTTTATTCAAGAAGGTTTTCCACAACATTGGGCCACGTGTGCTAACAATAATCAACAGTTCACTGATTACCTGCTGTTATTCATTGTCTTTTAAGGAAGGCTGATCCTTCCCTTCCTGGCTTTCATTTCAAAGATTTTAGAAAAACGTCTTGGGCAAAAAAAAACTAATTGATTTTAATTTACATTTTTTAATAATTTCATTCAAAAACATAACTTTTAAATATGGAGAGTGAAACATTTCAAGCCTTTTTGTTTTAATTTTGATGATCATGTCTTACAGCTCATGAAAATCAGAAATTGTAGTCATAGTGGTATTAGATGGCCTCTTTAGTGACTGAGACACCAGTGGGAAGGGTTATGGTTATTTTAAGATTTCAGGAAGTGAATGAAAGTCATTGTAATGTCCTCTGTAGTAACAGAAGAAACTGTGTGTGTGTGAGAGAGATAGAGAGAGGCAGGGGGGGGCAGGCGTTTGGAGATCATGACAAAAAATAACATCCACACACTTAGATATATACACAGGAAAAGGGGGAATGAGAAGTGCAATCTTCTCCAATCAAGATGTTATTGATTTGCTGCTTGATTTCTCTCTCTCTCCCTCTCTCTCTGTCGCTTGCTCTCCCTCTCCCATCAGCACCTGGCTCTTGTCACAGTAGGACACTGAGGCTCAGTAGCAGCAGAGACAGATATTTACACATCATTATCTTTCCATCTTACATGCGTGCACACACACTTTTTCTTTTGAAATACACACACTCAAACTCTCTCGCTCTCTCTTGCCTGGTCATTGGCTGTGAAACCAAACACAAACAGATGTTTTCTGCTCCCTCCTGCTCTTCAATCATGATTAGCTCCTTCTCAAGAGCCACAACAGCCGCACGTTTAAGTCTTTCATTTGAGATTTTTTCAGCATCCACTGTAAAAAAACAAAAAAAGAATCATTTTAAACGTGAATATAATGGCACAAACAGAGCATAACATCCAGATATTTTCTGTTTCATTTCAACAATGCTATGAATGCCATCTCCATGTATAGAAAAAATGTACATTTAACATTAGGATTTAATGTGCACTATTATGAAAGCTAGTTTATGATGAAAAAAATATGCACACAATGGTTTGTTGTTTGTTTGTCTTTTTCTTGGTCTTACCACTCGGGTTATTACAATAATCTGTAATATTTCAAAAAGCTGAAAAATGGCACATTTTCTCAGCATCGATTATTCTTTCATTTCTATGTAAGGATGTTCACTGATACCCAAAAATTGAGGAATTTTAAGTTACAGAATTTAAATATAGAATAAGTCTCAAGTCACCCCTCAATTTTGTTTTCCCTGAGATAGATGTCCTCGTAATATTTTAAAGTCTTGAGCAACAGTTCTCAAGTTTTTCTGAAGGTCTTTCAACGTTTTTCTTTGAACACTGGCTACTTTTTTACATATTTCCAAGACAGTATGTCTATACAAACCCTTTCACAAGAATGTTTTTTGTTCATTAAACCACTTAACAGTAACCTATGAATCACTCAAGCATAAAAAGGCATCTAACACAACACAAAAACATATCATTTGTTCTGTTTCTTTAGTGGAATCTATGGAAAATGCCAAAGATGACACAGCTTGACAAGCATGAAATAACATTTTTACATCAACAATGTAATTCTCAAAGATCTACCCACTAAAGACATGCACATCTCTACATGGTGTGAGGACAAAAAACAACTGAGGACACTGGACAAGTGGAGAACAAAAGAAGTGGCAGGCCTAAAAAAAAGCTATTTACAGCAGATGAACAGTATCTAAAAGCCATGTCCTTAAGAAATAGGGAAAAAGCCCAGCAAAGACCTGATACAGAACCTGAGCGAAGCTACTGATCCATCGGCTGTTCACTGAAGCCCCATCAGAAATGGTCTCAGTGGAAGGGTGGCTGTTAGGAAGCCACCTTTCTGTTAGGAAACGGGGAAGAAGCTGAGGTATTGAAAATCAGCAGCAACAGGTCTTATGGAGTAATGAATCCAAATTTTACATTTTGGTTCAAATCATCAACATGTACGGAGTTCAGGAGAGAAGACAGCAAACTGGAAAGTGCCTGAGAGACCAGAACAAAAGGCAGCCTCCATCCAAAGAATAACTTTGAATGTCCTTCAAGAAGAATACTTAAAGAAATTACAAGAAAGCTTGACTAAGAGAGTTCAGGCTGTGTTCAAGAATAAAAGTGGTCATACCCAATATAGATTTTCAAGCTACTTACAATTTTACATACTCTGCTTTTATCTTGAATAAAAGCAGAATATGTAAAGTTGCACACGTTGCCTACATCTGTTTCCTCTTTTCTTTGCAAACTATAAAGAAATGAGAGGTGGCTCAAAATCTTTGATTGCCCAAAAGACTGAGATTTTTCAGTTTTTCTGGAGCTTGTAAATCATTTTGTCAAATTGTAATCCTTATTTTTAAAGCACAATTTCAAGTATTCTTGTGTCTTTAGTGGTTTTTGATCCACTGACTCACAAAATCTGCTTGCAGGCTGTCAGAAAAACAGCTAAAGGCATCACAAGGGATTCCCCAGATGTATGTGTATGCATGCATGTGTGCATGTGTGTGTGCATGTGTGTGTGCGTGTGTGTGTGTGTCTATAGCCGTATGTTAATCAATGCCGTTAATGTAGCAATGAATTAGTAGTTTAGATGTCACGGGATGCTTAACACAGCTGATCCTTACCAGGCACCAACACACACAAACACACACACACTCTGCCCACAGGACCCTGTGGGACCACAGGCGGACATTGTATAGTAGGCTAATTATCCCAAATTGCTAAAGTAGTAGGGAGAGCCTGCGTGTGTGTGTGAATGTGTGTGAATGCGGGTGTGTGCATGCACGCACTCACAGCTGCTCCTGGTGTCAAGCCATTGATAGATGAGAGATAGAGAGAGTGTTCATTTACTGCTCGGAGGCACACACACACACACCTGACTGCTCATTTATTGGTCTAACAGATTGGTCTTTTGTTGCTCGGTCGCTGGTTCATGCTGCAAGAACTGCTGAAGTTCAGACTACGATGCTCCGGGGAAAATGCACCCTGTTGTCAAGCGTAAATGCCTTAAATGCTGCAGCTAGACCTCCTATGAAATTTGTGTTCATAATTAGGAAATAATAGGCATAATAAGATGTAGTTTGACGAGGAACAGACGCAGGGGAGAGCGCCAGGAAGCATGTGTTGGATGGATAAATATGATCGCCTTCAGCTCCAACAACGAGAACTCCCGATCCACTCACAGTAGCGTTGCTGTCGTGGGGAAAGTTTTCACTTTTTGCAGAAGTTTGTTTCAATTAACAACAGCCAAACTTTTATCTGTGGTTATTAAATGATAAGAATGGAAATATTCTAAATTCAATCAACATTCAATCATTTTTAAGATCTTTGTCTTCAGTAGAAACTAATGAACGTGGTGCACATGGGCCGGGACTTGCTGTTGCCCCTTTCACGTGTTTTTGAGACAAGCTTAAGTTGACTTCACCTTATCGATGCGATATATTGGCATTTTTGGGGTCATTGAGGCATGTAAATTTGGGGTATTTAGGAGCATCTTAGCCATTTGCAGGATCCTATACAGCCCATAAGCATTACTTATAACCAGGTTTTTGTAATCTTCGAGCCAAATGCTTTTCATGCTGCAGGATATTTTCTCATTTGTTACACTACCACAAATAACAATTGTGAAAAATTAGCAGGAAAGCTGGTGGCAGA
Source organism: Oreochromis aureus (assembly GCF_013358895.1). Taxonomy (NCBI): domain Eukaryota; kingdom Metazoa; phylum Chordata; class Actinopteri; order Cichliformes; family Cichlidae; genus Oreochromis; species Oreochromis aureus. The sequence continues at coordinate 22,521,227 of NC_052962.1, forward strand.
GCTTTTGAGCGTCGCTCAGTGTTAGGCAAATAAAATAAATGGTTTGGTGGAAGCAAGAGACCTGACATCATTATGATCTATCCAACCATAAAAGCACAAAATATAAGAAATAATAACAGAGCACGTTATACGAAAAACAATTTTGTTTTACATTTTTTAAGTTATATATACAATTTAATTTTTTCAGTATGCGCAAGTTGCCATTTTTTCTTTTTATTTTGGTACATTAAAACGATAAGCCATATCCTCTAAACCTCTATAGCTTTTCAAAGCATAAGTTATGATTATGCTTTAATCAGTAAGTTATACATATTTTAATATCTCAGATAGATTGAGAGATAGAGATAGCCCTTTGTCTTCTTCCCAAGAGACCATTTGTCCCTCCTTTCTTCTCTTTCATCCAGCCATCCTGCTCATTCCTCCGTCCCTCCATCTTTTCGATATTGATGAAGTGACAGGGCCACAGAATGAAAGACACCACCTCATCTGGTTTAAATTACCTCCAAACCGCACACACACCTGCACCAGCTCCACCAGCTGTGCGTGGCGGTAGGCGTGGAGGGAGGGGTGAGTGCCTCTGGGATAGGTGGCGAGGGAACGCCCATGACCCCAGCCATACAGATAAACACACACATACATACACACACACACACACACAACAGGAAGAGAGCAACAGAGCGGTTGGGGTGTGAAATGAGCTGTAAGGCAGAGGGGATATTAAGCTGCCACATGTGCTCTGTTTACTATTCTCTAATTAACCCCCAGGCTGTCTTATAGACTACACACACAGAGACACACATACACACACCTTATCTTGTCTGCAAAAAACTGGCTTTGGTGTCATGCAGCCTGAACATTATCAACACTGATATTGCTCTGCACCACAGACACATTTAAAACGAGATAACTAGAGGCACCAAAGACTCTGTGTGAGCATATTAAACATAGTTACCTGCCCGCTGACTGTACATAAAGGATAAGCAGAGATGCTACACACCAAGTTTGACTTGTCACAAGCTTAGCAGCGGGATGAAGTTGTGAAAAAGTAAGTACACTCCACGGTTCAGTAGCTTGTAGAATCACCTTTAGCAGCAATAATTTGAATTCATCATTTTCTGTATTACTTTATCAGTCTCTCACATCATTATGGGGAAATTTTGATCCACTCTTCCTTACAACATTGGCTCTGTTTAATGAAGTATGCAGGCATTCATTTATACAAAGCTCTCTTAAGGGTCCACAAAGCATTTCCATCAGATTGAGGTCTGGGCTATTACAACACCTTGATTCTTTTCTTTTTCAGTCATCCTGTTGTAGATTTGCAACTGTGCTTGGGATCATTGTCCTGTTGTATGACTTAGTTTCTACTAAGCTTTAGCTGTGAGATGGCCTCACCTTTGACTCGTACTTAGTGACTGCTAGGATCCCATGTCCTGGGGCTACAAAGGCAGCCTAAATCCTCACCATCCACCACTGTTTTAGTTACTGTTTCTCTGAACATCGCATGGTCTGACCTCGAGGTGAGTTCGGTGGGACATCCAGTCCGGGGAAGACTGGGAAGCAAACTGCCAAAACTGATTTTATAGAAGTGCTCAGACTTACTGTTGTTCAGTTAATCAAACCTGTTTGATTAGCACCACTTTACTGCCACTTACCCACTTAAACCCCATAGAAGCAGTAAGAGTGTACAGAGATTTTCAGAGGACTGGATATAAAAGTGCCTGTCGCCTTAACACAGCTGGGATAGGCTCCAGCCACTCCGACCCTGAATTGGATGGATGAGAAAGTCTTGTGAAAACTTTTTGACTATAAGAGCTGGATTCATTCATTCATCTGAATGGTAAACACTCTTTAGAAGAATAAGATTGAAAAAGCTTTCTCACTTTGTTTGGTTCTGTGTCGAGCGGTCCACCACAAATGGACTGACCCTGCCTGTTCTCACACCCACTGACTTTATGCTGGCGTGACATTATCTTTGTAAAGGTATTCTCTAAGTTTATTTAAGAAATTTAAGTTGTGTAAATGTCAGATCTTCATAGTCTAATATTTAATCATATAAAATATTAAAAATAGACCACAGGGGCATTTTACAGTTTTATTTTGTCTTCTGAAACTGGGCACAGAAAATTCAGCTCTCTATACTGTTAGAAAGGATGTGGTTAAAACCAAAAATCCAGGCATTAAAAGTTGTTATACTAGATTTGAGTGAAAATACACAAAATTTCTCATGTATGTGCACAATTGTTATGGAGTAAAATAATAAGAAACAAAAGGTTATCTGGACTTGAAATTTTTCTCTCCCTGTGAATATATGAGCGTGTTTATTTGTGTTTAGGCTATGATGTCACCTATAATGCAATCAGCTGTCAACACTAATGCACTCACACGCTCTAACAGAGTTAGTCAAAGAAGAGAAGAGAAAGTGGGTGGACACTTGCTGCGTTGCAAGCGTTGGAAAATGAGCGGTTTCTTAATAGAATTCACCATGGTGTCCTTTCCTAAGGTGTCACACACTGATACATACACACTGAACACAGGAAAACACACACACACAAACAGAGGGCTGAAATTGAGCAAGTCTAATTGAAAAGAGCCAAGCAGAGAGTAATCTGATAGCTGCAGTTTGGCCTGAAGGGGGAGGAAGAGAGAGAAGTGGGGTGGGCAGGCGATAAGAGATCGGGTGAGGTGACAGGCAGAGAATGAGAGAAAGACAAAAGGAATATCCAGGTTATTAACCTTAAAGTCTGCCTAACTCACACTGAAATAAATGTCAGTTTGTATATTCCCAATAGGCTCATCAGAATCTGTAGCTGTTTCTGGCATGTAGATATATTTACATGTAATATAAAAATGTTTTATCCACTGACTTCTCCTGTATTTCAAATTTTATGTAGTTTAAATCCATGAAATGTGACATCAGAGGAGAATTATAATTGTGATGCATGCATCTCAGGGCACTGCAAATAAGGCATGGATGTACATGCATTACTAATGACCTCAGTCTGTCACACTAAGTACCAAAGTCCCAGTTACTCAGTGTTTTAGTGTACTAGTGGCTCTCTGGACCAAACTGTAGTGTTAAAAACTCTTATTATACTATTGGGTTACAAAGGCTTTGACTTATTATTTGATGTCTTTTTATTTATCTCTTTGTATGCTGAGAAAGTCATTGAATAAATAATTAGTGTTTCAAGTACTAAACAGTCTGTTTGGTTTTCTATTGAAAAACCAACACACACAACCTTTGTTCATACCCTGAACAATTTCACCATCCGACCACACTTAAAGAACGTTCATCAGAAAGAATCATCAAGAATCAAAAGGCTATTTTTTTAAGTAATGGCATAGAAACTTATGGTGAATTTGAAAGTATATGACTGAATTAAAGTTTTACATACAAAACTTACAATGTTCACAAATGCTCAGTGTGTCCCTCTCTGTCATGGTCTGGGGTCTTTGGCCCAGTATTTTGAGGTTTGTTCTGAGCTTGTTATTTCTTGGAAAGTATAAGATAATTTAGGTTCTAGTTCCTGAGTATGTTATTTCTTTAGTGCCTCTGAGTTTGTTATTTATAGTTCTGGATTTCTTACTTTGTTATGTTCATTCTCTTTTTGTGTCCATTGCGTCTTAGTCTTACCCTTGTCTTAGTCTTGTCCTCACTGTGTCCTTGCTTATTTTACCTCCAGTCTCCCCAGTCGTGTCCCTGTGGCTATCTGCATTCCCCGTCTTGCCTGTTAATTCATTACACCTGCAATCCTGGTTGCTGTGTTAATCTGAGTCTCAGTTTGTGTTACTTCCTGGTTTATTTTGTTAGTCCTCTGATTTGTGTGCATATGTTCAGTTTTGCTTCCCCTGTCTCGTTAGTCAGATTTAGTTCACCTGTGTTCTCCCTATCTCCCTGATTACCCCGTGTGTGTGTTTAAGCCTCTGATGATGTGTTCCCTTGTTGAGTCCAGCATTAAAGTGGTTTTAATTTAGTTTTGCATCCAAGTCCTGCATTTGGGTCCTAACCTGCCTGCTCCACAGTATCATGTGACGATGCTTGTCCAACACTTTTGCGAGCATGTCTGGAGTCACTGCAGCCACAATTGTTGAAACTCATGAATCCCCTCTTTCGAACGGTACACGATTTTGATTGGTGCCGGAAAACGACTGCAGAATTAAAGCACTTTAAAATCCGATAATTCCTTTTGATACACCATGCACTTTATATATTTTTTACCCCTCGTTTGTTTTGCTTTTCTTTTACTGTTTTATTGCATTAAATTGCATTACGTGTTCTTCATCCTAACTTTTCCCTCTGAGGACAAACGAGGTTCTGCTTGGCTTGAATTGACCTGACCCGTCTGTGCAGCTGTCACTTTTGCTGTGCTGACTCAAACAGAGCTGTGAGTATTTCCTCGGGCCTTTCACATTTATTTCATGGTGCTGTAGCTTGTCCATCTAATCAAACTCTGACTGGCAGCTTGTATACAGAACTCTAAGTTATTGATCAAAGCTACATGAGAATAGAATCATTCATAGAATCATTTCTACATTTTTGAAGAGCCTACAAAGGAAAAAACTACAACTGGTGATTGCCAAAAGTTTGTAAATAACTATTCCTAATTTATAAATGCTGACTAAAAAATTTAAAATCCTTCTCCTCAAATACAAAGTCTTGAATAATCAGGTTTTATCTTCTCTTAAAGACCTCATAGTATCATGTCGCTCAAATAGAGCACTTCACTCTCAGCCCGATTCTGCTGGAACTTTCTTCCTATTAAAAGGGAGTTTTTCCTTCCTGCTGTTGTCAAATTCTTGCAATTCTGTTGTGATTTTGCAGTATATAAATAAATACATAATTGATTGACAGAGGCAACATGATCAACTCTTCTTTGAATGTATAGCACATCTCATTGCAATAGGAAACTCGATTCAGTCCTGTTCCCAATCTCCAAAGCAACCGTTGAAAAGGCAACAAGATCACAAGTTCATTGCACACAGTGTAATAATTTTGGTCATGCACGGTCACCACGGTTTTCCCCAAGTGTGACTGTAGCATAAAAGGAGCCATCCATCCATCCATCCATCCATTCGCTTCCGCTTATCCTTTCCAGGGTCGCGGGGGGCGCTGGAGCCTATCCCAGCTGTCATAGGGCGAGAGGCGGGGTACACCCTGGACAGGTCGCCAGTCTGTCGCAGGGCCAACACACAGGGACAGACAAGCATTCACGCACACATTCACACCTAGTGACAATTTGGATTATCCAATTAACCTATCCCCTCAAACTGCATGTCTTTGGACGGTGGGAGGAAGCCGGAGTACCCGGAGGGAACCCACGCAAACACGGGGAGAACATGCAAACTCCACACAGAAAGGCCCCGGCCTGATGGTGGAATTGAACTCAGGACCTTCTTGCTGTGCGGCAACAGTGCTACCACCGTGCCACCGTGCTGCCCATAAAAGGAGCCACTAGCTGTAATGGTCAAAGCTGGTTGACATATAGCTATTTCACATATTCATACAGTTTTTATTCCATTAAGTTCAGTTTTTCTGGGCTTTCTTAACCATGAGGATGAAATGATGAGAATTAGGGGTCTTTTAATTTTTTAGATCATCTTTGAACATGTGTTCAATATCTAACCATGTATTTAGCATCTTTTGAGAAGAGAAATATCAGTAATAATAATTTTCTATAACCTGTTTGTGGAGACTGAAAAAAGGAAACGTTTAAAGATTTTAAAACAAAACAGGAGTCAGATATTGGGATAAAGACGTAAGATTACCACTTAATTTTTTTTTTCTTGCAGCCTCACTGTTGCATTTGATTTAGCTTTGGCTTTAATCTGCACTTCTGATGATATTTTCTCCTTTAGTCTGAGTGTATTTCAGCGCCATGATAAAACAGAGGGGAGTGCAGAGAAAAAGTAGAGTGCTGCATAATATCCCCTTTGTCCTGCCCACACACACAGACATAATAACACGGACATGCAAAGTTCGGACAGCAGCACGGACTAATGACAGGTAAGAGTAATTTGTGTTACTCAGACATAACAACAGCAAGGACATGAAGTGAAATGTATTAGAACCCAAACAAAGGCCACGTACGTACACGCACACACACCAGCGCGGTCTTTGTCTCGTTTCCACCGTCTTAACTCTCACATGTAATTAGCCTCACTCTCTCTGTCTGTCGCAGATACCGATAGCACACAGGAGGGGGTCAGCGTTTGTGTGTGCGTGCGTGTAGCTGGGTGGGTATTGGGACACGGGGGTCCCAGCGTCTCAAGGGACAGGTTATGACAAATAAGATTAATGTGTCCCCTATTTCCAGACTGGTGCACTGGCCTCTGTTGTGCTCTCACACACACACTCACGTCATAAAAAACACACATACACGCCTCCCTGATAGCTTTTTCTCTCAGGAGAGGGTCCATATGGGGACCAGAGGAGGGTGGGAGTGTCGTGCCACGCTAGGACGTCACCTCCTCTCCTTTTCTTTGTTGTCACATAAAAGTGAGGGACAATTGTATTTAAAGAATCTCATTTTGTCAATAACAACATATGTCTTTTGAGATTGTGTCTCAATTTATCCTTATATCAAAGTTATGAACAAAGAAATCAGAGCTTTAATCAAATAAATGCGTGTATGCAAACAGTCTCTGTGTGGTAAAGTCCAGGAATACAAAGTAAGGCAAAAAGTAGGAAAAAAGACTTGTTTGTTCGGACCACGAAGAAACAAAACTCTAAACTCAGATTTGGATGGCTAGCTGTTTTTTTCCTTTTAATGTCATGAAGGTGTAAAAAAAATAAAACCTCTCTGTGGACTATTAAAGAAAAAAGCGTTAAGTAATGAAATTGCCACAAAATACAAAATAAAGATTTTTTTCATTTCCTCTCCATTCACTGGTCCCACATTTCACCATATTTACATGAAAGGATTACAGGTTTTACTTCTTTTTTTTTTAGGTAATTGCTATTTTCAATATTAGGTGAAACTTTCTTTAAGCTCTGTGAGACAGTTTATTAAAGGCCGCAGGCTGTAGCTTTTTGGGATGATGGCACACATGCATGTAGGAGACTATGGAAGCAATAGTTCAGTGATACTTGCACACTTTAAAATGGAGTGAATGCATTAAAGAGCTGTTTGGTGATTTAACGGATACGTTATATAAAATTATGAATCTTTGCCTCGTTTGAAAACTCTTTATTTGCATCTTTGTCTCTTGAGTGGTGTTGGGGTCGTAACTCAAAAGAAAAAGTAACAAGTTACACATCTCTCGTTACTTTTATGAAAGTAATGCTGTATGCTACTTAAAAACTCACTGGAGAAAGTATTTTCTCACACTACTTATTACGCTACTTTTGTTACTCGATGGCCGAAACATATTGTCCCATAATTACAAGTTAACAATATAAATATGAGGCTACAGTTCGACACACCAATAAATCCCTGTCCTAATGAGGGCAAACATGCGGTCATTCTTTTAATTTTTACAAACAAAATGATGCAAAATTTGTAAACAGTTTCTACTATAGAAACATGTGATGGTGGCAATGGAGTCTGCAATGCTGCAACCCCTTCCCAAAGAGGAAGTAAAAACTTGCGACTAAGTTCTTAGTCAATTAAACGAGGAATATAATGAGACTAACCCACTAGTCTAAAACTAAGAAACGGTCATATACAAAGTTAAATATGAGAACCATTTAATGCACAATGTCAAAAACTCAATAAAGAAAGGCATTTGAAACCACTAACCATCTTCTTCAACAATGAATCATGCCACGTTACTTTGTGTCTGTCACATCATGCATCATGAAAATTGCATACTGTACTCCAAACAGATCAATGAAGAAGAAAAAAAAGTAAATTTTGTTGTTAAAAATATGTTACCACAAAATTATGTTCACATAATCTTAACAAATTAAAACTTAACATCGGAAAAACTAATAAATTGTACCAAAGAAGTTTGACGCATTGTGCCATGCATTAGGAATGATATACTCGGCTCGAAAATTCATGACAGCCACTCCAATAAATGTTCAAGTCTAATAAAAAAAAACAATAAAGGTGGTGTGTAGAAAAGCCTTTGTAATGCAATTAATTGTAACTAGTGTAATTATTGAATTTATTTTCATTACTGCAAAACGTAATGTGATTACAGTAGTGCGTTACTCTGGAACATTTTGTACCCAACACTGAAGTGTAGCAACAGCAAGTGTGAACATGTGTTGTGACGGCACCTGTCAACATGCTGTGTCACAGTTTAACTCCTTCAGTACAAGAGCCGATCTGAGTTCAGTGCTATTAATGCTGTCAGTATGTCAGCAATCATGCTGATGTCCTCTGTCGAGTGTCGAGACAAAGCTATATATCCACACATACATATACACACACGAACACACCCTCCCTGAGCCTTTTTCACCCTTTGACCTCAGCTCTCTTGGCCCACCATGCTTGAGTGGTCATTAGATTTCACCAAGACAAAGGAATAAAATTTCTCTGTGTCAGAGGCACACACGAGAGATGGATAGAAAGAGAAAGCGAGGCACAATGTGAATTTATATGCATGGAAAATTTCCATAAGGTTGATGAACCTTGCCGCTCCCAGAAAACAATTAAAGTTAAATAAATATTACATGCAAAGACACCACTGAATCCAGACACAGGCGGTTAGACCAAGATTATTTTCTAAATGCAGTAATTTCATTTTATTAGCAAACAATTCTATATTGCCAGCCAGATGATGCTCAATGACTAAAAACTGGTGGGGAGATAAACTCCTGGCAGATGTAGATGTATGGGAAACACACCAAGAAGTCTTGTGGTTATTAACACTCAGTGTGAAGCTAATGGAGGAACATTGTCAGCTGAGATGATGATTTTTTTAAGCATTTCTCCTGATGTAAAACAAGGTGTTAAACTTTTTCATATGGAGACATAGAGTCCCAGAGATATTTCTTATTACTCCTTACAGTGAGTGAAGTACTGATACGATAGGCAATTTTTACAGTATGTAATAGCAGGAAAGGCACAGGTTTATTAATGGTTGTTCTCATTCCTGGGGAGTAAAATAATGTAGTTTTGTTATTATAGTTTGTTGGAAGTAGTGCTCCAGTGGGGTGCTGTATACTTGCAAATACAAGCACATTGTATTTGAAAATAAATAAAGCATAAATAAAAGGTCATCTATCTTATCAAGCATATTAATATTTAGAAATATTCAGAAGCATTCAATTTATAAAAAGAAGAAAAAAGTGAATTCCTTTTGATCATTTCTTTTAAGTCTGAAGTCATAAATACTAAGTCAAAGTCAAGTTGGGTCTTTTACAAATGTTAGTCTAAAAAATCCCCAAATGTGCCATTCAAACCTGGACATAAGTTATCCTCCATTCCTGAGCTACATTTTATCACGGAAAGCTTGGGAATTTGTAAAAACACAATGGTTCTATACCAAGTTTAGGGACCAACAACATGGTGTTGTTAATTGTCATTAATTCTAATGGTTTTGCAAATTACATTTTCCAATTAGAGGGCAGCATGGTGGCATGATGGTTAGCACTGTCACTTACTTGTTGGAATCCATCATCTGCCCAGAAGTTTCCATGTTATTCCCTTGTCTGTGTGGGTTCCCTCCGGGTACTCTGCTTTCTCCCACAGTCCAAAGACATGCAGTTTGTGGGGTTAGGTTAACTGGTGATTCTAAATTGTCCATATGTGTGAAGGTGAGTGTGAATGCTTGTCTGTCTCTCTGTGACGGCCCTGTGATACCCTGGACACCCTGTCAACACTATGGCTGCTGGGATTGGCTCCAGCTTATCCCAGCAGCAGAGAGACAGAGACTGCATGTCCAAGAGTTGAAAAGATTTTTTTTTAAAGAAAAATCATCCCTTTCTTAAAGACTATGGTTCCCGTCTTTATGTACCAGGGAAGAGTTCGTCCTTTAGTTGAACCTGAGATTCTGGAGGAACCATGCAGATTTTGTTCATATCACCTCTGGGATATTAGAGGTCTGGGATTGAGTATGTTTTGTGTACCGTACTTGGAGAAGGCATTTGACCAGGCGTCCTACGGGGTGGGGGGCATCAGGTCTCTTGCACAACAAGTCAGACACTTGTTCCCAGTGAGGACTGGTCTCTGCCAGGGTTTCCCTGTGTCACAGATTCTGTTCATAATTTTCATGAATGGAAAGCCAAGGGCTCCTGTTTAAGTGGTCCCAGGTTCTCAGTTTTTCTTTTTGGTTTGTTTGTTTGTTCCTCTGGCTGGTTTCATCAAGCCATGACCTCCTGCTTGCACTGATTTGCTGTGATTTGCAGCTGAGTGTGAAACAATTGAGAGGCGAATTAGCACCTCCAAGTCTGAGGCAATGGTTCTGGGCTATAACAGGGTGCAGTACCAAATCTTTGAAAAACTGATTTCTTCCCTCAATATTTTTTGAATCGGATTAATATTGTTTTTTTATTTATTTATTAACGCTTGTAATAAAGTTTTCCAGTTAATAGACAAGTTGGTCACACAGTAGAAAAGTGGAATTGAACAGCATTAAAAAGTTTTATGTTAACACTGTTACTGTGAAGTCTTCTGTTTTCCTGCATAAGTCTCACCTCACTGTTCAAAGTTCAGCCTTTGTTTGGTTGTGTGCATTTGTGTGATTTCAGTCTGCGTGTGTGTGTGTGTTTCTGTCTGTATATGAACAACTGTGTGTGTGTGTATGTGTGTGTGTGTGTGTGTGTGTGTGTGTGTCAGCCCCAGAGGTATAATCTTTTCCCCTTGTACTCCCGCTGTGCGCCTCTCTCCCCGAGATCTGAGCTGTACCCCCGACTGAGACAATGAGTGTGTGTGTGTGTGTGTGTGTGTGTGTGTGTGTGTGTGTGTGTGTTGTGTCCTCTGAGTGTGTGCATGCCGCTGAAACCCAGGAGGCACGCACACCATGGGAGCTCTTGACACACATGCCTGAGGGCTTCTGAGGGAGCAAAAAAAGAGCAATGAATGGATAGAAAAATATAGTTTTAAAAAAATCCATCAAACTTGATCTGTGGGTGAGGGTGAGAGTTTAATTGCTGTGTTTTTTGTCAGAAGAAGAAGAAGAAGAGGCAGGCTTTAGTTGAGACACCATAGAAACACTAAAAAGATGTCATGAAACAAAGAACAAGTGGAGAAAACAGATGACGCCCAATCAACAGTTTTTGAGATAATTGGATTAATATGAAGAAAAATTAATGATCTGGCGTGTGAAGTTTTTGTGTGTCTTATCTGTGCACAGCTGACACAAAAACAGATCTATATAGAAAGAAAGAAAGAAAATCCTCTGGGGTAGGAAAGACGGAGAGAAGACATTCCTCCTCTCTGTCCCGGTCTGAAACTAATTGGTCCAGGATTAGAGGAGATTATATATAAAAAAAAATAAATAAAAAAATACACAAAAATCATACAAAGGCCTCCACAGGTCTAGTTACCATGGCAATAGTCTGCTGTGCAACAGTGCAAAAGCAACAGGGAGAAAAAGAAAAACCAGTTGCTGTCTTGATTACCAGAATGACACAGTTACAAACCAGTGGTTTATTTAGATGAACAGTGAAGCTCATTAGGTAGTGAACATGTGGCTTTGCTGCAAGACTTTTAAGAACTTTAACAGCCTGTTGACACCTGCTGATGTAGAAATAGGAATGAAGCGTTTATAATGCTTTTTATGCCACTTAGTGCTTATCTTGGAGAATCTGCAGGAGAAAAAAAACAAGTCAGTTGTCAAGCAGGTAAAGACACAGAGCTAGGCATCATTCAGAGAGAAACCAAAGCTGGTGTAGAATCAGACTGGAGAGGCAATGTGCAGCTGTGGGGATACTCACAAGCCCCTTGCTGATTACTGAGTTCATTTCAGAGGTGTGAGAGGGTTTCCCCTGTAAGACTGTATTTTACTGGGCTTCTAAGCTAAGCAGGAACTGTCTTTAGCAAACACCATGTTTGAGGATGAGGTGGTTTATGAGTGTATTGGTATCAGAGCATCAGAGAGCTGTTTCCTGGTCCAGGAAAAAGAAACTGGGAGGATTTCCAGTTGGCTTCAAGTGCAAAAGTAAAAAGCCAATAATAACATAAACAAATAGCAAACAAATCCAAAGCCAAAAGTGCCTTACACAAAGTTCCCAAATGGTAGACAAGCCTGCACTACAACCATCTCCACCAGTCCTGCTTCCTAATTTGGATTTTTTTTTATTTATTTTTTTTACATTCTAAATTACACAATCAACCAAGCCCACTTAATTTTCTTAAAATTCCTTCAAAATTAGGTAAGGAGAATGAGATTCCAACACTCAGTGAAATACAAGTATTTATTTCTTGGTAAATTACACTTTTGAATCATTATAAAATGTTGTTTCACAGAATTACACATGCTTGTTTTATTGATAGAGTTGGGTTACCTAATCTTACCCAGTGGTACCAATGATACCAGTACCCACTGGTACTGGTATAACTTTAAATGTAAGCAAGTAAAATTTATTTATATAGTATACAGTATTTTACAATACAGAATAAAATTCTATAAATGAAATGGAGTAAAGAGATGTCAGTGTCATCTAGCATAGTGGGGTGGAGGGTCTGTTTCTCTAATGACAACTTATCCAGCACGATAATTAATTACCTGAAGAAGATGTCGATGCAGCTGTCGATATCTCACTAAAAGTTTAATCATTCACAGGTTTAACTTCTTATACCCTGGCAGCATACATGCTAAAGTTAGCTGCAGGTCCTTTAGTGAATTCTACTTTCAGGTGATAAAAACCAGCACGCTCTTTAGCTTGTAGATCTATTTCATGTTTCAGCAGGTGTTTCCTCAGATTAGATGTGTTGCCAAGGGCAGCTTTGCAATTTGCATGAGAAAGGTTGAAGAGAGCGTTGTCTGTGTTAAGTTTTTAAAAGTGTAGCTACCTTAAAAAGTACATAGTTCAGTACCTAACCCTATTTACCGGTAGTTTCACAAGCTACCAAAGCAAACCCCTGAGTTGTTTAAATCAGGGCTGTCTTCATTGTCTACAGCTGCAAGCTCCAGCATTGTATTAAGAGAAGATATAGAAATGGAATAAGCTATTCTACAAATATGTCAAACTATTTTTTTAATTAGTTCTCAAAGCCCAACAGTGAATGTGGTTATGTAGTACAGTATGAATACTAATGCAGGCAAAATAAATGGATAACAACAAAATGTGTTGATTTACATTGAAGCTGTTTTATGTTCCTTGTAAATAATAACTAAACTAAAATAAATCAAACTATAAATGAGATGAGTCATGACATATTAGAGAAAACAAATAGAAAAATCTGTTATGCCCTAATATGGCCAAATGCACAAAATGTTTTTGACAACAAATAACTGCACACATACCAAATACATGATAGTTTTTAGAGTAAGTGCTGCCATATAAATCAAATTTAATTGGGAGAAACCTCGTTTCTTTTTTCTCAAGCCAATGCACATCGCAACAAAGCGTTAAAAAATTCTCATGATACACAAAATTTGCAATCACTGGTATTAAGAAAAAAAAAGCTTACATGACTTTGTTGCAATTCACTAAGGCAGGGGTTTGGAGGGAAACACAAAACTCCATCACCAGGAGACACTAGAAGCAAGAATACTTCCCAAAAGTGTTAAACTCTAATTATTCACTGAGGCATCCTGTTGTTACAACACCTAAGAACATCTGCTGTTAATTAAAAACAGGCTTCTACATTTTAAAAAGCAGCTGATATTCTGTCTGATTACGGTTGCTGTTTATAGATCTCAGGTAAAATCCTGACGTGCGATGCTTCAGGCCTCAAAACCAGCTTTGTTTAGGCATTTCAGTGGTTGAACAAAGGCTTTTAGCGTGTCAGCTGTTGTTTTTTCCTTTGGTGTCACAACATCGGTTTGTCTGTGAAATGCACTCGACTCTGAGGCAGCAAGCTTTTCTCCCTGTCAGTCTTAAAAGATGATCAGACTTACTGAGACATCAGTTTTCTCTGTTTTCCGTTTTCCTTTGTTGTTTCTGAAATCTATTCATTAATCTTTACAGAGGATTTGAACACAGCTCTTGTACCTGGAGAAAGAAGATAAACCGTTTTACCTCCAAAACAACAAGAAACTTTAAGCTATTGTTTTTGAAACATGACTGATTTTATCACTCATTAACTGATTAAGAACTAGAAAGTCTGTGTGGATTTTTGACCTCCAGAAACGGTGTGGTGCAGTGCTTTTATGAGTGGTTCCCCATTTTATTTAGATATGCTTATACAATCATGAAGCATGAAGATGCATATCCCTTTAACTCAATATGAATAAGCGCTGGGTGGCTGCAAGTGCGCATGAACAGTATGGGCAACCAGCCTTGACAGAGGGGCATTTGGCTCAAGTCAATTTGTGATTTCGAATTGATGCCAATACAGAAAACTCAGAATAACAAATGTACAGCCATAAAAAAGTATTTGCCCTCTTCCCGATTACTCCATTTCTTCATACAAATGTTATTGTTAGGAAAAGATAACACAATAAAGAAACAAAGATAAACACAATCTAAATACAAAATTAGGTTTTTCATTTCATTTATTAAGGGAAGAAAAGGCCCATCTCTGAACCAATGTGAAAAAGTAATAGTCCACCTCTGAATGGCTCTAAAACACAAAATGAAGGTGTGAAAGTGGCCTCGTCACTAAGTCTGCACTTAAATCACACTGATATTTAAAACAATTCTGCAAAGAAAAGTGGGCCCAAATTCCTCAACAGTCATGTGAAAGACTCATTGCCAGTTAATGCAAATGCTACATTGCAGTTCTTGTTGCCAGGAGTGGCACAACCAGTTATTAGGTTTACGGGGCAATTACTTTTTCACATAAGGCCTCTGGTTATCTTTATTTGTCAAGGTTTCACCAAGAGGACTTAAATGCAGGATACAAATGAGAAGGATTTAATAAATAAACTCAGGGTTACACAACAATGAAAGTTCACCAGGGATATTCTCATCAATATCATCAATATGTTCAGCTCAGACAGGTACTACTGTAACCTCAGGTAAGTCAGGTAAGTCCTTCTTTCTTTTTTAGCTCTTCAGTCCTTTCCACAGGCTCCACCTCCAGTTTTTCAGTTTCCAGAGAGTGCGTTTGAAGTGGGTTAGCCACAGCAAACAAAATTCCCTACAAAGGAGGAGGAGACAAGCTGGAAAGTACGGGTACAGAATTGCAGGGCAAGCAGATTATTAATAAAAACTGCAACGCAGCCTGAGATACACTACCACACTGAGGAGGATAACAGCCTGGCAATGAGAGCCTGGTTGAAGTACTACCAGTGATTGAGACGGACTGGATGACACCCACTCATGGTAGGGAGTGGTTAGTTCCACCCACATGCTCATCCACACTGACAAAGGAGTAAAAAGAGAGAGCGGAAGAAAGAAGGCAAGTCCATACCTGGAGGACATGGGGGACTCCTATAGCAACACCGTGATGAGTGATTTTCTGTCTTGCTTACTGTATTTACTGCATGTGGGTCATGTTCACTAAATGACTCGTGAAGCTGCACCCAGAGACTAACAGCAGATTTAAACGACTTATTTCCAGATAACTTAACGATAAACACTATCAATGAAAACAGGTAATGGGCAGAAGCTAGTTCTAAGCATGAAGAAGACACTAATGATCACTAATGAGGAGATAAGTAAAAAGGTGTCGCAGCTGAGGCTCGGGAAAATCAGACACTTTAGTTTTAGTTTAGAGCTAATCTTACATGTTTCTATAATATCATGAAGAACAATTATAGGCATTTCATGGGATTTAAAGACTTTAATTGGCAATGAGTCCCACCCTTATTCTTCATAACTGTGGCAGGTCTGTATTATATCCTGGATACCAGCTTGAGGGCCTAATCCTGTTTGCAGTTGATTTCTGCATGATCAGGTCATAGTGGCTTCTGCTTGTCTAATCACTTTTTCAGGTCTGCACATAGATTTTCCTGGCCATGGATGTAGAATGTTAATTTAATACTCTTCTGCAATGCTGGAAAATTCTCACCAAATTCCCCTGGATTTTCCAGATTCCCCAGATCACTGGAAGAAGTTAGTCCTTTGGGACATTTTTAGTGTGGTTAGTCCTTAAAAAAGGGAGTGGGCAAGCTGAAGCTAATCAGCTGTGTCAACTTGGTGCACTGATAAGGGGGAATGGATCGCCATTGATCAGGATTTGGTCCAAAAGCAAGGGTCAGCACTGTAAATATGAACTCTTTCCTTCCTTATTTGCACATAAAGACTTTGAAACTTGTAAAATAGAAACACTTGTGCCACTGCAAAAATGTCTGGTCATGACTGTAGTCGTTTCTTAGTTTATTAGTCTTTGTTTTCCTCTGATTACATAACAAAATAATTTAATCAACACAGACACACACACTCTTTCACGCACACACAGACACCTGGTCGTTTCCTCTCTTGATCAGCCAGATGTTAGTGTTGAGGCTGCGATGTAAAATCAAGTGTGAGAAATGTTTTTAATTATCTGGCCACCTGGACGGGGTTGTACAATGCTCACGCATGCACACCCACGCAAACGCACGCACACACATTTGCATACAATGCCACCATGTTTTGATGTACATGGATGTGTCTCATATAACCTTTCGCTTTCCTCGTGAAAAGATGTGGATTTTACTCGCAGAATAAAACCTGTCAATCTTGTCTTGTGATGTGCAAAGACCTCTTGAGGATAGAGCATTAGGCAAACACACACACACACGGTTCCAGGTAACAGATGTTGTCCGTCTTTTAATTAAAGTCAACAAATTAAGACATTGTACTCGCTCACTGCTGCAGAAACAGGCCCCAGACAGTCACGCACACACATTTCTGTCTTCTTCACATTATTCTGTAATTGGCTGGAGGCAAATATTGCAGTTTGCTTAGAAACTCTGTTCACTTTTAATTATTATTCAAGGGCTGCAGCAGACACTCTGGCAGTCTTACAGGCTGATTTCTGACTTTAGACTGGTTTAAAACTTGTACAGAGTGCTTTTGCAAGCACGGGATTGAGTAACACACTCAATCATGATATTGCATCATTAATGAATCTGTGCACTTGTTGTGGTTTTGTACTATATGGCTGTTTGATCATGGTCAAATAAGTTGTATTAAAATTATATATGATACATACTCTACATACATGGGTTATGGTGCCTTCTATCTCCCTCTTCTTTGAGATTTTTGGGGCACCCGTTTGACAAGAGTCATCTGCCCTGGGACAACCTTGGGATTCCCTAAAGGTTCAGGAAGGGGATGTCTGGAATACTCTTTTTAGCCTTCTGCCTCTGAGACCTGACCAAAAAATAGAAATGGATGGATGGACGACACAACTTGATGTGAAAGTGTCACAGCAAACAGTGTTTATTGTGTAGGCAATAGTCAAAATAATATCAAGGATTTATGAAAGCATTAGAGGTCATTTTAGGAAAATATATAATATTAAATTATTCATGCTCCAAATTTATTAAAATCTTAGAATGAAATCATCAAGTCGAAAGAAAATGACCTTTAAAACCAAATATACATTCACCATCCACTTTGTTAGGTATATCTGTTATGCAGATAATTAAAGCAAATATAAAATCAGCCAATCACATGTCAGCAATTCAGTGCATTTAGGCATGTAGGCATGGTGAAACTGAGCATGAGATCGAAAAGAAAGGTGATTTAAGTCAGTCTGAAATTCACTACACAATCATCTGCAAGGTTTATAGACAAAATATCAAGTAAGGTGCAGTTCTCAAGGAGAAAATACCTCATTGATGCCAGAGGTCAGAGAAAAAAGGTTAAACTGCCGATAAAAAGGCAACAGTATCTCAAATAATCACTCATTACAATCAAGGGATACAGAAGAGCATTTATGAACACACACACAAATGTTGGAGCAGTTGCCACTCCTGTCAGCTGAGAAACAGGTTATTCACATCATGGATGTGCAGCCGACAAATCTGCAGCAACAGTGTGATGCTATTATAATAATATGGACCAAATTTTCTGAGGACTGTTTCCAGCACCTTGTTGAATGTGTGCCATGAACAATTAAGATGGTTCTGAGGGTCAAATGTGGCTCCATCTGACAAAGAGCAAGGTGGGAATGTGTGGAAAGTGTGGGAAAGGTCATCAGTCCAGTAATAAAGTGAGAAAACACTTGAATCCTTACCTGAATCTAATGTAAAATCACCCAGTTGATCTAACTTACATTATGTGGGACTATAGAAGGAAGAAAGCCCACAGAAGCACAGAGAGAAGATACCAAGGCATCAAAGAAATTCCCCCAGCTGACCAAAAGGTTTGAACTACCAGAAAAAAACCCAACAGTGACAAAAGAAAAGATAGCTTCAAGGACAATTTTCTTCTTGCTTAAATGCAGCTTAATATTCTTTTGGGTGCATTCTAGTCTCCTTTGTTTTTCTTTGTATCAGACAGAAATGAGTTAATGTGCAGAGTATGCAGTGTGGATGAATGTAGAAAGGCATATGGTCTGCGACACACCACACCAGCAGGAATGCACCAGCGAACCTTCCAGTTTCCTCCCCTCTTTGTCCCTGACATGAGATCAGTCAAATGTTAAGATGTTTCATCGCTGCTTTGTTCACCCCAGTGTCTGATCTTAAAAGCGTGCTTCCTACAGAAAGGCAGTGACTGTTTGCAACTCATCCAAAAAGTCCACGTCAAAGTCAGCACACAATTTAAGACTTTATTGTTCAGTCTATAACAATTAGTAACAGCAGCAAAAGCATCAAGTTTTACATAAGAATCAACCTTTTACCCGATTTCTTTCTCTTTTTTTAATCATTTAACCAAAGAAATCTTTCAATTTCTGAAGGAAAGTCTTTTCTTCACCATTGCAGAGTGTTTTCTGACAACAGGAGAAGGTGAAGTCGGGGAGGGAGTATCTGACAGCCAGAGTCATGAAGTCACAGTCTGCATACCGCAAACATTCAGTGTAGGTCTTGCCTGAGGTGAGGCAGTGCGAGGTCAGTATTGTCAGATTAACAAATACATACAACTGTGAATTTTGATTAGAAATAACAGGCACAATAGCCAATTTTAACAGAAAACTAATAAAACTTTGAAAAGAAGCATTTTCCAAATAGAATCTGTGCAGAAAATACATTTTCTTACTTTATAATAAATTGAATTTGTTAATAATTCAAATGAAGTTTTTCAATATTGCTGAAATTTAGTGAAACACAAACAAAATAATGTAAAAACCAGAATTGTTTTTGTGTTTGTTTGCTGATTGTTGTGCATCACCTCGCTGAAGAGTTTAATAATCATATATAAAGCAGAGCATTTTTTAATGTCAGTGGATTACTGTTATTATTATCATTACTGTTAAGAGCAATGTGTCACAGTTTAATGAAAAATGCATTCTTCACCTTATTAGGTAATCCCTTCATTCCATAATAAGTTGTTTAACACGCTCCAGAACAATGCTTACCACCACTGGTGAGTTTGAGGCAGGCGTCCTTCCCCTGGGTACACTCCTGCTTGGCTGCACAGTTCTGGGAGGACCCACCCGGGCAGGAGTAACACTGCAGCGAGAGGCCTGAAGAGGAGTTGCGAGTTCACGTTGTTTAGGTTTAGATTAGATTTAGATTTAGTCAGTGGTTGGGAATTTTATTTATTTATTTTTAATGGTTTTAAAGGATACTCAAGCCTGAGAACAAGCTTTAAGAAAAGACCTCTAAAACAGCTCAAATATTTTTCATAATGATAAAATGCAAAATACTTTTAAACAGAGTGTCTATGGAGGGCCATGAGTGCCAAAATGAATTAAATAAATACATCATTAAATAATGAATAAGATGTGTCAGCATGAAAACTGGAAATAATTAATTCACTAATTATATGATTAATTAAATCTGGCATTAATTGATTAAAAATGGAAATAAATAATGTCTTAAATGTTATCAATAAATGAACTGATATTTATTTAATTAATTAATTACACATTAAATTATTGGATGATGTATTTATTTAAATTCATTTTGGCATACTTTGGCCCTCTGTAATTGGCAACCCCCAGGTCTTATATATAAAACTACCGCTAATGTGCCAAAAACTGCAGTTTCTCTAATGAGCACTAGGCTGTCTCAAAAAGGGAGTGAATCCCAGGGTCTCTCATGTTAATGTTATAGGTTTTTTTTTTTTTAAAAAAACATGCCTGCAGACTCAAAGTTAAGAGTGTGGGTCCTTTGACTGACAGCACAAGCACCTGCACCTCATTCATCCGTTCACACACACATTCATACATGTGCTTTTTTCTATATCTAAGCCTTTTGTCTAACATACACACACACTCACACACAAGGTTCAGTATCTTTTTCAAGGATACCTCAATGATACCCCAACATGCATTTGGAGTAGCTGGGGATCAAACCACCAACCTTCCAACTGGTAAATGACCTGTGGTACCTCTTATGTGTTGCATTCATACAGTCTATGGATGTGGCTTTCTAACTAAGTTTAGCTGGATTTATCTCTTGTCTAAATATGGCCACTTTGGGCTCCTGAAAATCAACATGAAGAGAGCCCTAAAGGAAAGTGAAGGCATTTAAACAGGTGACATGAAGGTTGGCACCCCAAATTGCCCCAAAATGCATTAATCGGTTTACGAGTGTGTCCTTGATAGTAAGGAAGTGCTTCAAGGCAGAGAATAAAGTGTTAAACCTAAACTAAAATACACAAACCTACTCTGGAAATTAAGTGACACTAAACTGATAATTCTGGTGTGTTCACACTGATTACATGACTTTGGACGGAGCCCTGTTTGCTGTTTCTGCAGGAAAGCAAATGAGTTTCAACACACATTTCAACACATTTTAAACTTTTTCTTTAAGGCAAAGGCAAAATAAAAGTCTCATGGAGTGTAAAAATCTGAAAAACATGTGCAGTAGCCTCATGTTTGCTATATTTCATTAATATTTTCGGAACTTGTCAATAAAAGAAACCCCCCAAAAATAAAGAAAAAAATAGCAATCCAACTTTGCACAAAGCAAACTGCATGTCCAGAGACATGAATTAATATTTATAGTGTGAAGTGGAGGCACATGACATGACAGCAGAACATGCAAACTGCACAGTGATCTGCTAAAAATGTTCCCTCAGGCTGATAATCTCTGTGACTTAGCCCCACTTGGCTGCACTTTTTAGGAAAAAAATAAAATAAAAGAGTTCCTTTTTTTCCCCTTACCAAATCCAAACATGGCAAAGCTGACAGCTAGGCAAAACACCACAGAGCTCCTCATCGTGATTGAAAGGACTGTCACGTCTGAAAACCAAAACAAAAAGCAGAGTTTCCAGCATTGTCACGCCGAGATAAGAGGCAGGGATTTGACTTTGTGCAAATAAAAAAAATGGATAACACGTTCAGGGACTCGAAACAGACACACACACAAAAGAGAAATCGTCACCTCATCTCGTTCTGCAAGTTTGCAGTTCGGACAAGATTTGGGGTATTTTTAATGAAACAAGTCTCCCTGATTTCGGTTCACACTCACTGACTTTACATATTTTTTTGTTATTTTATCAAAGAAAATTAAAAATAGGTAACAAACTTTTAAGTAATACCAGAAGAAGCTAAAGAGGATAAAACAACAGACAGAAATCAGTTTTAAAAGAATTCAACTGTGAGTACATTAGACATTTTAAAATTATTTCTGCCTCGTTATTTTTATCACAAATCCCTGCAGCCACTCACCTGTGAATGTGAAGGAAATGATTCAGCCTGTGAGACGCGAGGAGCTTTTTGTAACAGCACCAACAGAAAAAAGTAAACAACCCATTTGTTTGGTTTCAGAGTCCAGACGTCTGAAATGCTGACCAACATACCGAAGAGTTTATGTAACGGAGATCAATTATTAATAGACTTTAAGTTGAAGCTATTATATTTTTCTTGTTGCTTTAGGTGATTTATGCCTGATTTTTCATCTACATGCACAATTTAAAGAATAAAGGTAGGTCAATAACGTTTATTTCGCTGATTATTGATGGCATGCTTAGTGAAAGTAGTACTATTCACATTCAGGTCGACCTTTTTATAATTTATTTTCTTCTTTTGTTCCTGTGGTCATGTGGATATCTTACTACTTACTGCTTCCATAGGAATAGATAATCAAATGCACTTGATTAATTGATCATCAGTGTATAATAGCAAAAGATTTGGCAGTTTGCTGGTCTGGAACATTCAGGTGAGTGTTCAAACAATACAACAACATTTACCGAGGTAGATGTTTCAGCAAATTCACCCCTAGGTCAGACTCCAGAGGCCTTGTTTAACATCTTAAACGTAGAGTATGCTACCAGGATACTTCTCTCTAAGAAAGAACAAAGCAGCACGACTTGGGTTTGCAAAGATACATATGAGCAAACTACAATACTTCTGGATGTTTAATGCACAGAATCCAAATGAAGAAACCCAAAAACACCACATCAACTGTTAAGCACGGTGGTGGAGGCATGATGATTAGGGCTTGTTGCGGTCATTGAGCCAACCATTTGACTTTGTATACCAAAGTATTCTAAAGTCAAATATGAGGCCATCTGTCTGACACCTGAAGCTCTGCCGAAACTGGATCATGCAAGAGCACAGTAGCAAATCTATAACAGAATGGCTGAGTGAGAAAACAGTCAAGGTGTCACAATGTTCCAGTTAAAGTCCAGACGTGGCTTCCACTCCAGATATGTTTTTTGCAGTATATTGAAAAAGTTATATTTTGATTTAACCTGTAGAGACCAGAGCACTTGTTTGGGATGGATGGCATGCAAAAGGTCTATACTGAACAGAAGGAAGAAAAGCCAAACATATGTCCCTGAAGAATAAAAAAAAAAGAAACAGAAAATTAAAATTAAAATTGGACTTTATCAGTGATATGTGAGACTTTTTCAACTCACACTCAGTGCAAAGACTATAAAAGAAAACTAGTTCTCGTTTTGTCCATTTTTCTACACCCATTAATTCACTTTTTATACCAATAACTGTTAAAATTGTTCTCAACTGCCAGGTTAACCTGCACTTGACCCATGATGAGAGTCTCCCCTTGCTTCTTTATTGCCACTGGATAAAAACCAGGCTTTATAAAAGTGTGTGTCTCATAGCGTTAACTTTTTAAAACCACAGACGATCAAAATGTGAGACATATTTTTTTAACATGTGCAGTGCATGACATGGACACTCTATAAGAGGTAGGGAAAATTAAATGTAAGGGCTTAACAGATGAGATATAAAGCAAAGGATATTAGTGAAACAAGTAGAGGAATACTTAAGAACAATAAGAAAAAATGGTGAAAGTTAATCAGTGTGTGGACATTGTTTACAGTGGTTGCAACATAAAAGCAACAGCAGGCAGACTTTTATCCAGTTCATAACACAGCGCCTGTGCCTGAAAGGTGAGCTATGCTGTGAGCTGGAAAACTGTTATTGCTGCAAGATTTGCCCTCAGAGTCAGAGAGGTGTAATATCTCTGTCCATCAAAGGGAGCGAAGACTCAGCACATTTCAGCTGAGGGAAAATGAACCTGTGTAAACTTTTACTGCGTTTATGACAAATGTCATCTGCAGAAGAAAAACAAACAGAAGATGTGAATGACGGCTAACTTTAAATGGAATCGAAAAGATTACATGAGCAAAAGTTATACTTTATATATATGTGTGTGTGTGTGTGTGTGTGTGTGTGTGTGTGTGTGTGTGTGTTTGAGAGACAGAGAGAGAGAGAAATTCATAAATCTTAACTGACTTAAATTTGACTGATCTCCTGTTCAAAATCATCTTCTCCTGCATTCCTGGACCATGTTCAGCACAGATGCTATTTTTAGATATCTCACTGGTAGTCCTGTTCTGTCTTTTTCTCTCCTTCCTAGCGTCTTCCCAGCTCGGGGTCCGCTGCGTGTCTTCTCCATTTCCATCGATCTTGGGTGTCCTCTGGGGTGAGAGCCACTGTGCGCATGTCTTCGGTGATTGCGTCCATCCACCACTTCTTCGGCCTTCCGCGCGGTCGGCGGCCTCCAGGGTCGAGTCGGAGGGCTGTTCTTGACACCGAATTCTCCTCACTGCGCATGACGTGTCCATACCACCATAGGCGCACTTCCCTCATCTTCTTTTCCATTGGGGCAAGTCAGAGTCGTTTTTGAACAGCTTCATTCGTCACACGATGCAGCCGGGTCAAGCCCACCATCCACCCGAGCATCTTCATCTCCATAGCACTGATGATCTGCTCGTGTTTCTTAGTGGCTGGCCAGCATTCTGCTCCATCTAGGGCCACTGGCCGTATGACTGTCTTGTAGATCTTATGATGATGGACTATCTTCTTTGGCCTGCTCCGTCTTTGAGCAGATAGCCTTTGTGTATTTCTCACGTTGCTCCGGCGAGGAGGGACGCCCTATCATGTTTTTTTAAAGAGGTGGACAAAGTTACACTCAGGCAAATCTGGCAAGTGAAACAGGTGGTGAGCTAAGCCAAGGCTTTGTTTGAGTGTCAAAAGACATTGTCCCTCGGGTTTGTCAAAACATTATATCAGAACTCCACCTTGATCTTCTTCCTCTGGGGAATGGATTCATGGTGTACAACAATGTGGATGTTGACCAACATGCTCCTGGTCTCGCTGGCTGATATGCTGGAATGCTTGGAAAATGTGGACACTTCAACTGAAAAGTGCCTTCATCACCAGATAGATAGATAGATAGATAGATAGATAGATAGTTTGGCATAATACATAATTTACAGACATAATTTCAATATTACAGTCAAGAAAAAAATCTAAGGAGAATAAGGAATGCGCCTTTCTAAAATTAGACTGAAATGATACCTTGAGTTCCTGCAATTTTTGTAACCTCAGTAGGATTTCGCTCTTTCAGAAGAATAAGCTTGGCAGTAATAACTTTTTTATTGTGAAAAATTTCCCAAAGTCTCACTGTGCCACAGTTCTGCATTGCTGCCCAGAAACTATTCTCCATTATTCTCTGTTCCACAAATATTTCACTCATTACCATGAATACAAGTGAAGACCCACTCCATTCTACCCCACCTTCTTTTCAGCCTATGTTTGTGGCAGTTTGTTTGTTTGTTTGTTTGTTTTTGTTTTTGAGAGAAGGTGTGGCTTG
Organism: Oreochromis aureus; assembly: GCF_013358895.1. Classification (NCBI taxonomy): domain Eukaryota; kingdom Metazoa; phylum Chordata; class Actinopteri; order Cichliformes; family Cichlidae; genus Oreochromis; species Oreochromis aureus. The sequence continues at coordinate 22,546,343 of NC_052962.1, forward strand.
TTTCCAATCATCAGCACTGGCAACAGGCGTGCCCAATGAGCCAGAGCTCTACAAAAGCCTTCATAGCTTAGTTTCTGTGTGAGAACCTTTTAAGGATTCCAGTTGCTGTTTGGTTTGTTTTCTTGCGCTAAACAACATTGCATACAGTATCTTTGCACTCATGCACTCACTGACGCCACTAATACTAATGACTGATGGTTAGTTTAAGGTCTTTCTTTGTTTCTTTAACCCTCTGGACTTGGCTAATGCACTGGCACAGTCAAATCAATCAATTTAAAGTGACGTAGCAGCTTCGCTGAATTTCTATTTCAGCTTGTGTCGAATGTGCAGACTTCAAACTATAAACCAGTTTTTATTCCTAACAATGCAGTTATGTGGACTTTATTGACAGTTTGATGTTCCTACAAACATTTGTGAAAGAACGGGCCACTCTCAGGAGCTTAGTGAATTCCAGCGCTGTAATGTGATTGGATGCCACCTGTGAAACAAGTCCAGTCATGACATTTCCTCACTACTAAATATTCCACAGTCAACAGTCAGTGGTATTATAACAAACTGAAATGATTGGGAACAACAGCAGCAAAACCACGAAGTGGTGGGCCACGAAAAATCACAGAGCGAGTTTAGCGGATACTGAGGTGCAAAGGTTGCCAACTTTCCCCAAAGTCAATTGCTACATACCTGCAAACTGAATGTAGCCTTCATATTAGCTCAGGAACAGTGCATAGAGAGCTTCATAGAATTGGTTTCCATGGCCAAGCAGCTACATCCAAGTCTTGTAAAGCCTGTTGCTACTGGACTCTCTGGATGGACAAGTCTGGGTTTAGCCATTGCCAGGAGAACAGTACTTCTAGGAAAGTTTGATGCAGCAGGGATTATAGTGTAGGGCTGTTTTTCAGGAGTTGGGCCCGGCTTCTTGTTTCCCATGAAAGGAACTCCAAAGAAAATTTTGGACAATTGTATGCACCCAACTTTGTGGGAACAGTTCCTGTTCTAACATGACTGTGCACCGGTGCACAAAGCTAGGTCCATCAAGACATGTATGAGAGAGTTTGGTGTGGGAGAAATTGACTGGCCTGCAAAGACTCCTGACTTCAACTCGACAGAACACCTTTGGGATAAATTAGAGAGGAGACTACAAGCCAGGTCTTCTCGTCCAACCTCGGTGTTGGACCTCATAAATGCACTTCTGAAAGAATTCCGATAAACACACTCTTAAACCTTGAGGAAAGCTTTCCCAGAGGAATTGAAGCCATTATAGCTGCAAAGGGTCGACATGATATTAAAGCCCTTGGTTTAAGAATGGGATGTCACGTAATTTCATATATGTAAAGGCAGACGAGCAAATACTTTTGGTAATATAGTGTGTGATGATTTAGACTTTTTAAATAGGAATTTGCATGTCTCCCTTTTGCTTTGGCAGTATCGTCCGACTTGTGACACACGACCAGAGGGTCAGACTGAAAGTCTCCAGCAACACCTGCTAGACTAACATAAGCTGTTCATGGAGCTCTTGGAAATGAGACACATGTTTTATTTAGTATTTCAATGACTCATTGAAAAGCTTCAAGCAATATTCTGGTGCAGTTTGGAATATTTATGTGCAATGTTGACAGGATTTACTGGCTGAATCAGTTTTATTTTATTTATTTTTAGACCACAGCCAACTAAGATTTTTTGCATTTTAATCAGTAGTAACTGGGCTGGTACTCACATAGCCCTTCTCTACCCTTACTGCGCTCTTTAAAACTACCAGCCAGTACTTCCTGAACCATCTCCATCTTATTTTTTGTTTGTTTTATTTGTTTGTTTTTATAACCCACATGCAGTGTTTTGGTTCTTTTGATTTTTAATGGTGTTAATAAGGAAGCAAAACCTTTGGCTATGAAATCAATACCCAACTGGGTACCAATTCAAGTTACAACTCAACCTGAGATCTGATTTAGACCCATCATCTAAACGAGATCAAACCTTAAATCCCCTTCAAACATATATTTTCATGCTGTTTTTTTCTGTGAATGAAAAGTGCCAGGGGAGCTGTGTGTTATTATGAAATTTTCACTCTCTGAAATGACTCGGCCTCCCAACGCTGTCAGCACTGACACAGGTTTTATGTCAATAAACATTCAATCAGGAATGAAACTCTCCTTCGGCTGTTATGAGTTTTTTATTCCTGGATTCATATTAGGTCCCCTTTCTTCCTCCTCTCCCTCTCTCTCTCTGCTGGAGGCGTAAAATCAGAGTTCAGAGCCAAACTCACTCGCACGCACCACAAGCATGAAATCAAAGTTTGTGTTACAGTTTTTCCTCCCTCTGTATTTTCTTTAATGGCCTGCACCTTTTGGAATCAATTTCGTCCTGCGCGCTTGAAGGAGAGAGATCATTTCACTGTGAATAATATATAACATTATATTATAGTCTGCAACAAAAGTTTAGCATAATAAAACTTTGCAAGCTGAGTCTTTACCGACCGGCATGTAATGATAATCAAACAAAAGGGAGGATTTTATGTGGGAACGCAGGAGGAGTTTGACTTATAATTGTGTAACATTTTCCCAGAAGGAAGCTCAGTGTTTTCTTACAGAGGTTTAAGCATCACCTCCTGAGATCAACACGACTTTCCTTTGCCATTGCAGCTATTTAGGCTAATGACTGACTGTCCTGCTGCTCATTACTTTTTTGTCTCAGGCCCAGCTAAAGGCTGGTGTAATGAGGCAAACCAGAGCCTTCATTTGTATCTGTGGTGGCCTCGGCCTTCAGTGAGGTTTTGTGTGTGTGTATGTGTGTGCCTCAGCTCACCTAAAGTCAATGTTTAATTCAAGGTAAACAGAATTTTGTCCTTATTTAATGCGTGTTGGGAAAACTACTGAACCTTGTTTTTCATTTTCATACAACAGCTGTATTTCTGCAGCTGGGATATCTGGTTCTTTTCTAATCTCTATGAAAAAGATTTGGCTTATAAATATGTTAAATCTGTGGACCAACAGACAAGATTTTTGTAGAAAGCTCTTAGTTTTTTATTTAAAGTCCGCTTTCCAATCAATGTGCTACTGAAAACATGTTTCAACATTTTTCTTGCATTTAGGTTAATGCTGAGAGCAAGAGATGGATGGTATTTTAGGAAATGTAACAGCTAACCATTAGCTATGGTCAGACTGATGAAGATTTACCTTTTTCTTAGCTTTATCAAATTTACCTCAATAAGTAAATGATGACAGGCGGATGAAATCCGAAATCTTGGCTCAGATATCTGCAGTCTGCACTGACAGAGCTAAAGAAAAATCAGGCCATTGACCCCAGAGGTAAAGCTTAATTTGTACTTGAGTGTTGAATCTATTTAGAGTCTGCAATGTAGCCTACGGTGATTGATGCTGTTGCAGGTATTTACACTTTGCCCTGGCATGCGTGTGTTTCTCTGCAGTTGGGTGTAGAGTTTGTTTCTTCAAGTTGATCCATTGTCTTGTAGTTGATTCAAAAAATGGCAACTGAAGAAATAGTGGCTGGAACTGAGCAAGAGAAACAAAAGTACCAAACAAGCCAATCACAGTTATTGTGGCCTGCGTCAACACAACTTGTAGTAACATTTGTGGGGAGATCCACATCAGGTTACGGCATGAGATTTTAGAAGGGTTTGATTTTACAACCACACAGTACAAAAGACAGACATGGCTACTGTGACGACATGAGCATTTTCATTGCCACATTGGTGTTTTGAAACCAGATTTTTGATTACTTACCTAATGGCATGTCAATCACATGTCATTAGCCAATGAGCAGACTCATCATCAATGACAACCTTCCAAAATAACCCTCTTTCTAAAACACAGCTGCTTTCACATAGGCTTAAATAGGGTTTGTGCAGTTATACATATAGCCTCATGGTGGCCATTAAAAAGAATGTAGCTTTAACACACTTGCATGTTGGCATAGACTGAAAGTAGTTGCTTAAATCAGCAGACTATTTGATGGGTCGCCAGATTAGGTTTATACCATTACAGTTATGCCATAGCTGGGAGGTGAGTTTATCCACCTTTCTTAAATACTGAAACATATTTTAAAACAAATTTCAAAATATGGAAATATTTCAAGAACTAATGGATTAATTTAGGTTTTGCACAGATTCCCAGAACATGAAACCTAAAGACCAAATTAAATATTGCATCTCAGATGGGTTTATGTTAAATGTGCCGCTGGATTGAGTAGAGTGATGAAAATATGCCAGCAACTGAGTTTATACAGCCAGTGTTTTTTCTGCACAAAGTCCAAAGATGAGAATATTTAAATGGTTAAGTGGTATTTCTGAACTGGCCGTGGATATTAGATAAGTTGCATAAAACAAACTGCTGATTGAGTATGGTCTGTAGTGTAAACTGCTTTGTTTGGTCACTACAAATAAAAAGCCCAACTTTCCACAGAAGGGAAACCTGTGTGATTGTCTTACAATAAAAGAACAGATTTTTCTTTTTGTCCTAGCAGTTTGTCCTACATTTACACTGCAGTGTTAAATATATGCAGATGTTACCTTTAAATTGGTGCAAACTTGGCACCTTGGGTACCCAAAGAATTTAACACAGTAAAAATGTGTATTTTAACCTAAACAACTAAACGAAGTGATGCACCTAAGCCTAAACTGAACTGCAGGGCAAAACTGCTTAAACAGGGTCTGAAAGTAAAGCTTAAACACCATAAATAGACATCATGAACTCCAGGCTGCCCAGTTAGAAACTGGGAATGCTCTTGTCAGCATTTGCCTCTTAAAGTGGGTGACTTTTCATCAAACAGTTCACGGAGGTGGTTTATATATTTATTTCTATATTTATTCAATTTCAAGCACATTATTTTCATCTGTAGTCCCTGCGTGAAGGCCCATATTTAATTAGGTAAGTAAACATTTGAAAAAAAAAGCGCAGGAGTGAAAGTAAACTCTCTAGTCTCCTGCACAGATAGTATTACTGGTTAGCCAGGGTCATTATTGCTACCACACAGGACTGAAAGAAGCATTTAAAAGCTGCTCCGCGTTTAAAATACCTCCAGTGGGGCTGGCACTGATAGCACTGTACCCAGTGGGCTTATCACTGAAGTTCCTCCATCTCTTGATTGTTCATGGAGTAATAAGTGGGTTTCCAAAGTACTTCAAACAACCCAGCCAGTGTTATTTAATCTGTCACAGTTGGTGGTGTTTATTCTGAATATGCTGTATTCTCATTATTATTTTTTAAGACAAACTACAAAATTCTGTACAAATATCAGCATTAAACTGACTTGTAAATCATTACATTTAGCTGAAAATAACCCTCACCCACTCTTTTCTTATTGTATAAAACAAACCTTTTGCTCTTTCTCCTCTTTTCTCCATCCATTGACGGAGTTTTGTTTAATATTCTTTGTTCTCCTTACACCTCCCACCTCTTTTCTCCAGTCGACCACCATTTCTCTCTGTCTTCCTCTCATTTACCAGTCCACTGAGTTAAATATGGGAAAAACCAAACCAATCAGGCCATGACATGGTTATTATTTTTAAGCACTGTTTTTTTTAGTTCTCTCTCTTTCTCTCTTGCTTTATATCACTCATTAGCATTCTTTCACTTTTTCCCTTCTTCCATCTCTCTTTTATTCTCTCTCTCAGTAAGTATTCCATTTCTGCAAGGTTGAAGAATTTAAGCACCAAAAGATTTAAAAATCATTAACATTTCATCAGTGCACTTTTTTCATAACATGCATAAGAAGTTCCAAATGAAAAATGTTTGACAAGAATTTCTAAATACATAGAGATTAAATATATATATATATATAACTACAGCCAGGGAGTGAAGCACACAGATCTCAGGTAAGCTATGATTACTGAATACTTGGCAGTGATTTCACAAGTTCAGTAAGGAGAAAAAAAGTAAATGATAGAACAAAAAAAAGCATTCCTTAGAAATTTTAGTCCATATTGGTATGATAGCATCACCCAGTTGCTGCTGCGCATCCATGATTTGAATCTCCTGTTTCACTACATCGTAAAGGTCCTCTGTTGGACGGGGATCTGAAGACTGGGGAAGTTATTTGAGTAGAGTGAACTCAATTTCAGGGTCAAGAAACCAATTTGAGATCATTTGAGTTTTTTAAAAATTATTTCTTATTCTGCTGGCAGCAGAAATCAGAAGATGGGTACACTGTGGCCATAAAGGGACAGATATGGTCAACAGTAATATTCAGGTAGGCTGTGGTGTTAAAAATACCGAACTTTTACCCGCCTAACCCAACTGGAAAATATCCCCCACATCATGCCAGGTTCTTACCATTGCACCACCACTAGCAGCCTGATCAATGTATCCAGTTGTCACAAAGCAGGATAGATCTGCGCCTTCATGTTGTTTACTCCAAATTCTCACCTTACAAATCAAGAAAATATTGGACATCTTCTGCTGTCCAGTTTTGGTGAACCTGTGTGACTGTAGCCTCAGTTTCTTGTTCTTAAGTGACAGAATTAGACAGCGACATTACGAAGCAAAATTTTAAACCAGCAATCATCTACCTTAGAAACATGAACAGATAGAAACGGAGCCTTCGGCCTGAATTCCTCATCAGTTTGTTATGTGTTAAAGTTTAGGGTCCTGTTGCTGGGCTGCTCACTCAGCTTTAACATCACTCTGGCTTCTTGGCTACCTTAGCATTAGCATGCTGTCTGTGCTGGCAAAGAGCTGCAGTTATGTTAGCATAATCCAGATGTTTCTATCCTGGATGTAGTTTTCATTTTACCATCATGCTTTCATAAATTTGTGCAATATTGAGAAGAGTTATGTCCACGCTGCAGAGTGAGCCACTATTTTCCTCCTGCACACAAACTAAAATCAGCAGAGTGTAGCTAAAGTAGAACTGATAATCGGGGCTGAAAGGCAAGCAGACTAATAATTCCAAGGAGTTGAACTAGTAGGAACTTGGTTCTCGTTGCCCATCCCTAGTAGTGAGACCTGCTAAGATGTATGGTTTGGAGACGGTGCCACTGACGAAAAGACAGGAGCCAAGGTGAAGGTGCTCAGATCTCAATTGGGAGCGAACAGAATGAGCAGAATTAGAAATGAGAACATCAGAGGGATGGCTCAGGTTGAGCAGTTTGGAGACAAAGTTAGAGAGGAAAGGCTGAGATGGTTTGGACATGTGCAGAGGAGGAATAGTGGATATATAGGACTAAAGGTGTTGAAGATAGAGCTGCCAGGCACGAGCAAAAGAGGAGACTTCAGAGAAGGTTAATGGATATAGTGCTGAGGGTTGATGTAAATCACGCTAGGGACAAGGTGAGAGGAGATGATCTCCTAAAGAAAGATTCCCTTTTTATTAACAATGACAACTCAACGCACTCCAACTTAAAAAAAGAAAGCAGACTAAGTGAACATCAGCATTTTAACAAAAGATGTGCAGAGCTAATAATAAGAGAATGAGAGCATAATATATGAATGCCAATATATTGCTTTTTTAGCAATAGGATTTCTGTCATGGGATGTGCCTCTTGCCATAGATCTGTATTCAGTTTTATTTTCTTACTTTGCTCAATTCCTCTAAATGTTGCATGCATGCAGTTAAATCACTTTCTTTGTTTTTGTGCACTGGTGTTTGTAAGACACACTTACACACAGCGATGCCCGAACACCAAGAAAGGACACTCAGACACTCGTTCATTCACCTGGATCCCGGAGGACAGCTGTTCTCAACTTGCGGTCATTTCCAGGACACTGACAATTAAGTGGTGCAACTACCCTTTAATTAGAACTAGGAATAAATAGCGTCCTCATTAAGGACATAATTAACTCAATCAATGAACGTTAAAGAGCACCGAAACACCAATTAAACTCCATATACACTGTATATACAGGACCAGAATGGGATATGTGTGTGTTTTGGTTTGTGTGTGTGTGTGTGTGTGAGAGAGAGAGAGAGAGAGAGAGAGAGAGAGAGAGAGAGAGAGAAAGAAACTTGGAAGAAACCTGAGGGTTAAACTGAAAAATGCATAAGGGGAGTTAGAGAGAGAGAGACCCTCATTGGTAATATAATTATCTAAAGTGACCTGAGTGTCCATGCATGTAGGACATACCTGCTCTGTGTCTGTCTGCAACTCTGTATTTTTACTTTCTCTCCTCCATTGTTCCTCCAGACAGTAACTCCCTCCTCCCTTAACTATCAGTCTCCACCTATTTGTTCTGCTGTTCCCTTAATCATGCCTCCATCTCTCCACTTTAATGCAAATATCAAAATGAAGTGAGCAAAATCATAAAAACTTTGACAGAAATGAATTTCAATTAAAAACAAAAAGCTTAGGACTTCTCTGAAATCATGTTCTGCTACGAAAAATATATATATAAGTAAATAAATAAAACGAGGGGATGCATGTGCTGATTGTGTCTGATTAATTAGTCATTTTTGTTGTGTTAACAGTTACGGCTTTGAGACATGATTACTTTACAGATGAAGAGAAAACCACCTCACCTTCAGCCTTTACTGAGAAAATAGAACATGAAACTCACCAGGGTAAAAGGCAAACACTGAAAGAGTGGGAAAGCAGCGATGTAGTGATTATAATCTGCTTGAAGGAACACAGTGGATTTTAGCATGAAGTTTTTATACTGTATGTTAAAGTAAAGTAAGTGGTTGATTGGAGCACACAGCATGTGAGCACTGTTACATCAGTTTAATGTCTCTGTGGCTCTGAAGGAGATTTCAAAGCTTTAAAATGTTTAAACTGCACCACCTGGGGTGGAGTGGGGGTCAAGAATGGCTTATATTATGGGCTAAAAGTCAT